>NW_026589717.1:0-5770 GCF_907164565.1 Psammomys obesus
GCCCTCTGTAGCAGGTTCCGAGGTTGTTTTCTATTTTCTTTTTCTTCTGATGTCCATCCTCTTTGCCTTTCAGGATGGGGATTGAACATTTTAGTTAGGGTCCTCTCTTTTGCTTAGTTTGTTTAGATGTACAGATTTTAGTGGGTTTACTCAGCAATGAAAAATAAGGAAATCATGAAATTTGCAGGTAAATGGTGGGACCTGGAAAGGATCATCCTGAGTGAGTTGTCCCAGAAGCAAAAAGACACGCATGGTATATACTCACTCATATAAACATACAACATAGAGCATTTCTTTAAGTGTTTTTCTGCCATTAGATATTCCTCTACAGAGAGTTCTCTGTTTAGCTCTGTTCCCCATTTTTTAAGTGGATTACTTGGTTTGCTGCTTTTCAGCTTCTTTAGTTCTTTATATATACTGGATATTAGCCCTCTGTCAGATAAAGGGTTGGTGAAGATTCTTTCCCAATCTGTAGGCAGTTGTTTTGTTTTGATGATAGTGTCCTTTGCTTTACAGAAGCTTTTCAGTTTCATGAGGTCCCATTTATTGATTATTGCTCTTAGAGCCTGTGCTGTTGGTGTTCTGTTCAGGAAGTTGTCTCCTGTGCCAGTGAGTTCAAGGCTCTTCCCCACTTTTTTTTCTAACCGATTTAATGTGTCTGCTTTTATGTTGAGGTCTTTGATCCACTTGGACTTCAGTTTTGTGCAGGGTGATAAGTATGGATCTATTTTCATTTTTCTACAGGTAGACATCCAGATAGACCAGCACTATTTGTTGAAGATGTTATCTTTTCTCCATTGTATGGTTTTGACATCTTTGTCAAAGATCAGGTGTCCATAAGTGTGTGGGTTTATTTCTGGGTCCTCTGTTCGGTTCCATTGATCTACCATTCTGTTTCTATGCCAGTACCCTGCAGTTTTTATTACCGTTGCTCTGTAGTACAGCTTAAGATCAGGGTGGAGATATCTCTAGAAGATCTTTTATTGTAGAGGATTGTTTTTAGCAATTCTGGGTTTCTTGTTATTCCATATGAAGTTGAGAATTTTTCTTTCCAGGTCTATGAAGAATTGTGTTGGTAATTTGATGGGAATTGCATTGAATCTGTAGATTGCTTTTGGTAAAATGGTCATTTTTACTATGTTAAAAAAAACGTCCTCGGAGAAAGAATTTGTGGCTTTAGTTTCAGTAGATGAGATCATTCATAGGACAACAAAGAAGGAACCTAGACCTTGCTGGACTGGAAAAAAGACCCAGGACCTGGGGAATCAAAGCCTCAGAGGCATATGTCTGGTCAGAGGGCTCAGGGGCATCTGGAGGCCACATCATACTGACTGATGTTTAAGTGTGTGGAGCCTGAAGAAACTGCTGATGGAGAAAAAAAAAAGGAGATTGAATTATAACTGGACAAGGAATTAACAACAGTGTAGTATGTGTAGTACGAAATCTACTTCCCCTGCATGTGCCTCTGTTTCCTCAGTGTCACACTCATGCATACTTGGCTTTTGTGTTACTCATTTTCCTTTAGAGAAACAGAAGTGATAGAATGAATCTATGTACATTTAGAAAGGGGATTGAAGACCGGTGTGGTGGCACACACCTGTAATCCCTGTAATTCCAGCAGAGGCAGGCAGATGTCTGTGAGTTCTGTGTCAGCCAGCCTGCTCTACAAATGGAGTCCAGGACAGCCAAGGCTATAAAGAGAAACCCTGTCTCAAACAAACAAAAAAGGGGGGTGGGGATTTCTTAGAATGGATTACAGGCTGTGGTCCAACAATGGCTGTCTACCAATGATACATTTAAGAATCCAGTGGTTGTTCAGTGCATGAGGCTGGATGTCTCAGCTGTCTTCAGTATATGCTGAAATCTCAAGGACTTAGGCTCTAACGTCAGTGAAGGAATTGACTTGCTATTGAAAGCAAGCAGGTCAAGAGGACAAACTTCCTTCCTTCCTTCCTTCCTTCCTTCCTTCCTTCCTTCCTTCCTTCCTTCCTTCCTCCCTCCCTCCCTCCCTCCCTCCCTCTTTCTTTCTTTCTTTCTTTCTTTCTTTCTTTCTTTCTTTCTTTCTTTCTTTCTTTCTTTCTTTCTTTCTTTCTTTCTTTCTTCTCTTTATATAGCTTGCTTCCAGAAAGTGTGAACCAGATTAAAGGTGGATTTTCATACCTCATAAGACTCAGATTAAAGGACATCTATGGTAGGCTTCTGTCCTGTTCCCTCTCAACTGTTTCCAGTGTCTATTCTATTTGCCCTTCTGAATGAGAATTAAGCATCCTCCCTAGGGTCCTCCTTGTTATATAGCTTCTTTAGGTCTATGGATTTTAGTATGTTTTTCCTGTATTATATGGCTAGTACCCGCTTATAAGTGAGTATATACCATGTGTCTTTCTGGTTCTGGCTTACTTCACTCAGGATGATCTTTTCTAGTGCTATTCATGATTTCTTTGTTTTTAATAGTGGAGTAGTATTCCATTGTGTAATATCAGAGATGTCCTCTGAAAGACTCTCCCCAGCAGGGGATTGAAGCAGATGCTGAGACTCATAACTAAAGCTTGGTGCAGAATACTGGGATTATTGGGGAAGAGCGGGGAAATCAAAGGACCTGGAGGGGGCAGGAGCTCCATAAAGAGCAACAAAGCCAACAAATATGTGCTGAGGGGGGCCCTGCAGAGACTGATGCACCTACCAAATATCATGAATATATTTGGAGAGCACCTAGACCACTGCTCAGGTAGGCAGCTCAATCTTCATGAGGGTGGTCTAGTAGAGAAGCAGGGTTTATTTCTGACAAAGACTCTTACCTTCTCTGTGATCCTTTCCCCTGTCAAGGCCACAGAGGAAGAGGATCCAGGCAATCCTGATGAGACTTGATAGGCTAGGGGTCAGATGGTAGGGGAAGAGGACTCCCCATTTTGGTGGTTTAGAGGGAGGATGGGACAAGGAGGAGTGGGGGGAGGGGACTACAATCAGTATATGAAGTGAAAAAATTATAAAAAATAAAAATAAAATAATGATCCAGATTAAAAGTAGAAAGACATGGAGGGGACAGGAGTTTCACAAAGAGAGCAACAGAACCAAAAAATCTGGGCACAAAGGTCTTTTGTGAGACTGATATTCCAAACAAGGACCATGCATGGAGATAACCTAAAACCCCTGCAAAGATTTAGCCCATGGAAGCTCAGTGTCCAGGAGGGTTTCCTAGTAATAGGAATAGGGACTGTCTCTGATAGGAACTCAGTGGCTGGTACTTTGATCACCTCTCCCTGAAGGGGAGCAGCTTTGCTAGGCCACAGATGAAGGCAATACAGCCAGTCCTCATGAGACCTGATAGGCTAGGGTCAGATGGAAGGGGAGGAGGACCTCCCCTGTCTTTGGACTGGGGGAGGGGCATAGGAGAAGAAGAGGGAAGGAGGGTGGGATTGGGAGAACATAGGGGAGGGGGCTACAGCTGGGATACAAAGTGAACAAAGTGTAATTAATAAAAATAAAATAAATAAAAAGTAGTTCTTCCCATTTCAAATGATTTAATTAAGAAAAATCCCTCACCTCACCTGGTGTGGTGTACCAAGTCTCTTGAATTTTAGTTAGTTCTGGATGTGACCAAGTTGACAATCCAACCAAGAATAGCCATCACAAATTTATACTTTGTAGTCTGGTCATGAGCAACAGATCATACCTGCAGTGTTCTTTGCCATGAACTTTGCTCCACTATCTCCATTTGTGAAATTCTGACACACTTGTCTGGCTTTTTCTTGTTTTTCTCACAATGGGAAGACTACACAGCTGTAAGCCCCTCCCCCCTTTTTGCCATTAACAGACAAAGCTAGATATGTGTAGATTCTGGAAGATAGGAAATTCCAAGTCACTTGCTTCACTGAATGCAATGTTCATCAGGGCTCTTGGTGAGAATCACAGCTAATTCAATTTAGTTCTGCTCAGGCCCTTGGGGAATTTCCTAGGTGACAGACTAAGAAAGTTTGGGAGAGACGCTAGCCTAGTAGAATTAGGGGCAGTTTGTTCAGGTTTAGGTGCCTTTCATCAACTTTTCTTAGCTTCATCTCAGGGTTAACGAAGGATGCTCCTCTCAGTGGGAAGGTGTGGTCCAAGTTATTAGAGTGTCCTCAGATGTTTCCAAAGGCTCCCTTAAACTAGCCCTGTGCCCAGGGGATTTCATGTCACTCAGTAGTGCTGCAGCCTGAGGGGCATGATTTATTTGGTCTGGACTTAACAAAGCCTGTACTCATACACACTGCTTTAGAAAATGTCAGTGTGTACGTGTATGAATGTATGTGTGTGTGTGCCTGAAGTAACGCTGGAAAAACAGAACAGTTTTTATTTGGAAAAGAAAAATAAATGGGTTTTACCTAATATAGCTCTTCATTGGAGGTAGTCTTTTCTTGGCATCCATGGGAGATTTGGTTTCAGTGCTTCCATGTGAACATCCAAATCAAGATGTTTTCCATAAACCGATGTAGCATTTACATAGGACCTATGCACGTCTTCCTACATGCGTCATCATTGTTTGTGCTTTAAGTGCCTAAAAGAATGTAGATGCCATATAAATCATTGTTACTATAGTGTTTCAGAAATAAGGATGAGGGAAATAGGTTTCTTGAGTATAGGTGCAGTTATTTTTGTCCTAATACTGTTGCTCAGAGGTCAGTTGAGGTCATAGATGTAGACCCTGTTCATATGACGGTCCAACTGCATAATCATCAAGAGAAGAGTGAGAGCATGTCAGTCATGGCCAGAGTGAATTTGTGAGGCTGTTTGGGGGGCATTTTTGTTTTACTGTACACTAGGGTACAATGGTTCATGGGTGGGCTGATTACTCTGTATTGTTGAGAAAGAATTCCAGAAAATAAGGAACACAGGCACTGAGCACTTGTCAAGTGAAGGTGCTGGGCATTTTTGTTTTCAGTTTTCATCTTTCAAGGAGCTTTGTTCCCGAAAGTTGTGAAATTACTGACATATGCTTTGTATTTCATCCTTTGATACTGAAGCTCAAATGGAGACACCAACATGACCAAGTGTGTCTTCACTTGTTTTCTTTGTAACTATTTTTATTTTGTTTGTGTAGCTGTGGCAGTGTGCCATGGGTATGCATGGTGCCCATGGAGGGCACAAAAGAGGGCATCTGATGCCCAGAACTGGAGTTAACAGATAGTCGTGAGCTGCCATGTAGGTGCTAAAAATGCAACCCAAATCTCATGGAAAAGTAACAATGCTGTTACCCTCTGAGCCATATCTTCATTAGTCACACTGCTACACACGCACACACACACACACACACACATACACACACACACACACACACACAGGTCTTAGTTGTCAAGTATGTCTGGTGCACAGCACCACATAGACTATTTAGTGGATTTGTGAAAAGAAGAAACAGAAGGTCTGCACTCACAACCTCCAAGGTTTTGAATATTATGATTAAAAGTATAACCCTGGTTTCTTTCTCAGCCTGCTTACTGCTTGTATAAAGGAGAAATACTGATTATTTATTTATTTATTTATTCATTTTTTTATTAATTACACTTTATTCATTTTGTATCCCCCCATAAGCCCCTCCCCTTTCTGCATGCATGCCACTCCCCAAGTCCAGTGATAGGGGAGGTTCTCCTCTTCTTTCTGATCTTAGTCTATCAGTTCTCATCAAAAGTGGCTGCATTGTCCTCTACTGTGGCCTGGTAAGGCTGCTCCCCCCTCAGGGGGAAGTGATCAACGAAGAAAAAGAAAATAGAAAACAACCTCGGAACCTGCTACAGAGGGC
>NW_026589718.1:0-2302 GCF_907164565.1 Psammomys obesus
TCACAGCTCGCTATAACTACATCAAAAGAAAATCCCAAAACAATTTGGTAAGCTACCTCCTGATAGTGCTCTTGACTGCTAGGCCTGCCCAGAGTACATCATTAGCTTGAACAATAGAGCTGAGTCTCAGGACAGTAGTAGCTCCTCTACCAGTGGATCAAAGATCAAATGATGCAGATAGCAGAGGCTTTCTAGCTTTGTCCTAACCCCTATGGGAACACAGAATCCTAGTGTTGTTCCAAAAGAATGAAAATCCCAATTATTCGATTTTAAAACCTGCTAGCGCAGAGAGGCAGAGAAAGGACCCATTTGACTCTGTTACTCACCTCACCTCCAAGAGGAAAAAGGTCCAAAAAGTCACCAGTTCAGATGACAGCTCAGGGGGGATAGGCCAAAGGAACCCAAGGCCAAAGGCTTTCTAGCTCAAAGCTCAAAAAGCCCAAAATCTACCAAGCTAAAACCTCTTCCACTTTTACACTCTGTCTTAAATACATTTCATCTGAAACTTCCACTTACTCTTTAATTCCTGTCAGCTGGTTTCTTGTTTTGCCTCTTGACCTAGGGTTAACATTATTGCATCCTGTGCACAGAGAGATTTTGAATTAAAGGTATGTTCAAGGGCTGATGGAACCATACCATAATCACCTGTTTTAGAATAATCAGAAAGTTCTTGGAATTAAGGTTTGTGTTAGGGCTCAACCACACCAAACAAAGCACAGCATTTTACAGTTCACAATCTAAGGGATCACACTGGGATCAAATATCCTGCAACACCCTCATCTTGGAAATTATTTAAAATTCAATCTTCCACTCTCCTAGGGCACCTGTTCATTTTCCAAGATACAGGTAATTTATGTTATACACTCAGTGTCCAGTGAATTCATCTCTACCTCATAGTTAGGAAGTCCTTTAGCGAAACTCCAGTCAAAGCCAAAGAGTAACAACCATTAAAGAAACAAATGGCCACGAATTTGAAAGCAAGTAGTAGTTAATGGGAGCTCAATGAAAATGAGAAATAAAATGAAAAGGATATGGCTGTACCTGGGAATGTTGGAGTAGAAAGTTTATTATAGTTAGACGAGAGAACATAGTCAGACACAGGAAATCTGGGACAATCTAAAGTTCACATGACCCTGAGCTATGTGAGACAAGAGGAGAGAGGGAAGTGGAGAGCCAGAACAAAGGGCCAGGAGGATAAATGATAAATGAAAAAGACCATGTAACCAAAACAGTTAGAATACATAAGGAAGGACAGCTGGGAGGAGGGTAGCTCAACTCCTGGGCTAGAGATCTGTGTTTGACACCCATACCTTGTAACAGGTAAGGATTGAGGGATGCTGGGAGAACATGACAGCCAGGTGTGCTTTGATTGTTAAGTAGCCACCTTAACGATTCATCCCAGCATTTGAGAAGTAAGAGTAGAGAGGAGTAAGAAGGTTAAAACGATTTCATTATAATTTCAAAAATTATTTTTAAAAGTTGAAAATGGCTTTATGGTCCAATATTCTTCAGGGAATTCAAGTATATATTAGAGCACACAAAGTATTACTCACACCTTTTCTCTCAGATTGTGCATTTTCAAATGGGGAGAGAGGAAAGCATTCTTTTTAGGCACTACCACACCACTTTGTCCAGATCTTCTGTGTGTTTGAACAAGTGTAACTGTAGAAATTTGTTTTCCAGAAACAAGTTCAGCAACTAATCCGTATTCTTGATTCTCTTTGTGTATGACTCCCAGCCCTAAGTGTACACTTTTCACTTTTGCTGACCATCTAAAATTGATTACCATTATCATTGCCATGTTCACTCCTCCCCTTTCCTTTCTGTGTTGTGACAACACCAGCTCAAAGTAGGTCGGCAATCTCAGTTCTTACACAGGTCCCTCTTTATTTGTAATCACCCACCTCCAAACAAACAAACAAACAAACAGAACCCAGGGAGGTCAGTGGACACTCATTCACTGATCTCTTTTACTTCACCCTGACCAGTCAGGGCCCACCTGAAAAGAGTTGCAGGATTATGACCTAGGCACTGAGCAGTAGAAGTGGCATTCAGTGTTTAAATAAAGTGTAAACTACATAACATGTGAAAGAGTGATCTACAGGAGACATTGCTTTAAGCAAAAACAAATATCAAAGCACTAGGGAAAAAGGAATGAAATTCTTAATGACTGGATTATCAAAGAATATTAACTAATAAGAGACTAGAGCAGTGATGCATTAACAAAATAAAATTTAATAATACCAACAAATGACTTATTTATTTATTTATTTATTTATTTATTTATTTATTTATTATGTAT
>NW_026589719.1:0-1002 GCF_907164565.1 Psammomys obesus
TTTTAAAGTTCTTCATGTACTTTAGATATTAGTTCTGTAGTTTGCTTTGTACTACTAAAGGTGTCCTTTGATAAACAGAACCTTTTTGGTTTTATGTGGTGGTCCTTTCTTGTTCCAATGAGGTCAAGGCTATGGTCCACCTCTTTTATCATGTTAAAGGTATAGTTGATTCATTTCTACTAGGTTGTGTACCAGACAATGAATATCGTATGTATTTTTGACTTTTACATACAACCATCCAATTTAACCAGCAAAATTTATTTAAGATGCTGTTTTCTATGTTGTATGTAATTTTTTGCCCTTTTACACTTAAAAAATTCCTGTAAATAACTGTATAAATTCATATATGAAGGTTCATTTTGGCTCTGCTGATAAGTGTGCCAAATTTTATGAGAATGCCAAAGTGTTTTTAGTTCTATAACTCTGAAATACAATTTGAAAACAGGGATAGTGGTATCTTCAGTTGTTATCATATCAGGATTATTTAAGCTTCCTTTATTTTTTTATATTTTCATATAAATCTGAAGATCTGCTTTCAGTGTCTATAAAAACAATATCCTGGTGGTGGACAAGCACTTATTTATTACTAAATTCGAAGGGAAAAGACAGATTTATGTTTGTTTGAGGCAAGTCTGGACTAGAGTTAGTTCCAGCACAGCTAACACTACATTAAAAAAAAAAAAAAAAAACTGTCTCAAAATCCAAAATATTTTGTGTCAAGTTAAAACAAAATTAGCCAGTAAATATATATATATATATATATATATATATATATATATATATAAAATATATATATAAATATATAAATATATATATATATTATATATATATATATATATATCTGTGCTTGAAACCTTTAAGAAAGAAACCCACATTTAAATAATATTTTTATAATGCTAAATCCTACTGAGGGTCCTGAGCATTCTTAAAAATGGCTTTAATTTTGAACTTGAATATCACTGCTACTTGATAATTCTGAAATGTATGCAAAGACTAATAAAC
>NW_026589720.1:0-8904 GCF_907164565.1 Psammomys obesus
TTTGCCTCTGACCTGGGAAAATATCCTCTTATTATATGTATAACATTGATTTATAAATAAAAATATTTTATTAGTGAACAATCTTCCAAATTTTCTTACATATTAAATGATAAATCCATTAGACAGAAAGCATTTTAACTAAGTTCTGAAAAGAAACACTATATTATATCCATTATAAAATAGTCTGTTCTTTCTGAAAATCATGGTATATAAAATTATTATCAAATAAAACCTTCTCTAAATTGACAAAATACAAGATGACCATAAAAGGGCTGTACATTTTGGAACATATGGAAAGGTAAACAAAGTTGTTTCTTTGAATCTCATGTGGCCAGACACTTTACACATCCAGGGAGAGTTAAGAATTACTCTCAAAGAGTCATTGTGTCTCATGGAACCTTCTTTAAATTCCATAAGTAATGAGGGGGAAATTTTGGATCCTTCATTATGTTTTGCTCAGCAACCATGATGAACATTGCAACCAGGAAGCAGTGGTAACATCGTCCACCCTCACTGTCAGAGCTGATCTCTTGCTTTCTCTTAGCTGTGGAAGGAAGAGCTGGAAAGAAGCAGAGAATCTTGATTACCACTGAATGAAATGGGTAGCTATCTTCAGATTTTTCACAGAAGGAATATGTGGTGAGGCAAAGTAAGATATCATTCACCTTTATGAAATAGTTTTTAATTTTTGACAAAGTGATTTAACATATGTGTATTGTGTGCACCCTACTGCATTTAGAAAAACGTTTGTCTTTCATCTAACAACTCTTTATTCTTGAGGGAGTTCTATAAATCCTGATGCTCAGATTACTTATCTTACTAGAAATTTTATTACCAAAACTTTGTGTTTTTTAAATTTAATAAAATGTTGTATATGGAGACCAGAGACTAGCACTTCATAATAATTGTTCAAGAGCTCATGGGGCTCAAATAACTGCTGTTATAGCATAAATCCTTCCATCTATTTATCCATACAGAAAAGTCTTTTTCAATAAAATTTTAAGCATTCTTTTTTCCAGGGTTAGTGACATTAAAATATTTTTAAATTTTCATTTTCATAATAAAATCAAAATTTTAGAAATCGAGCAAATATATTTTTCTCTTAACTCTCTGATAGTACTTTGATTATCTGAAAATATGCTCATGAAGCTTGCATTGGAAGGCAGAATGCTTTGAGGTTGTACAAAGAATAATGATATAAGAACATAATAAATGGAAGCATCTCCGTACCTTATATGTCTATAGAAATCTAATATAAAATATTCTAGTTATATAAACACATACTATTACATATGACACAGAAGGAATATAGTGTAAGAAAGTTTGACTCAACTCAACATAGTAAAGTCTATGTAATTTAAATCTATTTAATCATGTACACTTAGATTCCTGTATGCATTAGTGATCTTCGTCTGAACTCCTACGGAAACTAAGTGGATGAAACTGATTGCTGTAGTGTGAGGATTCTGGCTTGTTCTCTCTCTTAAAATAAGCAGTTACACAAGATTATACTCCCAGAACTGTGTGGCAGAGGTAGAAAAATCATAAGTTCATAGTCGTCCCAGGCTACATGGTAAGTTTGTGTGCATCCTGGGTTACATCAGTCCTTTCTGCTATTGAAATAAAGTCCACTTTTGTTGAGCTTCGGTCAGTTGGTTTATGGCTAGTTAAACCAAATTTACAGAGTATTTTTTTCATTTTGTAATTTCATGCATGTGTACAAGGCACTGTAATCATATTCTAGCTCTTACAACAGCAGTAAGTAAACATCTATTTAATTGCAAAGCAATATTTTATTTATCCAAGTTTTAGATTAAATAACACAGAACAGAGGGTTCAGGTCACTATATCTCACATATATTTTTTTGATACTGTCACTGTACTGTACTCTATCATTTGTCAAGATAATGAAGGGAAAGGAAAACTATTTTAAATATATTTATTTTTTTATTACAATTTAATCACTTTGTATCCTGGCTATAGTAGTCCCCCTCCCTCATCTCCTTCCAGTCCCACTCTCCCTCCCTCTTCTCTCCCTATGCCCCTCCCCTAGTCGATTGATAAGGGAGGTCCTCCTTCCATTCTTTCTGACCCTGAGCTATCAGGTCTCATGAGGACTGGCTGCACTATCTTCCTCTGTTGCTTGGCAAGGCTGTGCCCATGGGGGGGTGATCAAAGAGCCTGCCATTGAGTTCATATCAGAGACAGCCCCTGCTCCCCTTACTAGGAAACCCACATGGAGACCGAGATAGCCATGGGTTAGTCATCAGAGCAGGGGTTCTAGGTCCTCTCAGTGCATGGTCCTTGATTGCGGTATTGGTCTCTGTATGGCCCCCTGGGCCCTTTTTGTTGGCTCTATTGGTCTCCTTGTGGAGCTCCTGTCCCCTCCAGGTCTTTCTATCTCCCCCTTTTTCCATAATATTCCTTACACTCTGCCCAAAGTTTGGCTATGAGTCTCAGCATCTGCTTCAATACCCCGGTCAGTAGAATCTTTCAGATGCCCTCTGTGGTAGGCTCCTGTCTTGTTCCCTGTGTTCTCCTGCTTCCAATGTCTATACCATTTGCCCTTCTGAATGAACATCTTCCCTATGGTCCCTTGTTGTTTAGCTTGTTTAGTACATTTACCCTATTTCTGTCTAATGTCCACTCATAAGTGAATATATACCATGTTAGTCTTTCTGCTTCTGGGTTACCTCACTCAGGATGATCTTTTCTAGTTCTGTCCAGTTGCCTCCAAATTTAATGATTTCCTTGTTTTTAATTGCTGAGGAGAGAAATGTTTGTGTTATCCAAATAGTGAATTCTGTTGTATTTGGATACAAAACAAAGAAACAATGTCATGAACAAGTAACAGAGGTCATGAATCAAATGGACCTCACAGACATTTACAGAACTTTACACCCAAACACAAAAGAATTTACCTTCTTCTCAGCACCTCATGGAACCTTCTCCAAAATAGACCATATGGTTGGTCACAAAGAGAGCCTCAACAGATACAAGAAGATTGAAATAATCCCTTGTATCCTATCTGATCATCATGGAATAAAGCTGGACCTCAACAACAACAGAAAAAGCAAAAACCCTACACACACACATGGAAATTGAACAACTTGCTACTAAATAACAACTGGGTCAGGGAAGAAATAAAGAAAGAAATTAAACTCTTCCTAGAATTCAATGAAAATGAAGGCACAACATACCCCAAATTGTGGGACACAATGAAAGCAGTGCTAAGAGGAAAGTTCATAACACTAAGTGCTTTCAAGAAGAAATTCATTCGAGACAGCTCAATCAAGCAACTTAATGGCTTGCTTAAAAACCCTAGAAAAAGAAGCAGACACACCAAAAACGAGTATATGGCTGGAAATAGTCAAACTTAGGGATGAAATCAATCAGTTAGAAACAAATAAAACAATTCAAAGAATCAATGAAACCAAGAGCTGGTTCTTTGAGAAAATCAACAAGATAGACAAACCCTTAGCCAAGCTAACTAAAAGGCAGAGAGACACCATCCAAATCAACAAAATCAGAAATGAAAAGAGGGACATAACTACAGACACTGAGGAAATCCAATCTTTAGGACTTACTTCACAAGTCTGTATGCCACAAAAATTGAAAATCTAAATGTAATGGACAATTTTCTTGATTGATTCCACTTACCAAAGTTTTTTAAATTTATTTTTCAAAATAAAATATAATTACACCTCTCTGATAACTAAGAACACTGAACATTTCTTTAAGTGTTTCTCTGCCATTTGATATTTCTATTGAGAATTCTCTATTTAGCTCTGTACCTCATTTTTTAATTGGATTACTTAGTTTGTTGGTACTTAACTTCCTAAGTTCTTTATATATTCTGTATATTAGCCCTCTGTCAGATATAAGGTTGATCAAGGCCCCTTCCCAATCTGTAGGTAGTTTTTTTGTTCTGATGACAGTGTCCTTTGCTTTAAGAAACTTTCCAGTTTCATGATGTCCCATTTATTGATTGTTGATCTCAGAGCCTGTGCTGTTGGTGTTCTGTTCAGGACGTCTTCTGTGCCAATGAGTTCAAGGCTCTTCCTCACTTTTTGTTCTAACAGGTTTAATGTGTCTGGTTTTATCTTGAGGTCTTTGATCCACTTAGACTTTAGTTTTGTGCAGGGTGATAAATATGGATCTATTTGCATTTTCTATATGTAGACATCCAATTAGACCAGCACCATTTTTGAATATGCTGTCTTTTTTCCATTGTGTGGTTTTGGCTTCTTTATCAAAATCAAGTATTCATAGGTGTTTCACAAATCTCATGACAAATCTCATGGTGTTTCACAGCCGTTTGTCTTTATCATTGTAGTTACAGTGGGTCTATTTACCCCCTTTCCCTCCAAGAGCAGTGCATACATGCAGCAGGTATGTATACAGTCATAAAACTCATACACACAAAAATACATTAAAAAATTCCTCTACACCTTAGTCAGAAGTTATCATGAAGATAATGATATAAAAGATGATGAGGATGTGAGGAATGGCTAGCAGGCACATAGACTGCTGCAGCCACTATGGACATCAGAGTGGAGGGTTTGTTTGTTTGTTTTTTAATAAAATAAAAATACAGAACTATTAACTTACTCAGCTCACTCCTGATTTCTAAGTCTTACTACAGTGATGTTTGCTTATCTCTATTAACTACAGTTTTTAAAACATCTAACAGACTTAGGAAATTGCTACCAACAACTGAATTGATAATGAAAATGGTGTGTAAAGAAGAGCTTGTGAGATGACTCAGTAGGTCAATGTGCTTCCCGCCATATCTGACATCCAGACTCACCAGAGACTATATAGTAGAAAAAGTTGTCCTCTGCTGTCAGTATATGCACTACAGCATGCACATACATCCCTTCCTTCAGAAACAAGAAAACATACAAACAAACTCATAAATGCAAAAACGAAAATAATCTGCAAAGATGAAATTGTGACATATTTTTCAAGAAAATGGAGGGAACAAGACATTATCTTAAGTGAATTATACTAGTCACAGAAATGAAAATACCACATTTTCTTTTATATGCAGATTCTAAATTTTAAACAATATTTTTATGTAGACATGTTTATGGAGGTATGAATCATATAAAGGGGACCATGATAGTGCTAAAGACTGGAGGATTGTACAAGGGGAAAAAGAGAATAATATTCTTGCAATGTGGAAAGGAAGGCAGCCAGAGACTGCCTTTAGGATGGGGCTGGACTTTGTAGACTACAATAGGAGACAATAATCAACAAAGTATATATGAGAAGCCTATGTTTAGATGCAGTATTATGTACACCACCCCCAACAGAGTATATATTAAAAAAATTAGAAGCAGGAATGGCAGCACCTAATACCTTCAGTAAACATAAAACATAAAATGCATAAAAACCATATGATTATAAATGCTGATGCCCATTAAGAAGAAAATTATGAACAAAACACGTCTTCAGTAACAAAACACTCAAAGACATGACAGTTAGATAGGTGAGGTAACTTGGAATGAGCAAAGCAAAGATTTAATAGAAATTAGATAATGTGTTGATTTATGCAAATGCAAGATCAGTTTGAACCCTCTATTTAGCCAGATCCAACTGTATCAGTAGATCTTAAATTAGGTGCCATACTAGCTGAAGACCATGAGAACAGGAATTGGAATATAGATATCTGTTGTTTCTTAAAGCATAACATTTGTGATTATATAAACAGACAACTTTTCATTAAGATAAATTAATTGCATTAAGAACAAATACCCTCAGAGTTAAGTGAGCTAAATTTTGACATATTTTCTTTTCTTTTCTTTTTTTTTCTTTTTGACTGAATTGCAAAGAAATAGACTTTAAGGTTATCCTTATGATGAAGTTATCTCTTTTAGGATGCCAGAGATTTTTCACAGGAAACTGTTTTTCTTTCCTAGCACTTAGAGACCCAGCATGAAGTGTACAAGGTATTCACTGTGGCTCACACATAAGAAGGACTGCCCTGTAAGGCATTCCAAATATTAAGTCAGACATGCCACGTATTTTGTTTAAGACAGGGTCTTATTGTGTAGCCCTGATTGCCCTAAATGACTCTATATTTTTCTGTTGGCATTCTGAGTGTTGAGAATATAGGCATGTGACACAGTGTTCAGGCATCAGTTTGTCTCTTACAGGTGGATCAGAGAGGTCTATGTCAAGTATGGGTTTTATGAAAATTAAATGTCATTTCTCAGCTTTTGAGCATGGTTTTTCTATTACAAACTTAGGAAAAATGTCTATCACAGTGTTTAGTATTGAAGAATTCTGAATGAAATGTCTCACTATTTTGAGTGAGAAAAGAAAAAAAAGTCTTACTTTAAACGAGATACATATGTGATCTCATTGTGAAAATTATCAAAAAACAAAAAAAAAAACCAACCATAAATGTCATTATCAAAGGCCTATGCTAGAATATTTTCATAGATCCTCACAGGCCTTTATTGGGCCCCCATTTTAAGCTACATAAGAAGAATGAATCCAAAATTAGATAATTTGTTTTATTTTTTTCAGTGCTACTTTCTGTTTTCTATTTTTAAAAAAATGGGCATATTAATGTGATGATTCAGTGATATGAAACAATGGTAACTATGGTACCCAGGTAAAATGTCTAAAATTCTCAATTCTAACCGAGATGCTCACAGCTCCCTAACCCAGCGCCACCTTCTGGCTCCTGCAGTTTCTGTTCACCCATTCTCCAGCCAAGCCTAGTAACTGCTATTCTTTGTAAAGCCAAGAGAGTCCCACTCTCGGACTGTCCATAGCACAAGAGCTAACGACCTTGTTTCTACTCTAGTCTCTACACCCATATCTATGTGGAAATAGAGCCCATTTTAGTCTATCTTCTTAGAAAGCCTTCCCAGCTTACCACCACAGAACAGTTTCTTATCAATGTTTTCCTATACCTCAATAAGTGTGCTATAAAAACCACATTTTCTCTATTAGGAGCTTTTGCTTGTGTTTTTCTTAATATTTTTCAGCAAATTTTACAATATTTCACTTTACAATGAAAAGAAATACAGTCTCCCATCTCTACATTAATTAATTTAAAATTTTAATAAAAAATAATGGAAGTTTATATCTGTGGGAAATTGTGGAATATTGGATATATTTTATTATTTTAAAGTTAGATTTTAATTTGAAGAATATAGAACTATTTTAGTGTGTGTTGAGGGGTGCCATGTCATTCTAGAATTCAAAGGACCACTTTTAGGAAGGAGTTGTCTCCTCCTGCCGTGTGTGTCCCAGATGATCAGGTTTGGTGACTAATGCCTGCACCTAGTGAGCTATCTCACCAGATCCTCAATGTATTTGGAGAAACTAACTTTTATCTAAAATTTCACTTCTAATTTGTTTATATTTCTGTCAAATTGTTGTTCCTTAAGATTTTCTACTTCAAAGCCATTAGCAATAAAGGTCTTTTTCTTTTATGTTTTTTTTTTGATAACTATAATATATAGTATGCCATTTACATCCTATTGCTATATTAATTAATGTATATAGTACTTGGTAAATACTATCCTTTTCAGTAAATTTTACTTCCAAGATCACATGTACCAAAGAACCAGAAAAATAAAAACAGAAGGAAAAAGGATGAAAACCAGAGAAATATATTTTGGGGTAGGAGGCAGCTTCATAGATACAATCTTTACCATTTGCCTGCGGGTGAATAACTGGCGCTGAAGTCTGTATTTCCTCAGAGAAAGCAAGCATGAGGGTCATTCAGATTTTATTTTAGGACATAGCATATGCACTTTACAATTCATCTAATGGCTGTTGTCAGCACCTAGGCATGTCAGAATCAGTGTTACCAGGTGTCAGGATCAAAGTTCATTAAAAATCATACTGATTACAGCATCTGATTAAAACACTTAGGGAAAGGGTCAAGGAAAAAAAATGTATATAGTACTTTATATAATCAAAATATAGAAAAGGCACCTATACCTACACATTTTTAAATAAATTTGATCAAAATTTACTGTGTAAAATCCATGTCAATTTAAAGAATTATTTATAAATATTTTCAAATAATAAAAATTTACTTTGTAATATTTTAAAAAATATAACTAATATTTACTAACATCCCTGTGAATAAATAAGATATTTTAAACACACTCTTGCTCTCTAAGTGAGCTTTTTCTATGTAGAACTTGCACTGCTAATGATTAAGCAGCTTATGATAATTTCTGAATCCAGATATACATGAATAAACTACACAGCAGACAGTTTTCCGTCCCTGTAATGAAACGCCCGAGAAGGGAAATGAACTATAGTGAAAAGCTTTTTTTTTTTTCCTCTGGAGGGCCTGGAGATAGTCAAAGTTCAGGGTTTTTTTTTATTGCTTTGTGTCCCTATGTGGTCCATAGGTGTTACACAGGAAACTTGAAGAGATAAGTACTGACATCATTGCTAGGAAGGAGAGAAAACAAATGACCTATGAGCCTACATAAGACCACACCGGCTTTCGAGAATTCTCTGTTTAGCTCTGTTCCCCATTTTTTAAGTGGATTACTTGGTTTGTTGTTTTTCTGCTTCTTTAGTTCTTTATATATACTGGATATTAGCCCTCTGTCAGATAAAGGGTTGGTGAAGATTCTTTCCCAATCTGTAGGCTGTCTATTTGTTTTGATAACAGTGTCTTTTGCTTTACAGAAGCTTTTCAGTTTGATGAGGTCCCATTTATTGATTGTTGCTCTTAGAGCCTGTGCTGTTGGTGTTCTGTTCAGGAAGTTGTCTCCTGTGCCAATGAGTTCTAGGCTGTTTCCCACTTTTTTTCCCAACTGATTTAGAGTATCTGGTTTTTCGAATGGTAGAGAAACACTTAAAGAAATGTTCAACCTCATTAGCCATTAGGGAAATGCAAATCAAAACGACCCTGAG
>NW_026589720.1:11904-16806 GCF_907164565.1 Psammomys obesus
TGTTACACAGGAAACTTGAAGAGATAAGTACTGACATCATTGCTAGGTAAGCGGAGAAAAAAACTGACCTATGAGCCTACATAAGAACACACCGGCAGAGGTTTGCTGTGCCTTCCAATAGCATAACCTCCATTGTGATTAATGCAGGAACTACGTCTTTAACACATGCTCATTTTGGAAATATTCAGTATCCCACATAACACTGTAGAACATCTATGTCAGTATCACTCAGCCAATTAAAAAGCATGAATCATTGATATAGCAGAAATTAATCAGCCTTAAAGGCACAGAGAGAAAAGTCATAATCTTTTCATACACTAACAGAACAGAAATGACACTATTGTAGGAGTAAAATCAGAAAAATTCATTTCCATGGTGTAAGGAAATAAAGGGAAGCAACACCTATAAAGGATGCTGTGACAGAATCCCTTATGGTAATGGAACAGCTTAATATGTTGTTTCTGTGATGGTGACTACAGGAATTGAACACGGAAAACCAATTCTCATAAAATAGCACACAAAAGATATTTTGTTATTTTTATTAGTAATTTTTGTTTATGGCTATTAGTTTTTTAATACTTTCATACATGTACACTATTCATTTATGGTCTCTTTCCCTCATGCTATCCCCATTCCCGTTTTTCCCCTACCAAAGTCACCTTTCCTATAAGTGTGTGTGTGTGTGTGTGTGTGTGTGTGTGTGTGTGTGTGTGTGTTGATGAAGTTGGCTACCTATGTGATGTGGAATTGGGAACGGATCAGTAGAGCCTACTGGGCCCTGCAGCAGGTACAAAAATTGACATCCAGAATATATAAAGAACTCAAGAAGTTAAACACCAAGAAACCAAGTAATCCAATTAAAAAAGTGGGGTGCAGAGCTAAACAGAATTCTTAACAGAGGAATATCAAATGGCAGACAAACACTTGAAGTCCTCAACATCCTTAGTCATTCAAGAAATGCAAATCAAAATGACCCAAGATTTCACCTCACACCCATCTGAATGGCTAAGATCAAAAACTCAAGGGATGATGCATGTTGGAGAAGATGTGGAGAAAGGGGAACCCTCCTCCATTGCTGGTGGGAATGTAATCTTGTACAACCACTTTGGAAATCAATCTGTCATTTTCTCAGAAAATTAGGAATAGTGCTACTTTAAGATCCAGCTTTACCACTCCTAGGCATTTACCAAAAAGATGCTCCACCATTCAATAACGACATTTGCTCAACCATTTTCATAGCAGCACTATTTGTAATAGCCAGAATCTGGAAACAACCTAAATGTCCCTCAACGGAGGAATGGATACAGAAAGCATGTTAGATTTATACAATGGAATACTAGTCAGCAATTCAAAACAAGGAAATCATGAAATTTGCAGGCAAATGGTGGGAACTAGAAAAGATCATCCTGAGTGATGTAACCCAGAAGCAGAAAGACACCTATTATATATGCTCACTTATATGTAGATATTAGCCGTGTAATATAAGATAAACATACTAGCCCTAAAGAAACTAATCAACAAGGAGGATCCTAGGAAAGAGGCTTAACCCTCATTCAGAAGGGCAAACAAGGTAGGCATCAGAATTAGGAGAAGACAAGGAAAAGAACAGGCGCCTACCATAGAGCACCTCTGAAAGACTGTGCCCACCAGGGTATTGAAGGAGATACTGAGACTCATAGCAAATTTTGGGCAGACAGCCGGGTTCTTTATGGAAGAAGAGGGAGATAGAAAGACCTGTAGGGGACAGGAACTCCAGAAGTCGAACAACAGACCCAAAATACGTGGGCCCAGGGGAGCCTGCAGAGACAGATACTCCAAATAAGTTTTTTTTCCTTTTTTTTTTAAGATTTTTAAAATTTAATTTATACATTTGTTTATTACAATTTATTCACTTTGTATCTCCGCTGCAGTCCCCTCCTTCATCTCCTCCCAGTCCCACCCATCCTTTCTCTTCTCCCCATATGCCCCTCCCCTAGTCCCCCGATAGGGGAGAGCCTCCTCCCTTTACATCTGACCCTAGCTTATCAGGTCTTATCAAGGCTGGCTGCATCATCTTACTCTGTGGCCTGGCAAGGCTGTTCCCCCTCCTCCCCCCCCCACCCAGTGAGGTGATCAAAGAACTGGCCACTGAGTTCATGTCATAGACAGGCCCCGTGCCCCGTACTAGGTAACCCATGTGGAAACTGAGCAGGCAATGGGCTTCCTTTGAACATGGGGTTTAGGTCCTCTCTGTGGATGGTCCTTGGTTGGAGTATTGGTCTCTGCCGAACACTAAAGTAGTTTGAATGGAGATTCAAGGTTGCAGAAAGTGTTAGCATCGGACTGGGAAGAGGCATTTTGACAAAAAGCAATGTGATGCGCACTCTGACCCATATCAGGTGATTCGTCAAATTCAATACATTCATCCAAAATTTCAAGAAAATGAATGTAATACTGATATCTTTCTTCTATAGAATATGGATGTGATGATTCTTTTGGATGCTATTACTTTTGAATTTTCCCATGAGTCACTTAAAACCTACAATTACTTAAATGATACTTGAATAGAAATAAAACTATGTAAGATGAAATGTATAAAATCTTTTTTAAAAAGATTTATTTAATAATTATTATTACAGTAGTCTGCCTGACTATATGCCTGCAGGCCAGAAGTGGGCACCAGATCTCATTACAGATGGTTGTGAACCACCATATGGTTGCTAGGAATTGAACTCAGGACCTTTGGAAGAAGAGACTGTGCTCTTAAACTCTGAGCCATCTCTCCAGGCCAAGTGGGTTCCTAGTAAGGGGAACAGGGACTGTCTCTGACATGAACTCAGTGGCTGGCTCTTTGATTATCTTCCCCTAAGGTGGAAGCAGCCTTACCATGCCACAGAGGAGGACATTGCAGCCAATCCCAATGAGACCTGATAAGCTAGGGTCAGATGGAAGGGGAGGAAGACCTCCCCTATCAGTGGACTTAGGGAGGGACAGGGAGAAGATGAGGGAGGGAGGGGGATTGGGAGGGAATGAGGGAGGGGGCTACAGCTGGGATACAAAGTAAATAAACTGTAATTAATATAAAAATAAAAATTTAAAATAAAAATAAATGTATAAAATTACATAAAACAACAATAATTTAGTGCATTCTTCTTTACATTTCTGTGGTTATTAAGATTTTTCTGTTACTTATTTTTGTTTTGCTTTGAAAATATATTACCTGTTTATCATCTATCTTTCATCTATCGTTCAATCATCTATTTATCTATCTTTCTATCTATCTATATCTGCCTATCATCTATCTGTTTATCTAGCTATTATTTATATCTATCACCTATCATAATCTATCTGTACCAATCAGTTGTGAGAATACACATGTGTGTATGTATGTATGTATGTATGTATGTATGTATGTATGTATATATCATCTATTCAGTACATGTTTTACGCATTAACATGTGAAATATGTTTATGGAGCTCAGAGGAAACGCACAGGGGTTAGTTCTTTCCTTCCACATTCAGTCTCAGGATGTCAGGTTTGGCTGCAAGCTTTATCAAATAAGCCATCGTCTTTGTTTTGAGACAAGATCTTTCTGTGTAGCCCTGCTGGTCTGGAACTGCAATTCAACTCAGACTGGCATTGAACTTGAAGGGTTTTTCTCATCTTTGCTTCCCAGAGTTAATGTTATTAGCATGCCCTGCACAGGCTTTCAAATACCAGTTCGAGTGCTGTTTTCTTATAATCTTCTTTCTTATAGTCTTCTAAATAATCTTTTAGATGAAAAAAAATTGAGCAAAATTCTGCAATTTTTAGCAACTGTTTCATCTATTTAAATCCTCAAGATCAGATTTATAGAGAAAAATGGGTTTACGATTAAGTTATATCTCTTCAAATATTTTATAATATTTTTAAATAGTAGCCCCAGTCTACACATTCTCCAAATCATTCATATTTCACATAGAAATTTATTACAAAATATTGTATATTTTCTTTATGAATGTTTGGGCTGTTTATCACAGATCTCAGCTCTTAGGTTTGGCAGGTACACAGGACTTTATGTAGAATTCTTCAGAGCCACTATATCCCATCCCTCATGTAAAATATAATATTCCTGAACTTTATGACATTTTAAAGCATTATTAAATAGAAACTCAAGAAAAATTACAACAAAATTAAAAACTACTCTAAGTTGTCTGTGAGATAGAAAAGGATTATAAACACTCAAACAAGTAAAAGGCAGACCAAAATATGTTTGGAAACCAGTGTTGTCAAATTTTTACAGACCCTGGGGAACTAAGAATAAATCTCATTGGTTCACTATCTCTCAGAGAAATGTCTTTAAAGTCCAGCTGGAATCATGTAGGAAAGTTTGGTTCCTTCATTTTCTTTGATCTGGCACTAGGTGTAGACACCACTAGAAAAGGGATGGTAGCCCCACTTGTATCCTACAGCTGCCCTTCTCTCTCCTAGAGGGAAAAGGAAGAGAAGGATCCAAACAGTATTTGGTTATACCAAACAGAATTCTCTACAGAAAAGAGGAAAAAGTTATCTTTAGATTTTTCACAGAATATGAACATAGGACACCTTTTAAAAAATTTCTTTCTGGGAGATTATTTTAAAACTATGACAAATGACTTAAAATTTGGATGTTCTGGATAGAATTCTGTGTTTAATATAGTCATAGACCTTTCATTTTGTAACTGTTCTTGAGAGAGTTACATAAATTCTGTGCTTAGATTCTTCATCTTTACAATGGATTGTATGACCAAGCACAATGGACACATATAAGAATAAAATGGATATGTGGAGCCTAGAGGACAACATTTTGTAAGTATCAAAATGTAACAGCTAATTAGAGTGATAACTGCTTTTTAATTCCTTCCTTCCTTCCTTCCTTCCTTCCTTCCTTCCTTCCTTCCTTC
>NW_026589720.1:16816-28080 GCF_907164565.1 Psammomys obesus
TTCCTTCCTTCCTTCCTTCCTTCCTTCCTTCCTTCCTTCCTTCCTTCCTTCCTTCTTTCCTTCCTTCCTTCCATTCCTATCTCCATTCCTCCTTTCCCCCTCCCTTTCTTTTTTATTTCTTCTCCCCTTTCTTTCTTCTGAATACATTTCTCAAAATCTCTTTAACTGTTACAAAATTAAAACTCCTCTTTTACCTTGAAACCAGGCAAACTAGAAATTCAATAAGTGGACATTTTATATTTCATCTCTAAGTAGGACTTTGTTTTTTTTTCCAAATATAACCTCATTGGTCTAGTATACTAATGTTATTATCTCATCTCATCTACTGTCTTTTTTTAATACGTGTAGTATGGTTTGAGATTGTATAAAATACACTGACACAGTATCATAGAGACTGAAGTGATGCTCCACCCAGTTTAGTTATTGATAGAGAAGATAAAATGTACTCTTTCCAAGATCACATATTACTGTACAGCACAAAGAAGGGCAATAAATATTAGAGTGACTCAAGCTATTTATATAACTATGTCCACTTAATTTTTCCTCTGTGTTTCTGTTGCCATAAACATCATCAGGTTTTCATCCCAGGACTGTTCAGGAAGATGTGAAGTGGTTGATGTTTTGAACTAAGTTAGTGTTTTAGGCATCACATGGTCTCCTTCTAAAAGTAATATAAATCATTAAGTGAAGAAAAATAGAATGTTCAGACATCTTTTAGGAATGAGGTAAAAGCAGAATGAGAACAGTACCTTCCCCAATATTTCATAAATCATAAAGCAATAAAATTGAGACATTTAAGAAATCTAAATTGCAACAGTGAAAAGAATGAGTGACAATTAGTAATCTGAAGGGAACACATGTCCCAGACAGTAATAAAGAGATGTCAGGTTATTGGCAATCATAGGAAATAATATTTTACTACAATGAATTCGAATCAAAATAGGATGAATTTAAGGAGTTTAACATAAAAGCCATTTCAAACAAGGTGATCAGTTATTCTTTTTCTTATAACAGCAGTATATATTTGTTTGAAATAAATTTTTAGAACTAGTAGTTATATTGACAAACTCGTACTCATCATTCTGATGAATGTGAATGTTATAAATAACATTAATAAAGAAACCTTCATTAATAAAGAAACCCTGTTATTTGCATAACAAATGTTACTACAAATAGATTTGAAGTTAAAATAAATGGGAAGGAAACAGTGCCTAACAAGAACAGTAAGTCATAGGAAAGCCTAATTCTAGAGGTCACTGCTCCAGGAGACAACTCAGGAACCACATTTCTTTAAAGATCCCTGAGCATGGGCAGGTACTGCTGTAGAACAGTCAAGATTGTAGTTCTTATTTGTTTGTTTCTCTAGATGGGGTTTCTCTGTGTAGCCCTGGCTGTCCTGGAACATGCTTTGTACAGGAGTCTGGCCTTGAACTCACAGATATCCACCTGCCTCTGTCTCCCAAGTGCTGGGATTAAAGGCATGTACCACCAGTTCAGCAAGATTGTGGTTCTTACAGAAACAAAAATCATGAAATATTTCTTGAGACAAATGACATAATAAGTTGCTCCATAAAAAAAAATAGAAATTTCAAAGAATGTATAATGGTGAGGGTTTGGGTCTATGGTATATCTGTTTATGGAAAGTTTATAACAATTTTACAGTATCAATGAAAGAAGTTGTGTAGTGATAGCCTGACTTTCATATCTGCTCAGCAAGGATCTGAAAACTCCACAATATTTTTCTGAACTTAAAAAATTAGATTGTGCATTTACAAGTTTTATTTAAAAGATTTTCAATCAATATATTTTGATCATATTATTTTACTTATCCCAATTCAGCCCATATCCCCCCCCAATTTCCTGCCCCAACCCCTACTTTTTAGGAGAAGGAAAGTTGGCTTTGTGGATTTCAAAACTAGATTTTTTTATTAAAAATATTTTGACACTAGTGAAAAGACAAATGCTGAAAATAAAGTATCTGCTATTATTATATTCTTCTTTGTAGGTTATAAATTGCATTTAAAATATCTACATTAGATTTCTTCTACTTCCTCACATGTGCTATTAAATAATTATTTAATCATTCTATCTTCACACTGTGGTATTTTACTTATTAGTGATTTGTAGTGTAATAAAATTCATGTTTAATTAGAAATAACTGTTATTGAAATCTTAAGATATTTCCATTTTTCAATATAGTTGTGACACAGAACCGTACTCTGATATGAAGTTCCCCCATCTCATCTTAGCCCTAACATAAAATTTTAGAACTTAGGTTACTAATATAATTGAACACAAAGGTGTTTATAAACTTGGATTACATACTGATTAATTTTCTAAAACAATTTTTTGGATTAACACACATGTCACAATCACTGTAATACTTAAAGTATAGTATAATTTTACAAGAATATTTTAGGATAGATTAAATTTTGATATCAGTTTGCACATACAGGTACTGGATAAGTAATACCGACATCAACATTCTCTTGTTTCTTTGAATTTACAGTTTAGAATTATATTATTAAGAATTATAAACATTAATTATTTCTCATAATTTACTAATTTAAATTTCATTGTGGGGTAGAAAAATTCATTGTGATATGTGAACTACATTTTCTGTAACAATTTTCCGGCTGATATGAGTCTCTGTCACTAACCAAGAAGTCAACTCCAATTCACAACACTTGCAAATATATATTTATATATTTATTCTTTATTTAAAATTAAATTTTATTTTTTTATTATTGGTTACATTTTATTAACTCTGTATCCCAGCTGTATCCTGCTCCCTTATTCCCTCCCAATCCCACCCTCCCTCCCTCATCTCCTCCCTGCCCCTTTCCAAGTCCACTGATAGTGGGGACCTCCTCCCCATTCATCTGATCCTGTTTTATCAGGTATCTTCAGGACTGGCTGCAAAGTCCTCCTCTAACACTAAGTGTGATAATAATAACTTGGAAATACAAAATATCATATGTTCCCTTCTACAAAATTTAGCATTTGAATTTTACATATGTGTGTTTTTCTGGAAATGAGGATATGTTACGTACAGAAAGTGTAAAGGGACCCATGTGATAAGAAAAGGGGGCTTTAGGAATGTCAATGACAATGGTAAAAGAACATAAGTATGTAACCTTAGGATGCAACTAGTGGGGATGCTAATGTCTAAGCAAGGAGAGGAGTTAGAGAGTGGGAGTGGTTAAAGTCAACTAAGCAAATACGAAAAGGTCATGAAGAAACCAAACACTGTAAGGATATTGAAAATGCAAATAAAACAATAAAAATGGAATTGGATCACTGACAATATGTAGCTTTCAAATGAGATCATATTTAAGTCCTTTCTCTAAATGTGAGAAACTCAAGGGATCATCTCATGTATAATATTTTCCTTATGCAAATAGTCAATTTATAAAGAGGGGCTATGAAATTAATCAAGAACAAGGCGTTTTTCTCTCTATCTAACATATAATTGAACATTTTATAATACATATACATTGATATAATAAGTATAAAGTAATGTTTTTTATGTTTGTGATCCCAAATTGTCTTGAAAGTTATCTTAACTGTAAAAAAATTGGCAAGACTTGGACCTCTAATAAATTCAGATTTTGTAGGATGACTTAATACAATATTTCTATGTAGCAGCAATTTTGACTGCAGTTCTGCTTGACTCAGGTGCCATTAAAACCAAATTTGAACAACAACAACAACAAATTATAAAGAAAGGTTTGTGAACATAAACAAAAGGTTTGAAATAGTGTAGTTTGTTCACCGGTGCCTGGATATTAGGCAACATTGTTATTGGGTATCTTTAAAAAATTATAGCTTTTATTTTGAATATTATAATATAATTGAATCAAAGCACCCTCCCTTTCATTTTCACTAAACCTCCCATATATTCCTTTCTGCTCTCTCTCTCAGACTGATGACATATTTTTCATTAATTATTGGTATCTTTTTGATAATAGAAAATGAGAACATTTTTAAATTTTTCTTCAATGTTTTATTTTTACTAATTTTGGAAGAACATGAACATTCTAGCACATTCCCACTTAGATTCATTTAGTAATCATCAGACATCACTATGATGAATTTGTCATCACCATGAAGTAAACAGATTTATTTCTCCTAATTAAATATCAAATTTTGTATTAGTTATTATAAACTTATCAGTTTCCACTATTATGTGTTTTGTTTTCTATTTAATTAATAGTTCAATACCACATTATTTTCAGCAATATATGTGATAATAATTTATATATGCTTATACACAGTGTCTTTTGGTAATATTCACACCACCCTCCCAACTCTACTTTAACTCCTGCTGATCCCTCAGGGTTTCTCAACTATTCCCCTACTACTGTCTTCTCTCTCTCTCACTTTCTCTTTTTTCTCTCTCTACTTCTCCTTTATTCACTTTAATTTTTCTTTTCTTTGTTTTAACTTTTTACCTCCCTGTGTGTTTATCTGTGTGTTCTTCTGTGAATGTGCTCATATGTGTTGGTATGTCTACATACATGTGACCTTCTATGGGGCTGCCTGGGTTCATGTGTCCTCCTTAGCTACTGTACATGTCAATATGTGTTTGACACAGGATTCCTCACTTGGAGCTTGTCTGTGCACAGGCCTGGCTGGTCAGTAAGCTCCAGGCCTCAGCCTGGAACCACTCGACAAGTGCGGGGAGTGCAGGTGTGGCCTACCACGCCTGGCTTGTGGGTCTTCGTTCTGAGGGCTTTATGTTTGTGCAGCAGGCACCTTGAGGAGAATCTATTCTTGTAGGTCACTGTTCCTCACCCTTCATAATGTTGTAACCCTTTGAGACAGCTCCTCATGTTGTGGTGACTCCCAAAAATAAGTTTTTTTTTTTTAATTTTCCATTTTCTTTTATTAGCAATAGTTAAGAATTCATTTCCAATTTGTCTTCAAGGTGTTATTACCCTTAAGCTATGCTCTAACTTGCTCTTTTAAAGTTATCTTAAAATATAATCGTAGCAATATTTTTGGCTTTTCTTTTTTTAAATTTTTTATTATTGTCATTTATTACAATTTATTCAGTTTGTATCCGGTTGTGTCCGCCTCCATCGGCTCCTCCCAGTCCCACCCTCTCTCCATCTTCTCCACCTATACCCCTCCTCAGTTCCATTGATAGGTGAGGTCTTTCTCCCCTTCTATTTGACCCTAGCCAATCAGGTCTCACCAGGACTGATTGCACTGTCTTCTTTTGTGGCCTGGCAAAGTTTCACACCCATACCCCACCCCCTGAGGGGGAGGTGATCAGACAGCCTGTAACTGAGTTCAAGCCAGAGAAAGCCCCTGTTCTTCTTCTTAGGGAGCCCACTTGGAGATTGAGTCTATGAGCTACACCTGAGCCTGCTTTTTTTTAACTTTTATTAATTATACTTTATTCACTTTGTATCCCCCCATAAGCCCCTCCCATCTCTCCTACTAATCCCATCTTCTCTTCCCCTCTTCTTCATGCATGCCTCTCCCCAAGTCCACTGATAGGGGAGGTCCCACTCTCTTTCCTTCTGATCTTAGTCTATCAGATCTCATCAGGAGTGGCTGCACTGTCATCTTATGTGGCCTGGTAAGACTGCTTCCCTCTCAAGGGGAGGTGAGCAATGAAAAATAAGGAAATCATGAAATTTGCAGGTAAATGGTGGGAACTGGAAAGGATCATCCTGAGTGAGCTGTCCCAGAAGCAGAAAGACACACACGGTATACACTCACTCATATAGACATATAATATAGGATAAACCTACTAAAATCTGTACATGTAAAGAAACTAATCAAGAGGGAGGACTCTGACTAAAATGCTCAATCCCCATCCTGAAAGGCAAAGAGGATGGACATCAGAAGAAGAAAACAGGAAACAAGTTAGGAACTTGCCACAGAGGGCCTCTGAAAGTCTCTGCCCTGCAGACTATCAAAACAGATGCTGAGACTTATGGCCAACTGTTGGGCAGAGTGCATAGAATCTTATGAAAGAAGTGGGCAATAATAAGATATGGAGAGGACAGGAGCTCCACAAGGAGAGCAACAGACCCAGAAAATTTGAACACAGGGGTCTTTCCTGAGACTCATACTCCAACCAAGTACCATGCATGGAGATAACCTAGAACTCCTGCACAGATGTAGCCCATAGCAGTTCAGTGTCCAAGTGGGTTCCATAGTAATGGGAAGAGGGACTGCCTCTGACATGAACTGATGAGCCTAGGTTTTATGTTCTCTCTGTGCTTTGTCCTTGGTTGGGGTATCAGTATCTGCAGGGCCCCCAAGACTCATTTTTATTTGCTCAGTTGGTCTCCTTTTGGTGCTACTATCCCATCCAGGTCTTTCTGTCTCCCCCTTCTTTCATAATATTATCTGTCCTCTACCCGAAGTTTGTCTATGAGTCTCATTCAAAACCTCCATCAGTAGAGTCTTTCAGAGGCAGACTGTGGTAGGCTTTTGTCCTGTTCCCTGTCTTCTCCTGCTTCTGGTATCTATCACATTTGTCTTTCTGAATAAGGATTGAGCATCTTCCCTAGGTTCTTCCTTTTTGTTTAGCTTCTTTAGGAGTATAGATTTTACTATGTTTGTCCTATATTATATTGCTAATATCCACTTATGAGTGAGTATATACCATGTGTGACTTTCTGCTTCTGGGTTACTTCACTCAAGATGATCTTTTCTAGTTCCCACCATTTGCCTGCAAATTTCATTGTTTTTATTAGCTGAGTGGCATTCCATTGTATAAATGTACAATTTCTGTATCCATTCCTCCATTGATGGCCAACTAGGTTGTTTCCAGCTTCTGGCTATTACAAATAAAGCTGTCACAAACATGGTTGAGCAAATGTCCTTGTTGTATAGTTGATCATATTTTGGATATATGCCCAGGAGTGGTAAAGGTGGATCTTGAGGTAGCACTATTCTCAATTTTCTGAGAAAGCTCCCGATTGATTTCCAA
The DNA here is from genome assembly GCF_907164565.1 of Psammomys obesus. Taxonomy (NCBI): domain Eukaryota; kingdom Metazoa; phylum Chordata; class Mammalia; order Rodentia; family Muridae; genus Psammomys; species Psammomys obesus. The sequence continues at coordinate 23,772 of NW_026589720.1, forward strand.
AGTGGTTGTACAAATTGACATTCCCACTAGAAATGGAGGTGGATTCCCCTTTCTCCACATCCTCTACAATATGTATTCTCATTTGAGTTTTGATCTTAGCCATTCAGGTGGGTGTGACGTGAAATCTCAGGGTTGTTTTGATTTGCATTTCCCTGATGACTAAGGATGTTGAGCATTTCTTTAAGTGTTTCTCTGCCATTTGATATTCCTCTATTGAGAATTCTCTATTTAGCTCTGTATCCTATTTTTAAATTGGATTACTAGGTTTGTTGGTGTTTAACTTCTTAATTTCTTTATGTATTCTGGATACTAGCCCTCTTTCAGATATAGGGTTGGTAAAGATCCTTTCCCAACCTGTAGGCTGTCGTTTTGTTCTGACAGTGTCCTAAGTTCTCCAGCTTCAGGGTGTTCTCTGTGTTGACTCTAATTGTTTCCATGTCTTGCACCATTTCTTTCATCTGTTGCATGTGGACTCCTGTCTTTCCATGATGTCATCTAGTTTTTCAATTGTTTCCTCTTTATGTGACTCTATTTGTCTGGCTATTTCTCTGAGAGTTTTGTTCATTTTTCTTTATGTGCTTGTAATAACTTGTTAAGCATAGCTATAAAATAATTTTCCTGTGTTTCCGATGAATTATAATATCCATCGATTTTGGTGTTTGCTGTTGAAGCTATGACGTCCTGATTATTTTGGATGTATTTTTAAGTCTGCCTCTAGCCATCTGACGGTCATTAGTCTTTGCTGTTTGTCCCTGGAGCCTGTAATGCAGACTGGGTCTGTCTGTCTCAGGAGTCTGGAGTATTCTTCAAGAAGATGAGAGAGGTCCACCGGTTTGAGAGTGGGTATTGGTGTTTCAGTTGCAGCTAAGGGAGGAAAGTCACAGGAGCAAGTGCGCAAGTGCAGTAGTGTCCATAGGTGTGCGCCTGCCTGGAAGGGTGGAGTGTGAAGGAGAAGCACAAGCAAGCTCAAGTTGTATTGCAGGAGTGGTTTGCACATGCACAGGTGCCCTGAGTGGCTCAGTAGCTGACAGGCCTGTCTCCAATTGTGTTCCAATTGCTCACATCTGTCTGAGCTGCAATGTCTTGGTTCTAGGAATTTTTCGGCTGGACTCCACTGGGAGACCCACAGAACAGTGGCTTCTAAGCTGAGAATGCTGTCCTAGAGGTCACCATGTTGCCCACAGAGAGGGTGTAGGTGGGAGGGATCTCAGGTCTGGCTAGTACTGTGGTGGGGCCCAGATATAGGGCTGTGTATGCCCTCTCTGGCAGAAGCACTCACTAGCTTCGGTGTCTGCAAAGTGCAGAGTCCCTGAAAGCACTCACTGGCAGGGCTATGTGGAAAGAGCTGAGGGCTCCAGGGAACTCACTTGCAGGAGAGTGTGTAAAAAGCAGAGGGGCCCACAAGCACTCACAGGTGGGTGTGCAAAACACAGAGGGCCCTGCAAACTCACTCACAGGAGTATGTGGTAAGCTTACAGCGCCCACAGTTTTCTGCTTTCACATTTGGGTTCCCTGTTTGACCTTTAGAGTAAGAGGGTGCACCTTATCTGGGGTTATGCACTCCCTGCAGCTGCTCAGCTGCCTGGACAAGCTGAGCAAGGGAAGGTGTCGCTGGGAGTGCAGGGGGTCAATAGTTCTGCTGTCATACCTGGCAGACATCTATGCTGGGACCTGGATCCAGTCTGTCCTAGCTCAGGGGTTGTCCCCTCTAGCTCAGGAAGCCTCACAGTCAATGCTCTGGCTTCACTAGCCCATCCACTCACCAGTTTTGAAATTTAGGATCTTCTGCCCTTCAGAAATGGTGTGCACTGGTCGCCGCCATTTTGGAGCTCTCATTAGGGTTATTTTTGTTGTTACTTCATAACTGTAATTTTGCTACTGAATCTTAAAATAAATACCTGAATTTTTCTATGGTCTTTGGTGACACCTATGAAAGGTCTTTCAACCTCCAAATGGGTCACAACCCACAGGTTGAGAACTACTTCTGTAGGTCATAGCTAATGAATATTTGCATTAAAATTGTGTTGCTTTGAGGTCAAAACATAAGGATTATTAAAATATAATGTTTACGTTATTCTATATTAATATTAGGTTTGATTTTATTTTAGCCTCCTACCCAATTTGCTTTTTTTTCCAAAATAAGGTTGTGTTAAACAATAATAATGTGGTGGGTCTCTGGGCTACTGTACTGAACTTGATAATTGTTAAGAACATTAAAATGTGTTCATATTAAAATGCTATTTTCACTGTAGTTATGAAACAAAATAGTTTACATACATATACATAAATATGAAGGAAAGCACTCATCATGCTTGGCCATACAAAAACAAGAATTAGAACTAAAGTTGTGTTTTCTGTGTCTGAATGCAATAGCTGGATCTCAGCATTTGTTATCTGCTTCCTTAGAGCACCACTGGTATCTACATGTGACTCTCACATGAAAACTAGTGATGGCTCTAATCATTAAAACCATGTGCAGAACTGAAACCTGAGGTTTATCAGATTTGAAGGACATGAAGTAATGTGAAACGTAATAGACAGATTAACTGGAAATGTGTATGTCTGCCAGAGTCTAATGTGTTCTCTTTTTATATGTATATGTGTGTGTGTGTCTGTGTGTATTTTTATATGTATATTTTTTATACACAATAAGGAGTTTCACTGTGGCATTATCATGCAATAATGTGTTAGCTGACTGTTTTAAAATTTTCTTTTTTAATGTACACACACATATTCTGTCATTCTTACAAATGCATATATAAACATATGTATATATGCATATTTATATATTTGTGTACATGAAAATGTGTGGTCACAAAAATATGTTTTACTAATGTATTTCAGTTATCTACAAAGAGAGGACTCAAACAGTTGAAGCAGTATATGCTTTGGAAAATGATTTCAAGAGCTGAAATATTTATCTGGTGGTCTTATGGAAAACCTGTCTGTGAGTAAGGCAGCTGATATTAAAGGGATGAATTATACTAGAATTGTTAAGGATATTTTAGTGTGAGTCACATTTTCACATATTCATATTTTATGTTTTTCAGAAACCTTGCAGTTGAGCTGGTAAGCTATTTATAAACAACATTGTTATAGAAAAGACTTATAAATTTCAAATCATATATCTTGAGAAATTTTATTTGTATCAACAACAGCAACACTGAATAAATAAGTGATAATTATAAAGTTTTAAGACTCTAAAACATTTTCAACTTACAATTTCACTTCTTTATGGAACTGCTGTTTTTGTATATGAGGCTGATTGAAGCACTGACTTCTAATTCTCAACCATTTCTTCTGTTAGCTTGGTCAAGATATCTCAGTCACAAATAAGCAAAGTAATAAGATGTTTTGACTTTTATATCTGGAGGTAGAATATGCAAAGTCCACCACTACTGTGTACTTCTTGTCTGAAAAGATGAATTTCTTTCCTTTTCTGGTCATACTAAAGAAATCACTTATCCTTTAAAACCAGAGATTCGTGTTAAAAAAAAAACACATTAAACATCTTTTGCTAGTTTAGATTTAATGCCACTTACTAAGATTTTCACCAAGAAAATGAAATAATAAACTCACTACTTCTTTTTGGCTAAGTTCTAAGCTTACCTTAACTTGTATTCTCTCACAGACAACATGCATTGTATTGTGTTCTGGTCACAATTTAAAATGACGAATTAAAAGGAAATCTTGACACCTGGAACATACACATTCCAAATAGAGACAAACATTTCCTGTAGCTCTTTATACTTTTTAAGAATAAATTAACTCATCTGACATTCCAATTAACCTCAGAATTTTCAAGGTAATTTGAAATATGAAGAGGGTTTTTAATTGCATTGTTCAGTATATTTTGTCTTTCTTCTGTTGGTAGGTAAGTGTTCTGAGTAAACATTGTAAACTATTCATCTCTACTTTGTTACAGCAGATTAGAAAAGGGGTTAATACATAGTGTTTTCTTTATGTGTGTAATATGTAAATGGTTTCATATGCTTTTTGTTACTCTATTTCAGGAAGCCACTAGAGAAAACAAGTCAGCAATTCAAGGACAAAACACATGTGGATGTTTTGTGGAGTATAAATAGCCAGCACTTTAATTCTACACCATTTCTGAATGCCTATGTCAGAAAATGACATTTTTTTCTTTTGTTAAAAACAAATTTATTCATGTACACTTATTTATATTGCTCCCTCCCTTACATCACTACCCCTTCCAACTCATACTATAATCCTTCTCTATAATTTATAATCTCTACTTACTAATCTATCTATCTATCTATCTATCTATCTATCTATCTATCTATCTATC
>NW_026589720.1:28090-28984 GCF_907164565.1 Psammomys obesus
ATCTATCTATCTATCTATCTATCTATCTATCTATCTATCTATCTATCTACCTACCTACCTATCTATCTATCTATCTATCTATCTATCTATCTATCTATCTATCTGCCTATCATCTATCTGTCTACCTATTTGTCTCTTTGTAACTGCACACACACACACACACACACACACACACACACACACACAATTCACTTCGTGTTGATTGTAAGAACATGTGTTGGGCAAAGCATTTGTTTTATCCATTCTCACCTAAAAAAAATTGTTTACTACCCAAACTTCCTGATGATAATATATACTTATCTGAGGCATTTTTAAAAATAATTATAGATTTACACAAGCATAGTTGCTTCTACATTCTCCTTGAAATTATGCAAAACCAGAGTTTTGTAACAGAGTTCATATTCCTTGGACTTTCACAGAACCCTGAAGTCCAGAAAATAGTTTTTATTGTATTTTTGTTTGTCTACATTGCAACCGTTGGGGGCAACATGATAATTGTGGTGACTATTGTCTGTAGCCCAGCATTGGTAGACTGCCCCATGTACTTCTTCTTGGCTTTCTTGTCCCTATTGGATGCATTCTTCTCTTCTGTCATCACACCAAAGATGGTTGTGGACTCCCTATATGAGAAGAAAACTATCTCCTTTGAAGGATGCATGATGCAGCTCTTTGCTGAACACTTCCTTGCAGCAGTAGAAGTGATTGTTTTGACAGCCATGGCCTATGACCGCTATGTAGCAATTTGTAAGCCCTTGCACTACTCTTCCATCATGAACTGGAAGGTCTGTGGCACACTGATGGGGATAGCATGGACAGGAGGATTCTTGCATTCTATCATACAAATTATTTTCACTTTGCAATTACCCTTCTGTGGACCCAATGTCATTGATCATT
>NW_026589721.1:0-1806 GCF_907164565.1 Psammomys obesus
AACCGGCTTTCTCATCTGAAAGGCAAGTCTGTCTGGAGGCTCTGATTGGCCAGTCCATCCTGAGTGACATAAACACCTTTGTTAGGGTTAGAATGTGCTGAAGGTACATAGTATGCTGATTCCTGGTTCAGGTTTCCTATCCAGGGACAAAACATTTCCAGGAATGCAGAGATTAGCATTTCAATATCTAGTGTATCTCTCCTCCAGTAGCCTTACTACCTGCCTTGCCATCCAGTCAAGGGAGGACTCACCACTTGAGTTCTTTCTGCATATCTGCCTGCTCCACTCCTTTTGTGAGCAGTGATCCTGACCTCAGCAAGTCACAGCACCCACTAGGCACTTCCCCTTCTTCCTGGAATCAAGGTGGATAACTTGTATACTCAACTTGCAGTAAAGTTATGAATCTGTCCCACAATTAAAGAGGGAGAATTTGGGAAATGAGATTTTTGTTTTTGTCTTCATGTTTGATTCAGGTAAAGTGCAGCTACTTTTTACCTGGTAGGTATGAAACAGTCCTAAGAGAAAAGCAAGAAAGTGATGACACAGTGTGGAGCACTGTTGTTAGCCTGTACATCTTCTTCAGTGAGAAAGGGAAAAAGAAACACACAGCTATATTTTTCAAGGTTTCCTAGATAAATTAACTCAATGAATGAATGGTTTATTTGAATGTCTCACAGGCAGTGGCCCAACTAGTCCAAAACAATGGTTGACTAACAATGGAAAGCTAGTAGTTGTTCAGTTGATGAGGCTGAATGTCTCAGATGATCATCAGTATATACCAGAATTCCAACGAAGTAGGTTCTAATGTCAGAAAATATAACCTTGATAGGCAGAGGTAGGGCAAGCAGAAAGACAGAAAGAACTAAGCTCTTCCTTGCCTTTTATACATGTAGGATGCAACCAAAAGCTGCAACCTAGATTATAGGTGAATCTTACCACCTCAGTACACTCAGAATAAAGAAGGGTGTTTCCACATAAAAAGGCATAATTGAGAAAAATTTGCCAAATTACCCAACTCTTTTGGTTTTAGTTAAATCCAGAGATGGTCAAATTGACTATGCAGAAGAGCAACCAGAACAGCCAAGACAGAACAACTGAGAAAGATATTTTTTTTTTTTCCTGGGGCAGGCAAGGAGAACATGACAATCCTTTCCAAAGCAATTTTTCTTCAACAAAGCAAGCATTGGGCTTTCACTTAGGAAATATGGATATGTTTAAATGTCAGTTCACCTATCCCAAGGCATGCTAAATAAAATTCAGAATGTGGTCACACTACAAAATTGGAGATATAAGGGAACTCTTAGCTTAAAGTCATGCAGAAATACATGTAAATCTTTAAAACTGATGGACAGAAATACCTCTGGCATGTTTATCTTGGACCACAAGTTCTTAGCTGAAAATGAAGTAAATGACGCCATGAAAATAGATTGCTCAGGAGGCATTGCCATCTGGTAAACATGATGTCTGATCTATCAGGTGGATGCTTCAATGTTACATTTTTTATTTATACAAAGAAAAGAGAGGACAAATTCAGAAAACTTCAAGGAAAATACAACTATCATCATCTTAAGGACACTGTCCTTTAGGAACACCTTTGCTGAGCCATTTTAATGTCTCAATGTTTACTTTTTCCTTCTACAACACTGGCTCAGAGAAAGGCCACAGCTGCTTCCATGATGATCCAATAAAAGTTCATTTTAACTACCACGAGTATGGTCTCTCTCAGGGCTGTAACATCACTAAAGAGAATACCATAGTTTAAACTTTATTATTATTTTTTGCATATGGGTGTTTTGTTTGCATGTG
>NW_026589722.1:0-1253 GCF_907164565.1 Psammomys obesus
AGGAAGCTAGTGCTAAACAAAAAATTATGGGTTAAAAAAATAAGAAAATATGAGCCATTGACATTGCTCAGCAGACAAAAGCAGTTGTTATGAAAGCCTGACAACTTGAGTTCCATGATAAAAGGATGCCACAGTGGAAAGTCGAAAGTTACAACCAACTGTGGAGAGTTGGTCATGACTTCCATACTGTAGAAATGCACACACACAATTATATATATGCATATATGTGTATATATAATGTATAACATACATACATATATGTTATAAATGTATATATAATACATATGTTATATGTATTATATGTTATATATATATTATATGTTTTCAGGTATATATAGACCTGAAAACACCTTTCGCTTTGGCAAGTGGACACATGGGGTTTATCAAATTGTTTTTTTGCCAGGACCTCAATGTTGTATCATGTTCAAATAGAAAAATTTGGCTCTTTTAACCAAAAGCCCTCTCGTCAGTCTAATAATTTGTAATTCCTGCTTCAGGACATATTGCCCAAATGAAGAGTTATGAGAACTTGCCTCTAGTGAGCTGCCTTCTTATTCTGCTTCGATATTGGCAGCCTAGGGAAGTATAATTCTTTTATGTCTCAAGATGTGTGACAAGCCTCAACTCTCCTGTGTAGGCCTAGGGGGGTGGAACTAGGTCTGCACCATCCATATACTGTGAATGTGAAGAGCAGGATTTGGGCACAGTCTGAGGCATCAGTGCTTGGGACATTAAGGCTGCATTGACTCCCCATGAACAAACACTATAGTGACTGTAAAACATGTTCTCTAGCAAGGGATATCATTTCTGAAACAGAATTTCAAAGATGACACCATTCATAACTTCAAGAGTTCTTAGATAAGGAGCATTCTGAGTTTGGGGACCTACGTGACAGGACTGGCCAGGGCTTCTGAAGCTGCAACTATTTATTGCAATTGTCATGCTGACAGGTAGCTCCTGGTCTGTAGTCAGGATGGAATTTCTGAGCTTATATTCTCCTCAAAGCTCCACTTTATGACGTTGGATAAAACCTGGTTCACTGCTCACAATTTGACTCAGTGGGTAAAATACTTGCTGCATAAGTCCAATGACTTAAGTTTGATGTCTGGAATTTCTGTAAAGTTGAATAGAGATAACCTACTCTACATAGTTGTCCTCTGACCTCTACACTCATATAGTGGCAATTGTAAATCCATAGTAACACTCAGACCCATACTCAGACCCACCACCATATATATATATATATATATATA
>NW_026589722.1:1263-5028 GCF_907164565.1 Psammomys obesus
ACACATACATAATAAATAAAAAAGAAAATCTGGTTTGTGCAGAATTATATGGATATTGATAAACTGGACTATTCCTGTAGGCGCCTCTGGCAAGGCACATTTTGGGGTTTCTGAAATGGATTAATGAAGTTGTTATTCTATCTGTCCTGAATATGCATTCTTCATTGTAGGGGTAGGTACAAATTGGGTATGTGACTAAAAAGAGCAAGTTGTGTGCAGGTGAAACTGTAGTCAGTGTTCTAATGGGGTAAATTGAGAATAATTTACCTGATCTATTAAAAGTAACAGGATGTCTCTATTATGCAGATGATTGGGCAAAGTAGGCATCCCAACCTTCTGAGAAGTAACTCAGAGCATAATACATGAGCAGATCATGAGGCTAACTACACTGCAAACACTAACAATGTGGAAGACATGAAAGAGAGAGGTGATCTGAGAAGATGGATCAGAGAGTAAAGATGGATCATGCTTGTTCTTGCAAGCATGAGGAAATGAGTTAGATACTAAGAACCTATGTAAAAATGCTGGTTGTGGTGGCACATACTTGTAATCCCACCACTTGAGAGGCAGAGACAGGAGAACCCTTATGGTTGAAGGCCAGCCTAGATAACTTAATCAGTGAGCCCTGGGTATTGATGAGAAACCATATTTTAATAAATAAATAAGCATATCCATCAATTAATTAATTAATTAATTAAGGCCTGTGTATCCTGAGTAATGGCACCCTCAGCTGACCTCTGGCCTCTGCAGTTTTACACATTCATTTGCAAGTACATACTTTTAAACATGCAGAAACATTCAGACATATAAATACAGATGGAATAATGGTAGATGAAGAGGGTAGAAGGTGAGAGGGAATGTCCTGTCAGTCTCTCGTCTTTTATATGAGAATATTATACACTAACAGCTGAAGTAGCAATACATATAAGCTATACATTTATATGTCTATATATATATATATATATATACACATACATATATATGTGTGTGTATGTGTGTGTGTGTGTGTGTGTATACACATATCTTGGGCACAAAGACTATTTCTTGTTTTTTACTTCAAACAGCCAACAGGTGCAGTCAACTATGATGTGAAATCACACAAAATTGAACCCAAAGAATTCTTTTCTCTATCAGTGAACTATCTTTGGTAATAGTCATAATGATAGAAAACTAATGATTACAAATATGCAGTATTGAGTGTTTTGTTATAGAGTAGGAATAAAGTAATTACACTCTCCACAACGGGCTTAAAAGAGTAGGATAAAAATTGGCTTGAAATTTTTTTCATACAAGTCTTTGACTTGCTTGGTTAGGGTTACACCAAGGTACTTTATTTCATTTGTGTCTATTGTGAATGGTGTTGTTTCTCTAATTTCTTTCTCAGCCCTTTTTTCTTTTGTATACAGGAGTGCTACTGATTTTTTTGAGTTAATTTTGTATCTGGCCACTTTGCTGAAGGTGTTTATCAGCTGTAGGAGTTCCCTGGTAGAGTTTTTGGGGTCACTCATATATACTATCATATCATCTGCAAATAGTGATAATTTGACTTCTTCCTTTCCCATTTGTATCTTTCCCTTGATCTCCTTCGACTGTCTTATTGCTCTAGCAAGGACTTCCAGCACTATGTTGAAGAGATATGGAGAGAGTGGGCAGCCTTGTCTTGTCCCTGATTTCAGTGGGATTGCTTTAAGTTTCTCTCCGTTCAGTTTGATGTTGGCTATAGGCTTGCTGTATATCGCCTTTACTATGTTTAGATATGTGCCTTGTATCCTTGATCTCTCCAGTACTTTAAACATGAATGGATGTTGGATTTTGTCAAATGCTTTTTCAGCATCTAGGGAGATTATCATGTGTTTTTTTTTTTCTTTCAGTTTGTTAATATGGTGGAACACATTGATGGATTTCCGTATATTGAACCACCCCTGCATACCTGGGATGAAGCCTACTTGGTAATAGTGGATAATATCTTTGATGTGTTCTTGGATCCGGTTTACAAGTAATTGGTTAAGTATTTTTGCATCAATGTTCATAAGGGAGATTGGCCTGAAATTCTCTATGAGAAGATGGAAAGATCTCCCAAGCTCATGGCTTGGCAGGATTAACATAGTAAAAATGGCCATCTTACCAAAAGCAATCTACAGATTTAATGCAATTCCCATCAAATTGCCAACACAATTATTTACAGACTTGGAAAGAAAAATTCTCAAATTCGTATGGAATAACAAGAAACCGAGAATTGCTAAAACAATCCTCTACAATAAAAGATCTTCTGGAGGTATCTCCATCCTTGATCTCAATCTTTACTGTAGAGCAACAGTTATAAAAACTGCATGGTACTGGCATAGAAACAGAATGGTGGATCAATGGAATCGAACAGAAGACCCAGAAATAAACCCACACACTTACGGACACCTGATTTTTGACAAAGATGCCAAAACCATACAATGGAAAAAAGATAGCATCTTCAACAAATGGTGCTGGTCCAACTGGATGTCTACATGTAGAAAAATGCAAATAGATCCATACTTATCACCCTGCACAAAACTGAAGTCCAAGTGGATCAAAGACCTCAACATGAAACCAGACACATTAAATCGGCTAGAAAAAAAAAAAGTGGGGAATACCCTAGAACTCATTGGTACAGGAGAAAACTTCCTGAACAGAACACCAACAGCACAGGCTCTAAGAGCAACAATCAATAAATGGGACCACATGAAATTGAAAAGCTTCTGTAAAGCAAAGGACACCGTCATCAAAACAAAGCGACTGCCTACAGATTGGGAAAGAATCATCACCAACCCTCTATCTGACAGAGGACTCATATCCAATATATATAAAGAACTAAACAAGCTGAAAAGCAACAAACCAAGTAATCCACTTAAAAAATGGGGAACAGAGCTAAAGAGAGAATTCTCTGCAGAGGAATATCAAATGGCAGAGAAGCACTTAAAGAAATGCTTAACCTCATTAGCCATTAGGGAAATGCAAATCAAAACAACCCTGAGATTTCACCTTACACCCATCAGAATGGCCAAGATGAAAATCTCAAGGGACAACACATGCTGGAGAGGTTGTGGAGAAAGGGGAACCCTTCTCCACTGCTGGTGGGAATGTAAACTGGTACAACCACTCTGGAAATCAATCTGGCGCTTTCTCAGACAACTAGGAATAGCGCTTCCTCAAGATCCAGCCATACCACTCCTAGGCATATACCCAAAAGAGGCGCAAGTACACAACAAGGACATTTGTTCAACCATGTTTGTAGCAGCTTTATTTGTAATAGCCAGAAGCTGGAAACAACCCAGATGCCCCTCAACTGAAGAATGGATGAAGAAACTGTGGTACATCTATACAATGGAGTATTACTCAGCAATGAAAAATAAGGAAATCATGAAATTTGCAGGTAAATGGTGGGACCTGGAAAGGATCATCCTGAGTGAGTTGACCCAGAAGCAAAAAGACACTCACGGTATATACTCACTCATATAAACATACAATATAGAATAAACCCACTAAAAGCTGTACATCTAAACAAACTAAGCAAAAGAGAGGACCCTAAATAAAATGTTCAATCCCCATCCTGAAAGGCAAAGAGGATGTACATCAGAAGAAAACGAAAATAGGAAACAACCTCGGAACCCGCTACAGAGGGCCTCTGAAAGCCAGAAGAAAACAGGAAACAACCTTGAAACCTGCCACAGAGGGCCTCTGAAAGCTTCTGCAGTATAGACTGTCAAAGCAGATGCTGAGCCTGATGGCCAACTG
>NW_026589723.1:0-1071 GCF_907164565.1 Psammomys obesus
CAGAGCAGTGGAAAAATGAGAACTACATCAACGAGAGCACAGAAGCCCAAATAGAACAGAAGGGTCTGGAACCAAGTCAGGTGAGGACAGTGCCAGAACACAGTTCCCAGCCTTCTCAACCATTTAAGCAGAAAGACCAGGGGCTCCCACTCTGTCTTGTGTCGTTGGCTACATAACTCTAACTCAGCCAAGACAGTGATTTCTTACTGTGCTTCTGTATGTGTTTTGTTGTTGTTTTGTTTTTGAGACAGGGTCTCTATAGCCCTGAATTCCTGGAATCCCCTTTAAATGCAAACCAGGCTGGCATGGAACTCAAGAGATACCGACCTGTCTCTGCTTCCCAGTGTCAGGATTAAATGTGTTTGCTACCACACCTAGATTCCATGGTGTTTCTAAGTTTAGAGACTGAAGCAGACATAAAACACAGGATATAATAAGATGTACGACAATAAGGCCCATAACACATTGGATTCAGTATGATCTTTTATGAATATGAAGGCTACTCATCTGGAAGAATGTTTTTAAGATATATATATATATATATATATATATATATATATATATATATATATTATATATATGTGTGTATATATATATATGTATATATGTATATACAGTGGTTGTTATTGTTGTTCTATGTAAACCAAACCCAGTGCCTAGCCTAAGCTAAACAAAGGGTTCAACCACTAAGGTGCATTCCCAGACCTTGGTCCTTTGAGTCAGGGTCTCTCTGTATAGTCCAGATGGCCTGCCCGCTTTGTAGCTGAAGTTGGTGTCAAACTCATGGCAGTCCTTTTAACTTCCCAAGTGCTAGATTACATCAGTTACCATGCCCAGGTCAGGGATGGATTTTGAACAAGTAGCCTTCACCTTATTTTGTTCTTTTTACTTTATTATTTGATAACAGAAATGTCCATTTATTTATTTATTTTATATATTTCAGTTTGTAAAAGAAGTCCCAGGATACGGCTACAACAACAAAGTTATCTTGGCAATATCTGTGACTGTGGTAGTGACAGTTTTGATTATCATTTTCTGTCTCATTGAGGTAAGGACAACAGTACGTTCATG
>NW_026589724.1:0-2838 GCF_907164565.1 Psammomys obesus
CTCTGTGCCCCAGGACCCAAGCGGTAATCAGTGGCAGGTGAGCACAGCTCTGATGCTTGCAGCAGGAGGCTCGAGCCTGGAGCCTGGTGGGAGACTAGAAACTTTTCTGGAGTGGGTGTCCTGAGGTCAGACCTGATGTTCCCCCACCATGGCATTTCCTCCCAACTGGGAGACTCAGTCTCTGGTGTTTTGAAGTTCACAGTTCCATCTGGGGTGGCGCAGAAAGCACGCAGATGCAGGTGAGTGGTGGCTCCAAGCTGACGACTGGGCGCCTGCAGGAACCTGGGAACTTCTCCTGAGAACTTTAACCTGTGTGTGTGTTGGGGTGTGTGTGTGTGTGTGTATGTGTGTGTGTTGGGGTGGGGGTGTTGGCTGAGTGCTCTAAGCTCAGACCTGCTGATAACCTCACTGTGGGGTTTTCTCCCGACAGGGAAACCCAGTCTCTCGTGCTCTGGGGCCCACAGTTCTGTCTGGGACAGTGAGTCCTGCGCGCAGCAGGTCTTTGGTGCCTGTGCACCCACTGGTCCGCGGGACCTTTTCCAGGGATTGACTGGGTGACCTGAGGTCGGTCCCGTTTGCTTCCTTCACTGTGTGTTTTTCTTGCAACTGGAAATCCCAGCCTCTGGTGTTTTGGGGCCCGCAGTTCAGGCAGGGAAGGTGATCAGGACATTCAGGCATGTGGCTCTGGGCCGGCGCCCGAGTGCCTGCCGGGGCCTGGTAACTCTTCAGGTCTTAGCTGGGTGACCTGAGAATGGACCCGATTGAGTCCCACACCGTGGGGTTTCCTCTCACCTGGGCAACACAATCGCTGGTGTTTTAGGCCCCAGAGTTCAGTCTCTTGGTCACTGTGCCAACACTGCTGTCTTGCTCCTCAGACACAGTGTCCTCCTGGCATTTCTATCTTGGATCTCCTTCCTGTCTCTTAGTTGCATAAGTTATATGATATAGGAAACTCAGTCTAGCTTTAGGCTGGACTTTGCAGTTTCTTTCCATACATGCTTGCAAAGCACCAAATCTGTAGGAAAACATTATTAGAAGAAGAATTAGAAAAAAAAAAAAAAAACTTACCCGTTGGCCAAGAACAGAAATCCTGCCAGGAGTGGACTCCTGATCTATTATGAAATTCTGTCCTCAGTCTCTAACTTGTCAGGCCTTCCACTAGAGTTTTGGCTCACCACGTCTCTAAAGCATTATGGGACAAATCCTTGAATAGTGGGGCATCTTTTGGTATATGTCCAGGAGTGGTATAGCTGGATCTTGAGGTAGCATTATTTCTAATTTTCTGAGAAAGTGTCAGATTGATTCTCAAAGTGTTTGTGCAAGGTTACATTCCCACCAACAATGGAGGAGGGTTCCCCTTTCTCCACACCCTCTCCAGCATGCATCATCCCTTGAATTTCTGATCTTAGCCATTATGATGGGTGTGAGATAGAATCTCATGGTCGTTTTGTTTGCATTTCCCAAATGACTAAGGATGTTGAACATTTCTTTAAGTGTTTCTCTGTCATTCAATATTCTTCTGTTGAGAATTTCTATTTGCAGATGACATATTAGACATAAGAGTTTGGAAAAATTCTACCAGAACAAGTCTAGAAATGATAAACATTTCAGAAATATGGCAGGAAACACAATCACCATTCACAAATCAATAGCTTTTCTGTACACCAAGAAACATACAGAGAAGGAGATCATGGACACACTCCATTTTCATTAGCCTCAAAGAAAATAGAACCTCTGGAATAAACGTAACTAAGAAAGTAAAGGACCTCTACACTGAGAACTTCCAAGAATTAAAAAAAAAAATCAATGAAAAGATGATTTGGTTCTTAAAAATAAGCAAGATTGATAAAACCAGTTTGCTTGTGTATTTGTTTATTTATTTGTTTATTTATTTATTTTATGTGTGCACAAGTTGCAAATCTATGGATGTTGAAACCTACAGATAAGGAGATCTACCTTACTCCATTCCAGAAGT
Organism: Psammomys obesus; assembly: GCF_907164565.1. Taxonomy (NCBI): domain Eukaryota; kingdom Metazoa; phylum Chordata; class Mammalia; order Rodentia; family Muridae; genus Psammomys; species Psammomys obesus. Next base: position 1,976 of record NW_026589724.1, read on the forward strand.
CTGATATCTTGTTTCACTCTCTTCTGTTGGTTTTCTCTTCTGGAATTATCTCCTGGGTAATTCAATGCCATGCTCCAGAGTTAGAGAGAGAGAGCCAGAGCAATTCTAGGCAGGAGACATCATAAACCCTGACTGTGGTGTGACTCATGTTGGAGGCTTGGCTCTTTTCATATCATGCCACACGAAGGAGATCTTATCAGTATGTGAATTTTTGGCCATACAAGCCTTTAGCATTGAAGCTTTGCCTGTCTCTTTATCTTCCTGTATTTCTTTATGGATGGCCATAATCTGTTTGTCTCTGTCTTATTCCATTTCTTTATGGATGGCCATAATCTGTTTGACTTTATCTTCCTCTAATTCTTTACACATTTTATTTGTTTCTTCTATTATTCTCTTCATAAGCATAGATGTAAAGTCATCTTCTTGAATTTCATTCATGCTGGGGTGTCCAGGGCTGCTTGCCCCTGTATAACTGGGTTCTGGAGATGACATCTTGCTCTTTTTCTCTTGGTTGAGCTTATACACTGGCCTCTACCCTTTGGGCTATCTTAGGTGTTGGCTGTTAGTTTCTGGTGCTTCCTGGAATCCCAGAGTGGGAAGAATCCCCTTGGCAGGAAGAGGATTTTTGGTGAAGGAGGCCTCCCCAGCTTTTTGGGTAAGGTGACTAAATGGCCGGTGTTTCTCAGGAATTGCCACAGCTCACCGCAGGCATATAGACCTGAGTGGTAATTGTGGTCTTTGTTAGTAAGGGGGCTCTCCTCTCACCCAGAGAAGTCCTGGAGACACCTGCCGTGTTGATGGATTCTTGCTCTGAATTTAGTGAGCTGCTGCTGTTGTTCTTACACTGTTTTCTAGGCACAGCC
>NW_026589725.1:0-29799 GCF_907164565.1 Psammomys obesus
AGGAGAGCAACAGAACAAGATAATTTGAACACAGGGAACTTCCCAGAGACTCATACTCCAACCAAGGACTATTCGTGGAGATGACCTGGAACCCCTGCACAGGTGTAGCCCATGGCAGTTCAGTGTCCAAGTGGGTTACATAGGAATGGGAAGAGGGACTGCCTCTGACATAATCTGATTGGCCTGCTCTTTGATCACCTCCCCCTGAGGGGGGAGCAGCCTTACCAGGCTGCACAGTAGAGGACAATGCAGCCAGTTTTGATGAGAACTGATAGACTAAGATCAGAAAGAAGAGGAGAACCTCCCCTATCAGTGGACTTGGGGAGTGACATGCATGCAGAAAGGGGAGGGAGGGTGGAATCGGGAGGGGAGGAGGGAGGGGCTTATGGGGGAATACAAAATGAATAAAGTGTAAATAATAAAAATTTTAAAAAAATAGAAAGAATATACATTCGCAATTAAGAGTTTCATTCTCTCTTTTTGTAAAATGTGATTGTCTCTATTATGAAATATGGTGAACCAAATACCAACTGTGCCCGAGATCTAACTATAAAGTAGAATGCACTCAGATCACTTGTGTGACATGAATGTTCCTTGGGTTAGGGTGAATGCCACTATCACAGAGTAAAAACATGTCCTTCTTTGCTCTGGCCCAGCACTGGTATGTTTATATCTAATGTCATCTAGTAATCTTTCCTTTTAAATTTTATACAAATAAAGTCATATTATATATGGAAAAAAAAACTTAAACCACACATAGATCCCCACACACTAATAGTGGGAGACCTCAACACCAACTCTCATCAAAGAACAGGTCAACTAAACAGAAATTAAACAAAGAAACAATGTCTCTAACAGAGGTCATGAAACAAATGAACCTAACAGACATTTATAGAAACTTACACCCTAAAACAAAAGAATTTACCTTCTTCTCAGCACCTCATGGAACCTTCTACAAAATAGACCATATAGTTGGTCACAAACAAGCCTCAACAGATACAAGAAGATTGAAATAATCCCTTGTATCCTGTCTGATCATCATGGAATAAAGCTGGACCTCAATAACAACAGAAATAGCAAAAAGCCTACACATATATGGAAACTGAACAACTTGCTACTAAATGACAGCTGGGTCAGGGAAGAAATAAAGAAATAAATTAAAGTCTTCCTAGAACTCAATGAAAATGAAGACAAAACAAATCCAAACTTGTGGGACACAATGAAGGCAGTGCTAAGAGGAAAGTTCATAGCACCAAATGCCTTCAGGAAGAAATTCGAGAAAGGGCATTCAAGCAACTTAATGGCTCATGTAAAAACCCTAGAGAAAGAAGAAGCAGACACACCAAAAAGGAGTAGACGGCTGGAAATAATCAAACTCAGGGCTGAAATCCATCAATTAGAAACAAATAAAACAATTCAAAGAATCAATGAAACCATGAGCTGGTTCTTTGAGAAGATCAAGAAGATCGACAAACCCTTAGCCAAGCTAACTAAAAGGCAGAGAGACAACATCCAAATTAACATAATCAGAAAAGAAAATGGGGACATAACTACAGGCACTGAGGAAATCCAAACAATCACTAGGACTTACTTTTTGAAGTCTATACGCAACAAAATTTGAAAATCTAAATAAAATGGACAATTTTCTTGATCGATTACACTTACCAAAGCTAAATCAGGACCAGGTAAATCAATTAAATAGTCCTATATACCCCAAGGAAATAGAAGCAGTCATCAAAAGTCTCCCATCCAAAAAAAGCACAGGACCTGATGGTTTCAGTGCAGAATTCTACCAGACCTTCAAAGAAGGGCTAACTCCAGTTCTCTTCAAACTATTCCACAAAATAGAAACAGAAGGAACATTACCAAATTCATTCTATGAAGCCACAGTCATCTTGGTACCTAAACCTCACAAAGACCCAACAAAAAAGAGAACTTCAGGCCAATCTCCCTTATGAACATTGATGCAAAAATACTCAACAAAATACTCGCAAACTGAATACAAGAACACATCAAAGATATCATCCACCATGACCAAGTAGGCTTCATCCCAGGTATGCAGGGGTGTTTCAGAATACGGATATCCATCAATGTGATCCACCATATTAACAAACTGAAAGAAAAAAAAACACATGATAATCTCCTTAGATGCTGAAAAAGCATTTGACAAAATCCAACATCCATTCATGTTTAAAGTATTGGAGAGATCAGGGATACAAGGCACATATCTAAACATAGTAAAGGCCATATACAGCAAGCCTATAGCCAACATCAAACTGATCAGAGAGAAACTTAAAGCAATCCCACTGAAATCAGGGACAAGGCAAGGCTGCCCACTCTCTCCATATCTCTTCAACATAGTGCTGGAAGTCCTTGCTAGAGCAATAAGACAGCCGAAGGAGATCAAGGGGATACAAATTGGAAAGGAAGAAGACAAATTATCACTATTTGCAGATGATATGATAGTATATGTGAGTGACCCCAAAAACTCTACCAGGGAACTCCTACAGCTGATAAACAACTTCAGCAAAGTGGACGGATACAAAATTAACTCAAAAAAATCAGTAGCCCTCCTGTATACAAAAGGCAAAAGGAGTGAGGAAGAAATTAGAGAAACAACACCATTCACAATAGCCACAAATGACATAAGGTACCTCGGAGTAATCCTAACCAAGGAAGTCAAAGACTTGTATGAAAAAAATTTCAACTCTCTGAAGAAAGAATTAGAAGACGATATCAGAAGATGGAAAGATCTCCCAAGCTCATGGCTTGGCAGGATTAACATAGTAAAAATGGCCATCTTACCAAAAGCAATCAACAGATTCTATGCAATTCCCATCAAATTACCAACACAATTCTTTACAAACCTGGAAAGAAAAATTCTCAACTTTGTATGGAATAACAAGAAACCGAGAATTGCTAAAACAATCCTCTACAATAAAAGATCTTCTGGAGGTATCTCCATCCCTGATCTTAAGTTGTACTATAGAGCAACAGTTATAAAAACTGCATGGTACTGGCATAGAAACAGAATGGTGGATCAATGGAACCGAACAGAGGACCCAGAAATAAATCCACAGATTTATGGACACCTCTTTGACAAAGAAGCCAAAACCATACAATGGAAAAAAGATAGCATCTTCAACAAATGGTGCTGGTCCAACTGGATGTCTACATGTAGAAAAATGAAAATAGATCCATACTTATCACCCTGCACAAAACTGAAGTCCAAGTGGATCAAAGACCTCAACATAAAACCAGACACATTAAATCGGGTAGAAAAAAAAATGGGGAATACTCTAGAACTAATTGGCACAGGAGACAGCTTCCTGAACAGAACACCAACAGCACAGGCTCTTAGAGCAACAAATGATAAATGGGACCTCCGGAAACTGAAAAGTTTCTGTAAATCAAAGGACACAATCATAAAAACAAAACGACTGCCTACAGATTGGGAAAGAATCTTCACCAACCCTTTATCTGACAGAGGGCTACTATCCAGCATATATAAACAACTAAAGAAGCTGAAAAGCAGCAACCCAAGTAATCAAATTAAAAAATGGGGAACAGAGCTAAACAGAGAATTCTCTGTAGAGGAATATCGAATGGTAGAGAAACACTTGAAGAAATGCTCAACCTCATTAGCCATTAGGGAAATGCAAATCAAAACAACACTGAGATTTCACCTTACACCCATTAGAATGGCCAAGATGAAAAAACTCAAGTGACAATGCATGTTGGAGAGGTTGTGGAGAAAGGGGAACCTTCCTCCAATGCTGGTGGGAATGTAAACTTGTACAACCACTCTGGAAATCAATCTGATGCTTTTTGAGACAACTAGGAATAGCGCTTCCTCAAGATCCAGCCATACCACTCCTAGGCATATATCCAAAAGAGGCTCAAGTACACAAAAAGGACATTTGCTCAACCATGTTTGTAGCAGCTTTATTTGTAATAGCCAGAAGCTGGAAACAGCCTAGTTGCCCCTCAACTAAAGAATGGATGCAGAAATTCTGGTACATCTATACAATGGAATATTACTCAGCAATGAATAATAAGGACATCATGAAATTTGCAGGTAAATGGTGGGACCTGGAAAGGATCATCCTCAGTGAGTTATTCCAGAAACAAAAAGACACACACACAGTATATACTCACTCATATAGACATACAACATAGGATAAAACCACTAAAATCTGTGCATTAAAAGAAACTAAGCAAGAGAGAGGACCCTAACCAAAATTTTCAATCCCCATCCTGAAAGGCAAAGAGGATGGACATCAGAAGAAGAAGAAAACAGGAAACAACCTAGGAACTTGCTACAGAGGGCCTCTGACAGCTAGAACAAGTAAACAGGAATCAAACTAGGACCCTTCCACAGAGGGCCTCTGAAAGCCTCTGCCCTGCAGACTATCAAAGCAGATGCTGAGCCTGATGGCCAACTCTCGGGCAGAGTGAATGAAATTTTATGTAAGAAATGGGAAATAGTAAGAGCTGGAGAGGACAGGAACTCCACAAGGAGAGCAACAGAACAAGAAAATTTGAACACAGGAAACTTCCCAGAGACCCATACTCCAACCAAGTACCAGGCATGGAGATAACCTAGAACTCCTGCATAGACATAATCCATGGCAGTTTAGTGTCCAAGTGGGTTACCTAGTAATGGGAAGAGGGACTGCCTCTGACATCATCTAATTGGCCTGCTCTTTGATCACCTTCCCCTGAGGGGGGAGCAGCCTTACCAGGCCACAGAAGAGGACAATGCAGCCACTTTTGATGAGAACTAATAGACTAAGATCAGAAAGGAGAGGAAAATCTCTTCTATCAGTGGACTTTGGGAGGGGCATGCAAGCAGAAAGGGGAGGGAGGATGGGATCGAGAGGGGAAGAGGGAGGGGCTTATGGGGGAATACAAAATGAATAAAGTGTAATTAAAAAAATTTAAAAAAATTCACTATGATAAAAAAAAGAAACCCAGAAGCAGGTCAGCTAACTCCAGGACTTATCCGGGTGAGAGGAGAGCCCCACAGACTAACAAGAACCACAGTTAACACTCAGGTCTCTATACCTGAGGTGAGGTGTGGCAACTCCAGAAAAAAACAAGCCATACAGTGACCATACCCAAAACGCTGAGGAGGCTTCCTTCAGGAAAATCCATATTCCTGCCAAGGGGACTCTCTCCACCGCAGGATTCCAGGAACCACCAGAAACTAACTCCAAATGTCTAAGATAGCCCAATGGGTAGGGGCCAGCATAAAAGCCAAACAAACAAAAGACAGAGCAATATGGCATCTCCAGAACCCAGTTATCCAGGGGCAAGTAGCCCTGGACACCGCAGTTTAATTGAAATTCAAGAAGATGATCTAACATCTATGCTCATGAAGAGGATAACAGAAGAAAAAAAATAAAATGTGTAAAGACATGGAGGAAGATAAAATCAAACAGATTATGGCCATGCATAAAGAAATACAGGAATTTGCAGCCAAACAGTTTGTAGACTTTAGAGAGGAAACAGTTAAATCACTGAAAGAAATAAAAGAAACAGAGGATTGTTCAAACAAAGAGCTGAAGGAATTGAAGGAAAAACAGGAAAATACACATTCAGATAGGTGAAGGAAATCAACAAAATGGCTCAAGATCTGAAGATAGAATTGGAAAATTTAAAGAAAACACAAATGGAGGAAATTGTGGAAATCAAGAACTTAGGGAAGAAAACAGGAACCACAGAGGTTAGCACAACCAATAGAATAGAAGAGATGGAAGAAAGAATCTCAGGTGTGGAAGATACAATGGGAAAAATCGATGTATCTGTTAAAGAAAATGTTAAATCTAAAAAATTCCTGACACAGACCATCCAAGAAATTCAAGACAGCATAAAAAGACAAAACCTAAGAATAATAGCTGTAGAGGAAAAAGAAGATTCCGTGCTCCAAGGACCAGAAAATATTTTCAACCAAATCATTAAAGAAAATTTTCACAACATAAAGGAGAGGCCAATAAGAATACAAGAGGTCTACAGAACACTCAATAAATTAGATCAGAAAAGAAAATCTTCCCGCCACATAATAATTAAAACGGTAAGTATACAGAACAAAGAAAAAATACTAAAAGCTGCAAGAGAAAAAGGCCAAGTAACATATAATGGCAAACCCATTAGAATCACACCTGACTTCTCACCAGAGACTATGGAAGCCAGAAGGGCCTGGACAGATATCATGCAGACCTTAATAGAACATAGATGTCAGCCCAGGCTACTATACCCAGCAAAACTCTTAGTCCTCATAGACGGAGAAAACAAGATATTCAATGACAAAAACAAATTTCAACAATACCTACACACAAATCCAGCATTACAGAAGACACTGCAAGAGAAAATACAACCCAAGAAAACTAGCTACTTTCAAGAAAACACAGGAAATAATTAACCTTACTACAGCAAAACAAAAAGCAACCAAGCACACAACATTATGACGACAGCAAACATCAAAATCAAAGGATCTGACAGCCACTAGTCATTAATATCTCTCAATATCAATGGACTCAACTCTCCAATAAAAAGACACAGACTAACAGAATGGATACTTAAATAAAATCCAGCAATTTGTTGCATACAAAAACACACCTAAGTCACAAAGATAGATATTACTGAGGGTAAAGGGCTGAAAGACAGCTTTCCAAGCAAATGGACCAAAGAAGCAAGCAGGAGTAGCCATTCTAATGTCTGATAAAATAGGCTTTCAACCAAAATTAATAAAAAGAGATGGGGAAGGACACTTCATACTCATCAAGGGAAAATTCCACCAGGAAGACATCACAATCCTGAACTTCTATGCCCCTAATACAAGGGCACCCACATTTGTAAAAGATACATTGATAAAACTTAAACCACACATTAATATTGGGAGACTTCAACACCACAAACTCAACAAAGGACAGGTCAACAAAACAGAAATTAAACAAAGAAACAATGTCTCTAACAGAGGTCATGAATCAAATGGACCTAACAGACACTTACAGAACCTTACACCCAAACACAAAAGAATTTACCTTCTTCTCAGCACCTCATGGAACCTTCTCCAAAATAGACCATATGGTTGGTCACAAAGCAAGCCTCAACAGATACAAGAAGATTGAAATAATCCCTTGTATCCTATCTGATCACCATGGGATAAAGCTGGACCTCAACCACAACAGAAATAGCAAAAAGCCTACACACACATGGAAACTCAACAACTTGCTACTAAATGACAGTTGGGTCAGGGAAGAAATGAAGAAAGAAATTAAAGTCTTCCCAGAATTCAATGAAAATGAAGACACAACATACCCAAACTTGTGGGACACTATGAAAGCAGTGCTAAGAGGAAAGTTCATGGCATTAGTGCCCTCAAGAAGAAATTAGAGACAACTCATTCAAGCAACTTAGTGTCTCACCTACAAATCCTAGAAAAAGAAGAAGCAGACACACCAAAAAGGAGTAGACGGCTGGAAATAATCAAACTCAGGGCTGAAATAAAGCAATGAGAAACAAATAAAACAATTCAAAGAATCAATGGAACCAAGAGCTGGTTCTTTGTGAAAATCAACAAGATAGACAAACCCTTAGCCAAGCTAACTAAAAGGCAGAGAGACACCATCCAAATCAACAAAATCCAAACTGAAAAGGGAGACATAACCATAGACACTGTGGAAATCCAAACAGTCATTAGGACTTAATAGACTTCAAAAGTGGATATGCCACAAAATTTGAAAATCTAAATGAAATGGACAATTTTCTTGATTGATTCCACCTACCAAAGCTGAATCAAGACCAGGTAAATCAATTAAATAGTCCTATATCTCCCAAGGAAATAGAAGCTGTCATTGAGATTTTCTCATCCAAAAAATGCCCAGGAACAGATGGTTTCAGCACAGAATTCTACCAGACCTTCAAAGAAGAGTTAACTCCATTTCTCTTCAAACTATTCCACAAAATAGAAACAGAAAAACACTGCCAAACTCATTCTATGAAGCCACAATCACCTTGGTACCTAAACCTCACAAAGACCCAACAAAAAAAAAAAGAGAATTTCAGGCCAATCTCCCTTAGGAACATTGATGCAAAAATACTCAACAAGATCCTTGCAAACTGAATACAAGAACACATCAAAGATATCATCCACTATGACGAAGAAGGCTTCATCCCAGGTATGCAGGGGTGGTCCAACATATGGAAATCCTTCAATGTGATCCACCAAAATAACAAACTGAAAGAAAAAAAAAACCACATATATCCTCCATACATGCTTAAAGGTCATTTGACAAAAACCAGCATCCATTCATGTTTAAAGTATTGGAGAGATCAGGGATACAAGGCACATATCTAAACATAGTAAAGGCAATATACAGCAATCTTAGAGCCAACAACAAGCTAAACTGAGAGAAACTTAAAGCAATCACACTGAAATCAGGGACAAGGCAAGGCTGTCCACTCTCTCCATATCTCTTCAACATAGTTCTGGATGTCCTTGCTAGAGCAATAACACACTGGAAGGAGATCAAGGGGAAAGAAATTGGAAAGGAAGAATTTGAATTATCACTATTTGCAGATGATATGATAGTATACTTGAGTGACCCCAAAAATTCTACCATGGAACTCCTACAGTTGATAACACCTTCAGCGAAGTGGCCAGATACAAAATTAACTCAAATCAGTAGCGCTCCTATATACAAAAGAAAAAAAGGCTAAGAAAAAAATTAGGGAAACAACACCCTTCACAATAGCCACAAATGACATAAAGTACTTTGGTGTAACCCTAACCAAGCAAGTGATATCTTGTATGAAAAAAATTTCAAGTCTCTGAAGAAAGAATTAGAAGAAGATATGAGAAGATGGAAAGATCTCCCATGCTCATGGCTTGGCAGGATTAACATAGTAAAAATGGCCGTCTTACCAAAAGCAATCAACAGATTCTATGCAATTCCCATCAAATTACCAACACAATTCTTTACAGACCTGGAAAGAAAAATTCTCAAATTCATATGGAATAACAAGAAACCCAGAATTGATAAAACAATCTTCTACAATAAAAGATCTTCTGGAGGTATCTCCATCCCTGATCTTAAGCTGTACTATAGAGCAACAGTAATAAAAACTGCATGGTACTGGCATAGAAACACAATGGTGGATCAATGGAACCAAACTGAAGATCCAGAAATAAACCCAGACACTTTTGGACACCTGATCTTTGACAAAGATGCCAAAACCATACAATGGAAAAAAGATAACATCTTCAACAAATGGTTCTGGTCTAACTGGATGTTTACATGTAGAAAATGCAAATAGATCTATACTCATCACCCAGCACAAAATTAAATTCTAAGTGGATCAAAGACCTCAACATAAAACCAGACACATTAAATCGGTTAGAGGAAAAAGTGGGGTAGACCCTAGAACTCATTGGTACAGGAGACAACTTCCTGAACAGAACACCAACAGTACAGGCTCTAAGAGCAACAATCAATAAATGGTACCTTATGAAACTGAAAAGCTTCTATAAAGCAAAGGACACTGTCATCAAAACAAAATGACTGCCTACAGATTCGGAAAGAATCTTCACCAACCTTTTTTTTGAGAGAGGGATAATACCCAATATATATATAAATATAACTAAAAAAGCTGAAAAGCAACAAACTAAGTAATCCAATTAAAAAATGGGGAACAGAGCTAAACAGAATTCTGTGTAGAGGAATATTGAATGGCAGAAAAACACTGAAAGAAATGCTCAACTTCATTACCCATCAGGGAAATGCAAATAAAAACAACCATAAAATTTCACTTTACACCCATCAAAATGGCCAAGATCAAAAACTCAACTGACAACACATTCTGGAGAGGTTGTGGAGAAAGGGGAACCCTCCTCCACTGTTCATGGGAATGTAAACTTGTACAACCAATCTGGAAATCCATCTGGCGCTTTCTCAGACAAACAGATCCAGCCATAGCACTCCTAGGCATATATGCAGAAGAGGGTCAAGTACACATTAAGGACTTTTGCTCAACCATGTCTGTAGCACCTTTATTTGTAACAGCCAGAAGCTGGAAACAACCCAAATGTCCCTCAACTGAAGAATGGATACAGAAATTGTGGTATGTTTACACAATGGAATATTACTCAGCAATGAAAAATAAGGAAATCATGAAATTTGCAGATAAATCGTGGGAACTGGAAAGGATCATCCTGAGTGATCTGTCCCAGAAGCAGAAAGACACACAAGGTATATACTCACTTATATAGACATATAATATAGGATAAACCTACTAAAATCTGTACATCTAAAGAAGCTAATCAAGAGGGAGGACTCTGACTAAAATGCTCAAGCCCCATCCTGAAAGGCAAAGAGGATGGACATCAGAAGAAGAAGAAAACAGGAAACATCCTAGGAGCCTGCCACAGAGGGCTATTGAAAGGCTCTGCCCTGCAGACTATCAAAGCAGATGCTGAGACTTATGGCTAACTGTTGGGCAGAGAGCATGGAATCTTAAGAAAGAAGTGGGAAATAGTAAGATCTGGAGAGGACAAGAGCTCCACAAGGAGAGCAACAGAAGCAGATAATTTGAACAGAGGGGTCTTTCCAGAGATTCATACTCCAACCAAGTACCATGCATGGAGATAACGTAGAACAACTACACAGATGTAGTCCATGGCAGTTCAGTGTCCAAGTGCGTTCCATAGTAATCAGAAGAGGGACTGTCTCTGAGGTGAACTGATTGGCCTGCTCTTTTATCACCTTCCCCTGAGGGGGGAGCAGCCTTACCAGGCCAGAGAAGATGACAATGCAGCCACTCCTGATGAGAGCTGATAGACTAAGGTCAGAAGGAAGGAAAGGGGGACCTCCCCTATCAGTGGATTTGGGGAGGTGCATGCATGAAGAAGGGGGAGGGAAGGTGGGATTTCAAGGGGAGGAGGGCAGGGTTCATGGGGGGATACAAAGTGAATAAAGTGTAATTAATAAAAATTTAAAAAAGAGTGTGTACTAAGAGTGTGTCTGTATTTCAGACAGATCTCACAGACCTAGGTCTTCAGATGTCATCTCTTGCCAGAGTAGCCATGTTGCTAGATTAAAATTCCCCTTCAGCTGGGTGACTTTTATGTGTGATTTATACTGAGTTTCACGGTTTAACTTCAGAAGAAACACCATCTAGAAAGTCTTAGTGAAGAGTTTAATTTAGCCTGGGTATAGTTAGCCTGAGTATTACTCCATTTTAAAATAAAGAGCCATCTTGACTGGGTGCTGAATTCAGGTACCAGGAACATCACAAAATGTGCATCTGGCAGAAAACAAAGTTAACTCTCCCAGCACCATCTCTAGGAAATATCACAGAATAAATACTTCATAGAAAATAGAGACAATCTCCCTGGCAATAATCAATGGGAATCGGTTGAGAATCTGGTGGGAAAATTCTCCCCCATGTTTCAGATATAGATTAAAGAATAGCCATTTTGATCATATATCTTAGGCAATTGTGCCTCAGAGAGGCATATACCTTAGATAATTGTGATTCAGAGAAGGTCACCTCACCCATCTAACTTGTACCTAATCCTGTAACATCAAGGCATATGCCCCCCATTTGCTGTCATAGAAACATGTGCTTCCCTGTTTGCTGTCATGAAAACTCCCTGTTCACAGACTTTCCCTAAAAAATCTTGCTCACTCAGGGCTCCAGGTCCCACTTCTCTACTGCTGCATCAGTGAGACTCACTCCCGACTTTGATTGCTCTCATAATAAAGCTCTCTTGCTATTGTATCGAGTTGTAGCCTGGGGGCTCTGAGGATCCCCTGAACCTGGCATTACATTTGGGGTCTGGTCCGGGGTGCCTCAGGACCTCTAGGACACACGACCCAGAGAACTTAATCCTGTGGGTAAATGTCTTTTGTGTTGTCTGTCTGCTTTAAGTGTTTGTTTCTGTTCATTGATCTGAAAAGCTTCGACATGTTGTAGAGGCGGCCAAAGTGGACAGGAGAGACCTGTTGAGGTCCAGGGCCGCAGGGTTCAAAAAAACATTTTTGACCTTGTAAGTTTCTGCCTCCCTGGAACTCCTGGGATAGGGAAACCAGAGTGAGGATTGGTTGTCATAGCCTTTCTGGCAACTTCTATGGCAAAGAAGTCCAGGAAATGCCAGGTTTTTGGTTTTACTTTGTTTTTTTTTTTTATTTTTATTTTTTAATTTTTAATTTTTTTTCTTTTTTTTTATTAATTACACTTTACTCATTTTGTATCCCCCCCATAAGCCTCTCCTACCCTCCCTCCCCTTTCTGCATGCATGTCACTCCCCAAGTCCACTGATAGGGGAAGTTCTCCTCTTCTTTCTGAACTTACTCTATCAGTTCTCATCAAAAGTGGCTGCATTGTCCTCTACTGTGGCCTGGTAAGGCTGCTCCCCCCTCAGGGGCAAGTGATCAACGAGCAGGCCAATCAGATTATGTCAGAGGCAGTCCGTCTTCCCATTACTATGTAACCCACTTGGACACTGAACTGCCATGGGCTACACCTGTGCAGGGGTTCCAAGTCATCTCCACGAATAGTCCTTAGTTGGAGTATGATTTTCTGGGAAGTTCCCTGTGTTCAAATTATCTTGTTCTGTTGCTCTCCTTGTGGAGTTCCTGTCCCCTCCAGCTCTTACTATTTCCCACTTCTTACATAAAATTCCATTCACTCTGCCCATCAGTTGTCCATCAGGCTCAGCATCTGCTTTGACAGTCTATACTGCAGAAGCTTTCAGAGGCCCTCTGTAGCAGGTTCCAAGGTTGTTTCCTATTTTCTTTTTCTTCTGATGTCCATCCTCTTTGCCTTTCAGGATGGGAATTGCATATTTTAGTTAGGGTCCTCTCTTTTGCTTAGTTTGTTTAGATGTACAGATTTTAGTGGGTTAATTTATATTGTATGTTTATATGAGTGAGTATATACCATGCATGTCTTTTTGCTTCTGGGACAACTCACTCAGGATGATCCTTTCCAGGTCCCAACATTTACCTGCAAATTTCATGATTTCCTTATTTTTCATTGCTGAGTAATACTCCATTGTATAGATGTACCACAGTTTCTGTATCCATTCTTCAGTTGACGGGCATCTGGGTTGTTTCCAGCTTCTGGCTATTACAAATAAAGCTGCTACAAACATGGTTGAGCAAATGTCCTTTTTATGTACTTGCGCCTTTTTGGGTATATGCCTAGGAGTGGTATGGCTGGATCTTGAGGAAGCACTATTCCTAGTTGTCTGAGAAAGCACCAGATTGATTTCCAGAGTGGTTGTACCAGTTTACATTCCCACCAGCAGTGGAGAAGGGTTCCCCTTTCTCCACAACCTCTCCAGCATGTGTTGTCCCTTGAGTTTTTCATCTTGGACATTCTGATGGGTGTAAGGTGAAATCTCAGGGTTGTTTTGATTTGCATTTCCCTAGTGGCTAATGAGGTTGAGCATTTCTTTAAGTGCTTCTCTGCCATTCGATATTCCTCTGCAGAGAATACTCTCTTTAGCTCTGTTCCCCATTTTTTAAGTGGATTACTTGGTTATTTGCTTTTCAGCTTGTTTAGTTCTTTATATATATTGGATATGAGTCCTCTGTCAGATAAAGGGTTGGTGATGATTTTTTTCCCAATCTGTAGGCAGTCGCTTTGTTTTGATGATGGTGTCCTTTGCTTTACAGAAGCTTTTCAATTTCATGAGGTCCCATTTATTGATTGTTGCTCTTAGAGCCTGTGCTGTTGGTGTTCTGTTCAGGAAGTTTTCTCCTGTAACAATGAGTTCTAGGGTATTCCCCACTTTTTTTTCTACCCGATTTAATGTGTCTGGTTTTATGTTGAGGTCTTTGATCCACTTGGACTTCAGTTTTGTGCAGGGTGATAAGTATGGATCTATTTTCATTTTTCTACATATAGACATCCAGTTGGACCAGCACCATTTGTTGAAGATGCTATCTTTTTTCCATTGTATGGTTTTGGCATCTTTGTCAAAAATCAGGTGTCCGTAAGTGTGTGGGTTTATTTCTGGGTCTTCTGTTCGGTTCCATTGATCCACATTGTGTTTCTATGCCAGTACCGTGCAGTTTTTATAACTGTTGCTCTATAGTACAGCTTGAGATCAGGGATGGAGATACCTCCAGAAGATCTTTTATTGTAGAGGATTGTTTTAGCAATTCTCGGTTTCTTGTTATTCCATACGAAGTTGAGAATTTTTCTTTCCAGGTCTGTAAAGAATTGTGTTGGTAATTTGATGGGAATTGCATTAAATCTGTAGATTGCTTTTGGTAAGATGGCCATTTTTACTGTGTTAATCCTGCCAAGCCATGAGATTGGGAGATCTTTCCATCTTCTCATATCTTCCTCTAATTCTTTCTTCAGAGACTTGAAATTTTTTTCATACAAGTCTTTGACTTGCTTGGTTAGGGTTACACCAAGGTACTTTATGTCATTTGTGGCTATTGTGAATGGTGTTGTTTCTCTAATTTCTTTCTCAGCCATTTTGTCTTTTGAATACAGGAGGGCTACTGATTTTTTTGAGTTAATTTTGTATCCGGCCACTTTGCTGAAGGTGTTTATCAGCTGTAGGAGTTCCCTGGTAGAGTTTTTGGGGTCACTCACATATACCTATCATATCATCTGCAAATAGTGATAATTTGACTTCTTCCTTTCCCATCTGTATCCCCTTGATCTCCTTCGACTGTCTTATTGCTCTAGCAAGGACTTCCAGCACTATGTTGAAGAGATATGGAGAGAGTGGGCAGCCTTGTCTTGTCCCTGATTTCAGTGGGATTGCTTTAAGTTTCTCTCCGTTCAGTTTGATGTTGGCTATAGGCTTGCTGTATATCGCCTTTACTATGTTTAGATATGTGCCTTGTATCCCTGATCTCTCCAGTACTTTAAACATGAATGGATGTTGGATTTTGTCAAATGCTTTTTCAGCATCTAGGGAGATTATCATGTGGTTTTTTTCTTTCAGTTTGTTAATATGGTGGATCACATTGATGGATTTCCGTATATTGAACCACCCCTGCATACCTGGGATGAAGCCTACTTGGTCATAGTGGATAATATCTTTGATGTGTTCTTGGATTCGGTTTGCAAGTATTTTGTTAAGTATTTTTGCATCAATGTTCATAAGGGAGATTGGCCTGAAATTCTCTTTCTTTGTTGAGTCTTTGTGAGGTTTAGGTACCAAGGTGATTGTGGCTTCATAGAATGAGCTTGGTAATGTTCCTTCTGTTTCTATTTTGTGGAATAGTTTGAAGAGAATTGGAGTTAGCTCTTCTTTGAAGGTCTGGTAGAATTCTGCGCTGAAGCCATCTGGTCCTGGGCTTTTTTTGGATGGGAGACTTTTGATGACTGCTTCTATTTCTTTGGGGGATATAGGACTATTTAATTGATTTACCTGGTCCTGATTCAGGTTTGGTGAGTCAAATCGATCAAGAAATTTGTTCATTTCATTTAGATTTTCAAATTTTGTGGCATATAGACTTTTGAAGTAAGTCCTAATGATTGTTTGGATTTCCTCAGTGTCTGTAGTTATGTCCCCCTTTTCATTTCTGATTTTGTTGATTTGGGTGGTGTCTCTCTGCCTTTTATTTAGCTTGGCTAAGGGTTTGTCAATCTTCTTGATTTTCTCAAAGAACCAGCTCTTGGTTTCATTGATTCTTTGAATTGTTTTATTTGTTTCTAATTGATGGATTTCAGCCCTGAGTTTGATTATTTCCAGCCGTCTACTCCTTTTTGATGTGTCTGTTTCTTCTTTTTCTAGGGTTTTTAAGTGGGCCATTAAGTTGCTTGAATGAGCTGTCTCGAATTTCTTCTTGAAGGCACTTAGTGCTATGAACTTTCCTCTTAGCACTGCTTTCATTGTGTCCCACAAGTTAGGGTATGTTGTGTCTTCATTTTCATTGAGTTCTAGAAAGGCTTTAATTTCTTTCTTTATTTCTTCCCTGACCCAGCTGTCATTTAGTAACAAGTTGTTCAGTTTCCATGTGTGTGTAGGCTTTTTGCTATTTCTGTTGTTGTTGAAGTCCAGCTTTATTCCATGGTGATCAGACAGGATACAAGGGATTATTTCAGTCTTCTTGTATCTGTTGAGGCTTGCTTTGTGACCAATTATGTGGTCTATTTTGGAGAAGGTTCCATGAAGTGCTGAGAAGAAGGTAAATTCTTTTGTGTTTGGGTGTAAAGTTCTGTAGATGTCTGTGAGGTCCATTTGATTCATGACCTCTGTCAGAGATATTGTTTCTTTGTTTAATTTCTGTTTTGTTGACCTGTCCTTTGTTGAGAGTGGGGTGTTGAAGTCCCCCACTATTAATGTGTGGGGATCTATATGTGGTTTAAATTTTA
Organism: Psammomys obesus; assembly: GCF_907164565.1. Classification (NCBI taxonomy): domain Eukaryota; kingdom Metazoa; phylum Chordata; class Mammalia; order Rodentia; family Muridae; genus Psammomys; species Psammomys obesus. The sequence goes on from NW_026589725.1 coordinate 16,354, forward strand.
TCAATGTTTCTTTTACAAATGTGAGTGCTCTTGTATTTGGGGCATAGATGTTCAGGATTGTGATGTCTTCTTGGTGGAATTTTCCCTTGATGAGTATGAAGTGTCCTTCCTCATCTCTTTTTATTAATTTTGGTTGAAAGTCTATTTTATCAGATATTAGAATGGCTACTCCTGCTTGTTTCTTGGGTCCATTTGCTTGGAAATTCATCTTCCAACTTTTTACCCTCAGGTAATGTCTATTTTTGTGTCTTGGGTGGGTTTCTTGTATGCAACAGATTGCTGGGTTTTGTTTACGTATCCATTCTGTTAATCTGTGTCTTTTTATTGGAGAGTTGAGTCCATTGATGATGACAGAAATTAATGACCAGTGGCTGTTAGATCCTTTGATTTTGATGTTGGCTATGTTCATAAGGTTGTGTGCTTGGTTGCTTTTTGTTTTGCTGTAGTAAGGTTAATTATTTCCTGTGTTTTCTTGACAGAAGCTAATTTTCTTGGGTTGTATTTTCCCTTCCAGTATCTTCTGTAATGCTGGATTTGTGTGTAGGTATTGTTGAAATTTGTTTTTGTCATTGAATATCTTGTTTTCTCCGTCTATGAGGACTGAGAGTTTTGCAGGGTATAGTAGCCTGGGTTGACATCTGTGTTCTCTTAGGGTCTGCATGATATCTGTCCAGGCCCTTCTGGCTTTCATAGTTTCTGTTGAAAAGTCAGGTGTGATTCTAATGGGTTTGCCGTTATATGTTACTTGGCCTTTTTCCCTTGCAGCTTTTAGTATTTTTTCTTTGTTCTGTATACTTACTGTTTTGATTATTATGTGGCGGGAGGATTTTCTTTTCTGATCAAATTTGTTGGGTGTTCTGTAGGCCTCATGTATCCTTATTGGCTTCTCCTTTAACTTGGGGAAATTTTCTTCAATGATTTTGTTGAAAATATTTTCTGGGCCTTGGAGAAGGGATTCTTCTTTTTCCTCTATTCCTGTTATTCTTAGGTTTTGTCTTTTCATATTGTCTTGGATTTCTTGGACGGTCTGTGTCAGGAATTTTTTGGATTTAACATTTTCTTTGACAGATACATCGATTTCTTTCATTGTATCTTCTACACCTGAGATTCTTTCTTCCATTTCTTGTATTCTGTTGGATATGCTTACCTCTGTAGTTCCTGTTTTCTTCCCTAAATTCTTCCTCTCCATTATTTCCTCCATTTGTGTTTTCTTTAATTTTTCTAGTTCTATCTTCAGGTCTTGAGTTGTTTTGTTTACTTCCTTCACCTGTCTGCTTGTATTTTCCTCTTTTTCTTTTAGTTCCTTCAACTCTGTCTCTCTGATTTCTTTCAGTGATTTAATTATTTCTTCTCTGAAGGCCACAAGCTGTTTGGCTGCATCTTCCCGTATTTCTTCACGGATGGCCCTAATCAGCTTGTCTTTATCTTCCTCCATTTCTTTACGGATAGCCATGATCTGTTTGGTTTTATCTTCCTCTAATGCTTTACGTATTTTATCTGTTTCCTCTATTATTCTCTTCATCAACATAGATGTAAGGTCATCTTCTTGATTTTCTATTATGCTGCATTGTTCAGGGCTGTTCGTCCCTGGATGGCTGGGTTCTGGAGATGCCATATTGCTCTGTCTTTTGTTGGTTGAGCCTTTACGCTGACCTCTACCCATTGGGCTGATTTAGGTGTTGGCTGTTAGTTTCTGTGCTTTCTGGAGTCCTGAGGTAGGGGGTATCCCTTTGGCCGGAAGATAGTTTTTCCTGAAGGAGTCCTTTTCTGCTTTTTGGTTATGGTCACTGTATGGCCAGTGTTTCTCTGGAGTTGCCACTGCTCACCTCAGGTTTATAGCCCTTAGTAGTAGCTGTGGTCTATGTTAGGCAGGGGGGGATCTCCTCTTACCCATAGAATTTCTCAAGACAGCTGCCCCACTGTTGGGTTTCTTGTTATAAATTTAGTGTGCTGCTGCTCACTAAATTTCCATGTACAGTCCTCTTGAAGAAACTGCTGAATCCCGAGCTGTGGGGTTTTCTCCCAACAGGGAAACTCAGTCTGTTATTCTGGGGTGCACAGTTCTGTCCGGGAAAGTGGGAGGTGCACTCAGCAAGTCTCGGGCCAAAGGCTGATTGCTCAGCTCTGGACCTGGAGTATGTGCACCTAGGTTGAGTTGGCGCCTGGGGGCACTGCTCTGGTCTGGAGGCTGGGTGCCTCACTCTGGACCAGAAGCTGTGTGTCTCTGTCTGGGATGGCGGCTGCAGGCACTGATCTGGTCCAGACGCTGTGGGTGCAGCCTCCCTGAAGGATCAGGGATTCCCACAGTTTTGGCAGTCTAGCCAGGGACAACTGGCCGATCCCTGGCACAGTATCTGAGGGCTGCTGTAATGGCTCTTTGGCTCCTGCAGGTCCGAGGATGCAGCTGTGTGTCCCAGTGCCCTAGGGGAACTCAACAATGGCGGCAGAGCACAGTGCTCCTGCCTGCACTAGAGTCTGCGTGAGTTCAGGAAGTGTTTTGGTGCTGGGTGTCCTAAGCGTTAGAGCTGCTGACCCCCTCTGCTGGCGGTTTCCTCCTGCCAGAGACATGCAGTCTGGTGCCCTGGTGCCCTGGTGCCCACAGTTCTATCTGAGGCGGCGAATCAGGCACGCAGACTGGGCTCCGTGCAGGAGCCTGGGTTCCTGGCTCTGGGTCCGCGCTGGCTCTTGGGGTACCCGCGGAACCCAAGTCTTTTCCAGGGTATGTCTGGGTAACCTGGGGTCGGTCCCAATTGTTTCCTGCTCCGTGGGGTTATCTCTCGACTGGGAAATCCAGTCTATGGTGTTGTGGGCCCACAGTTCGGTCTGGGACCATGACCAGATCGCGCTGGCATGTAGCCCCGGGCTGACGACCAATAACCTGGCGGAACCGGGATCTTTTCCACGGTTTAGCCGGGTGAGTTAAAGCTGATTGAATCCCCCACCGTGGGGTATCCTCCCACCTGAGAAACACAACCACTTGTGTTTTATGACCGCGAGTTCTGATTGCTGGTCACTGTGCCAATCCTGCTGTGCTGCTCCTCAGAATGAGAGTCCTCCCAGCGCCGCCATCTTGCCCCGCCTCCGGGACTCTTTACTTTGTTTTTGTGTAGGATTAATTGTTTTTTTCTTGGTGTTGTGCCAGGAGTTACTTTTGTATTTTTGTGATTAATTGCTTGTGGTCTTGCATTTGCCTTTGAATCCATAGCTCTTCTTGATTTAGTGATTTTAGATATTAGCCCAGGTATAGGCTGTGAGTTCTTGCCTTTAGTTTGGTTTTTGTCTGGGATGGCTGGTTTTTTTTGTGTATGTGTGATTTACTGTTTGTTGAAATTGCTCTCCTTACTTATTTTGCATTATCCTGAATTCTCTTGATGAAAAGACTGGCTGATGATATGGGACAGAATACTTCCAAACCCCTTGACTTGGTTCTGACACATTTTGGAGAAGTTAAGACTAGAGCTCACGGTCTTTCAGTTGATGTGAGAAAAGGAAAAATGATGACTTTTTGCAGCTCAAAATGGCCCACCTTCAATGTGGGCTGCCCACCAGAAGGAACTTTCCACCTTCCCACCATCCTTCGGTGGAAAATAGGGTTTTTCAGAAAACATGTGGGCACCCAGACCAATTGCCATATATTGTAGTTTGTTAAGACCTAATGATTCATCCACCTCCATGGATTAAGCCATTTCTGACCCCCACTAACAATCCTCCTTCCACAGGCTCTCCAAAACCAGAGGCCACTGCCCTGGATCCCTCACACCCCCTTTACTCTATTGTTCAGGATGAGACTCCCATAGAAATAATTTTCCAACCCCTCCTCCTCCCACTCCTCAGCCAGCTCCAGCCCTTTATCCAGGTTGGAAACACCATCTGGCCCAGCACCAAAAACCGAGAGCTGCTGGGCAGCCTCTCCCTCTGTGGAACCAGATAACTGGAGAACTCAGAATGCCAAGTTCTCTGACCATTCTAGATCAATTTGATTGATCTCTTTGAAACTGTTCTTTTCACTCATCAGCTCACATGGGATGATTTCAGCAGCTTTTAAAACTTTTGTCTGCCATAGAGGAGTACGGACATATTATTTCAGAAATGCATAAAAATGCCCCAGACATTAAAGGAGTCGAAACCCCAGATCAAGGCCATATTGATGATCACTTTCCCTACAAGAGGCCCAGTTGGGCTTACAACACCGCTGCAGATAAGGAACATCTCCTGTCTATTGTCAGGCCCTGTGGGCAGGTCTCAAGGCTGCCACAAGGCAGCCCGCTAATTTGGCCAAGGTATATGATGTCAGACAGGGAACGGATGAAGGTCCAGCCCTCTTCCTGGAAAGAATTAATGAAGTCTTTCCCAGATATATACATGTAGATCCAGAAAATCTGAACATACAGGCACGGTTGCTTCGGCTTTCATTAACTAGTCCGCTCCAGACAAAAAAAGAAATTACAGAAACAGGAAAGAATAGGACAGACGACATTGCAAGATTTAGTCCAGGTAGCTGAGAGAGTGTACAATAACAGGGACAGTTCTGAGAAAAAGCAGTTGAAGTCAGGAAAGACTTTGTACTGGGATCTGGCAAGTGTCCTATTGGCCAACAATGTTTTGGACCCCAGAGAAAGAAAGCACCAACTTCAGCAGATAGCCCAGGGCAAAAATGGACCCGAAGGACAATGCAAACCACCACTGGGTAAAAACCAGTGCACATACTGCAAGGAGGAAGGTCATTGGGTCAGATATTGACACAAAAAGGGACCCAGGACTCAGACTAAGTTCCTGGCTCTAGAGGATCAGCTTTTGTGTTGAAGGTAACTCAGAATGTAGCTAAGTTTATTGGGGCAGATTGGAAATTGCATTGTGCATATAGGCCCCAAAGTTCAGGACAGGTAGAGAGGATGAACAGAACATTAAAAGAGACCTTAATGAAATTGACCTTGGAGACTGGCACTGACTGGGTGATGTTCCTCCCCTTTGCCCTTTACAGGGTTACAAATTCTCCTTACCAGCTAAGTTTAACTCCCTTTGAGATTATATATGGGATGCCAGCCCCTATAGTGCCCAGCCTTAAGAATGATGCTACTTCTGAAGTAGATTAAAACAGATATTGGTTATCACCATGCCTGGTACGTGGTTGGAGTATGAGTCTCTGGAAAGACCCCTGTGTTCAAATTTTCTGGTTCTGTTGCTCTCCTTGTGGGGTTCCTGTCCTCTCCAGATCTTACTTATTCTCACTTCTTACATAAGATTCCCTGACTCTGCCCAACAGTTGGCCATACGTCTCAGCGTCTGCTTTGATAGTCTGCAGGGCAGAGCCTTTCAGAGGCCCTCTGTGGCAGGTTCCTAGGTTGTTTACTGTTTTCTTCTTCTAGGAGATAACCTAGAACCCCTGCAGAGATGTACCCCATGACCGTTTAGTGTCCAAGTGGGTTCCATAGTAATGGGAAGAGGGATTGCCTCTGACATAATCTAATTGGCCTGCTCTTTGTACACATCTCCCTGAGGGGAGAGCAGTCTTACCAGGCTACAGAAAATGACAATGCAGCCACTCCTGATGAGATCTGATAGACTAAGATCAGAAGAAAGGAGAGGAGGACCTCCCCTATCAGTGGAATTGGGGAGGAGCATGTGTGAAGAAAGGGGAGGGAGGGTGGGACTGGGAGGGGAGGTGGGAGGGGTTTATGGTGGGATACAAAGTGAATAAAGTGTAATTAATAAAATAAAATAAAATTTTAAAAATGCCAAAAAAAAACAGATTTTGAGAAATATTTAAGTCTTCTGCGCAAGCAGACAGCTCTTAAAGTGTCAATCGCAGCTTCTCAGGTAAGAAAGCTGCAAACCTCTATGGTCATAAAATAGTATTCAAAGGGAGCAAGATGTTCCTCCCTTTAAATTACAGCAAAAGGGAGTAAAAATTAGTTTTATAGTTTTGTCTGTTTGTTTTAAATATATAAGTTTACCATGTTCTATATATATTTTGATATCTGATTATTGATTATTAAATGCATTAAGACTTTACATAATTTCACCCCTGTCTTAAAAACCAGGTTTATAAAAATAATAATGTTTAAAACTACATTTATATAAAATATTAAAACTGCACCTCCATTTGTTTGTATACAAGAACTTTTCTTACTGGCAGCCAACATCAAAATAATATATACTTGGTATTGATTTTAAAAGTACTGAATAGTTCGCATTGATAAAATCTAGTTTTAACTTTTAAAATTATGGTTATATTTTGTGACTTCATTTCTAAAAAGGGTACTTTATTTTGATATTGTAAAAATGCGTTTTAAAAAATTATGTTTGAGGTTATGAAATATTTTAAAGTTTATCAGGTATTTTAGACAATGAGCATGGGCATTCTAACAGAGAACTTGAAACAATTTCTCAGTCCTTTGGGGGAAGACAAAAGACTTTGGTATTTATTTTGTTACTTTTACCAAATGAAACCAAGCCATACGATTTGAGCCAGTTAAGAAAATTGCAGTTTTTATAATGTATTATGTCAAAATGATGCAATAATAAAAGAGTTCTGATGAAAATTTTATATGGTCTGAAAATCAAGAAATATGTTGGTTAAATCAAAAGAACAGAGCTGAGGAAAAGCCTAACCTGAAGATATACAGAATGCTAGAGAAGATATGAAATGTATTTGCTTTGTTTTTTTTTTGTTTTGTTTTGTTTTGTTTTGTTTTGTTTTACACTTGCAAGCATGATTTGAGAAAGAACTGTAAGATATGTTGCTCTTCATTTCAAAAGGCTGGTGTTTCTTCAATGAAAATGTTTTCTTATGCTCTTTAGCCCAGGTTTATACAGGGTAATATTCAAGTCATTGTTAATTATTATAAAAATGTATGCCTGGTTGCCAGTTCCTGTATAAATGATTTAATGCTGTTTCTTTCTGGCTGATAGGTTTGATATGACCAGAATTGTCCATCTCTTCTAAGGTTGCCAGTTGTGCTTAGTTCTCGATTTAGTGCTAAATGAAACTTGTGTCCTTTTCGCTTTTTTGCTGTTCAGTCTTAATGTAGTATGATAGGATGAGCAAGATTTGCTGCCCCTTCTATATATTGTATCTGATTTAAAGTTTTGCTTTGATTCTAGTTCAGAAAGATATTTGAAGTTATGCTATAAGAATCAATTTTATCTAGTCTTTCATTTATGTTTTTGAAGTTAAGCTTAAGATGGGTAATTATGAAGTTTGCCTATATAGATTTACTTGAGATGAATATGGTTCTAAAACATTTATTTAAAGAATATGCCAGAGGGGGGAGCCAAGATGGTGGAGAGCACTGTGTCTGAGAAGCAGGACAGCACTCTCCGTGCAGCGACCCGGAGACTGAACTCTGGGCCCTAAAACTACAGCGATCGATCGTGTTTCCCAGGTGAGGGCAGGCTCCCACGGCGTGGGAATCGGTCGGGTCCACTCACGGCTGCCCAGCCAGAACACGGAAGAGATCCCGGGTAACACAGGCTTTGGGTCTCCGGGCTGGAGCTGCAAGCCTGCGTGTCCCAATCACTTTCCCAGGCTGATCGGTGGGCACAAGGGTGCCAGAGACTGAGAGTCCCAGTCACAAGAAAACCCCACGGGGAAGCAAAGTTGCGAGTCTAATCACGGGTCACCCAGTCTTTCCCTGGAAGGTCTCACGAACCGCGGGTACCTGACACCATCACGACTGAGCTCCTGCCGTGCAGAGAGCTGCGCGCCCAGCTCACCTGTACAGAGGAGCTGCGAGCTCCAGTGCAACAGAGACAGAGAACCCTCATCTGGAGAGGGCCCCGCAGGGAAGGAAGAAACCGTGCTGCTGGGGTCACCTAGGCTTTGCCTGGGGAAAGTCTAGAGAACCGCAGATCGCAAACAGGGGGGTACGCCCAGCCATCACAGATCTGGGCCCAAGCAGGGAGCACAGAGGTATTGGGAACCCAGCTCCTGCAGACTAGCAGGTGGGCGCACGCTCCGCCAGCCCAGAGGCCTGCTTTGTACCAACTACTCCTTACAGACAGAACTGTATGCCCTAAGACACCAGAGTCTTAGAGTCACTGTCTGGAGAAACCCTCACAAGGAACAAGGAACGAAGCAAAGGGGACAGACTTAGGCAACCCAGTATATCCCTGGAAAAGGTCCCACAGACTGACCCAACCCAGGGAACTGCTGTGCCCCAGATAGCCTGCTGTTACCAGGAGAGCAGTACTCACCCACCACAGATTACCTCTTGGGTTCTGGAGCACAGAGCCCCAACCTCAGACCTACAAAAGACCAGGAACCCTGAGATCAACCCCCAGATACTGCTCCAAAGGGCAACCAGTTATCCCTAAAAAAACGGACCAAACCACGGGACACACAGGTTACAGCAGCTGATCACTAAATTTACAGCAAGAACCCCAGAAGGAGGGCAGCTGTCTCCAGGACTTCTCCTGGTGAGGGGAGAGCCCTCTTGACTAATCAGGACCACAGTTACCACCCAGGTCTCTATGTCTGAGGTGAGCTGTAGCAACTCCTGAAAAACACCGGCCATCCAGTAACTATACCCAAAGAGCTGAGAAGGCTTCTTTCAGGAAAAACCATCTTCCTGCCAAAAGGATTCTCTCCACTACAAGAGTCCAGAAACAACCAGAAACTAACTTCAAACATCTAAATAGCCCAATGGGTAGAGGACAGCGTAAAAGTTCAACCAACAAAAGCCAGAGCAATATGGCATCTCCAGAACCCAGTTATCCAGGGGCAAATAGCCCTAGATACCCCAGCATAATTGAAATTCAAGAAGATGACATAACATCCATGCTCACAAAGAAGATAACAGAGGAAACAAATAAAATACAAAAAGAAATAGAGGAAGCTGCAGCCAAACAGTTTGTGGCCTTTAGAGAGGAAATGCTTAAATCACTGAATGAAATAAAAGAATCAGTGGATTGTTCAAACAAACAGCTGAAGGAATTGACGGAAAAGCATGAAAATACACTCAGACATGTGAAGGAAACCAACTAAATAGCTCAAGACCTGAAGATAGAATTAGAAAAATTAAAAAAAAAAAAGGAAGAAATTGTGGAGAGAAAGAACTTAAGGAAGAAAGCAGGAACTACAGAGGTTAGCATAACCAATAGGCTACAAGAAATGGAAGAAAGAATCTCAGGTGTGGAAGATACAATGGAAGAAATAGATGTATCTTTCAAAGAAAATGTTAAATCTAAAACATTCCTGACACAGACTGTCCAAGAAATTCAAGACAACATAAAAAGACAAAACTTAAGAATAATAGGAATAGAGGAAAAAGAAGATTCCCTGCACCAAAGCCCAGAAAATATTTTCAACAAAATCATTGAAGAAAAATTCCCCAAATTAAAGGAGAGGCCAATAAGAATACAAGAGGCCTATAGAACACCCAATAAATTAGATGAGAAAAGAAAATCCTCCTGCCACATGATAATCATGATAATCAAAACCGTAAGTATACAGAACAAAGAAAAAATACTAAAAGCTGCAAGAGAAAAAGGCCAAGTAACATATAATGGCAAACCCAGTAGAATCACACCTGACTTCTCACCAGAGACTATGAAAGCCAGAAGGGCCTGGACAGATATCATGCAGACCCTAAGAGAACACAGATGTCAGCCCAGGCTAATATACCCAGCAAAACTCTCAGTCCTCATAGACGGAGAAAACAAGATATTCAATGACAAAAACAAATTTCAACAATACCTACAAACAAATCCAGCATTACAGAAGACACTAGAAGGGAAAATACAAACCAAGAAAACTAGCTACATTCAAGAAAACACAGGGAATAAATAACCCCACTACAGTAAAACAAAAAGCAACCAAGCACACAACCATATGACCTCAGCCAACATCAAATTCAAAGGATCTAACAGCCACTAGTCATTAATCTCTCTCAATATTAATGGACTTAATTCTTCAATAAAAAGACCCAGACTAACAGAATGGATGCGTAAACAAAACCCAGCAATCTGTTGTATACAAGAAAGACACCTAAGTAACAAAGATAGACATTACCTGAGGGTAAAGGGATGGAAGACACCTGTCCAAGCAAATGGACCCAAGAAGCAAGCAGGAGTAGCCATTCTAATATCTGATAAAATAGACTTTCAACCAAAATTAATCAAAAGAGATGGGGAAGGACACTTCATACTCATCAAGGGAAAATTCCACCAAGAAGACATCACAATCCTGAACATCTATGCTCCAAACACAAGGGCACCCACATTTGTGAAAAAAACATTGATAAAATTTAAACCACATATAGATCCCCACACATTAATAGTGGGAGACTTCAACACCCCACTCTCAAAAAAAGGGAAGGAAAACTAAACAGAAATTAAACAAAGAAACAATATCTCTAACAGAGGTCATGAATCAAATGGACCTAACAGACATTTATAGAACTTTACACCCAAACACAAAAGAATTTACCTTCTTCTCAGCACCTCATGGAACCTTCTCCAAAATAGACCACATAATTGGACACAAAGCAAGCCTCAACAAATAAAAGATTATTGAAATAATCCCTTGTATCCTGCTGATCATCATGGAATAAAGCTGGACCTCAATAACAAAAATAGCAAAAGCCCACACACACATGGAAACTGAACAACTTGCTACTAAATGACAGCTGGGTCAGGGAAGAAATAAAGAAAGAAATTAAAGTCTTCCTAGAACTCAATGAAAATGAAGACACAACATACCCAAACTTGTGAGACACAATGAAGGCATTGCTAAGAGGAAAGTTCATAGCACTAAGTGCCTTCAAGAAGAAATTCGAGACAGCGCATTCAAGCAACTTAATGACGCACTTAAAAACCCTAGAACAAGAAGAAGCAGACACACCAAAACGGAGTAGACGACTAGAAATAATCAAACTCAGGGCTGAAATCAATCAATTAGAAACAAATAAAACAATTCAAAGAATCAATGAAACCAAGAGCTGGTTCTTTGAGAAAATCAACAAGATTGACAAACCGTTAGCCAAGCTAAATAAAAGGCAGAGAGACATCACACAAATCAACAAAATCAGAAATGAAAATGGGGACATAACTACAGACACTGAGGAAATCTAAACAATCATTAAGACTTACTTTAAAAGTCTATATGCCACTAAATTTGAAAATCTAAATGAAATGGACAAATTTCTTGATCAATTTGACTTACCAAAGCTGAATCAGGACCAGGTAAATCAATTAAATTGTCCTATATCCCCCAAGGAAATAGAAGCGGTCATCAAAAGTTTCCCAACAAAAAAGAGCCCAGGACCAGATGTCTTCAGTGCAGAATTCTACCAGACCTTCAAAGAAGAGCTAACACCAATTCTCTTCAAAATATTCCACAAAATAGAAACAGAAGGAACATTACCAAACTCATTCAATGAAGCCACAGTCACATTGGTACCTAAACCTCACAAAGACTCAACAAAGAAAGAGAATTTCAGGCCAATCTCTCTTATAAACTTCGATGCAAAAATACTCAACAAAATACTCACAAACTGAATACAAGAACACATCAAAGATATCATCCACTATGACCAAGTAGGCTTCATCCCAGGTATGCAGGGGTGGTTCAATATATGGAAATCCATCAATGTGATCCACCATATTAACAAACTGGAAGAAAAAAACCACATGATAATCTCCCTAGATGCTGAAAAAGCATTTGACAAAATCCAACATCCATTCATGTTTAAAGTATTGGAGAGATCAGGGATACAAGGCACATATCTAAACACAGTAAAGGTAATATACAACAAGCCTCTAGCCAACATCAAACTGAATGGAGAGAAACTTGAAGCAATCCCACTGAAATCAGGGACAAGACAAGGCTGCCCACTCTCTCCATATCTCTTCAACATAGTGCTGGAAGTCCTTGCTAGAGCAATAAGACAGTTGAAGAAGGTCAAGGGGATACAAATTGGAAAGGAAGAAGTCAAATTATCACTATTTGCAGATGATATGATAGTATATGTGAGTGACCCCAAAAACTCTACCAGGGAACTCCTACAGCTGATAAACACCTTCAGCAAAGTGGCCGGATACAAAATTAACTCAAAAAAATCAGTAGCCCTCCTGGATACAAAAGACAAAATGGCTGAGAAAGAAATTAGGGAAACAACACTTTCCACAACAGCCAGAAATGACATAAGGTACCTCGGAGTAACCCTAACCAAGGAGGTCAAAGACTTGTATGAAAAAAATTTCAAGTCTCTGAAGAAAGAATTAGAAGAAGATATGAGAAGATGGAAAGATCTCCCATGCTCATGGCTTGGCAGGATTAACATAGTAAAAATGGCCATCTTACCAAAAGCAATCAAGAGATTCTATGCAATTCCCATCAAATTACCAACACAATTCTTTACAGACCTGGAAAGAAAAATTCTCAACTTCATATGGAATAACAAGAAACCCAGAATTGCTAAAACAATCCTCTACAATAAAAGATCTTCTGGAGGTATCTCCATCCCTGATCTTAAGTTGTGCTATAGAGCAACAGTTTTAAAAACTGCATGGTACTGACATAGAAACAGAATGGTGGATCAATGGAACCGAACAGAGGACCCAGAAATAAACCCACACACTTATGGACACCTGATCTTTGACAAAGACGCCAAAACCATACAATGGAAAAGAGATAGCATCTTCAACAAATGGAGCTGGTCCAACTGGATGTGTACATGTAGAAAAATGAAAATAGATCCAAATTTATCACCCTGCACAAAACTGAAGTCCAGGTGGATCAAAGACCTCAACATAAAACCAGACACATTAAATGGGCTAGAAAAAAAAGTGGGGAATACCCTAGAACTTATTGGTACAGGAGAAAACTTCCGGAACAGAACACCAATAGCACAGGCTCTAAGAGCAACAATCAATAAATGGGACCTCATGAAACTGAAAAGCTTTTACAAAGCAAAGAACACCGTCATCAAAACAAAGCGACTGCATACAGATTGGGACAGAATCTTCACCAACCCTTTATCTGACAGAGGACTCACATCCAGTATATACAAAGAACCAAATAAGCTGAAAATCAGCAAACCAAGTAATCCACTTAAAAAATGGGGAACAGAGCTAAACAGATAATTCTCTGTAGAGGAATATCGAATGGCAGAGAAGCACTTAAAGAAATGCTCAACCTCATTAGCCATTAGGGAAATGCAAATCTAAACAACCCTGAGATTTCACCTTACACCCATGAGAATGGCCAAGATCAAAAACTCAAGTGACAACACATGCTGGAGAGGTTGTGGAGAAAGGGGAACCCTTCTCCACTGCTGGTGGGAATGTAAACTTGTACAACCACTCTGGAAATCAATCTGGCGCTTTCTCAGACAACTAGGAATAGTGCTTCCCCAAGATCAAGCCATACCACTCCTAGGCATATATCCAAAAGAGGCTCAAGTACACAAAAAGGACATTTGCTCAACCATGTTTGTAGCAGCT
>NW_026589725.1:29809-31198 GCF_907164565.1 Psammomys obesus
CTCAAGTACACAAAAAGGACATTTGCTCAACCATGTTTGTAGCAGCTTTATTTGTAATAGCCGAAAGCTGGAAACAACTCAGATGCCCCTCAACTGAAGAATGGATACAGAAACTGTGGTACATCTATACAATGGAATATTACTCAGCAATGAAAAATAAGGAAATCATGAAATTTGCAGGTAAATGGTGGGACCTGGAAAGGATCATCCTGAGTGAGTTGTCCCAGAAGCAAAAAGACACACACGGTATAGACTCACTCATATAAACATACAACATAGGATAAACCCACTAAAATCTGTACATCTAAACAAAATAAGCAAAAGAGAGGACCCTAACTAAAATGCTCGAGCCCCATCCTGAAAGGCAAAGAGGATGGATATCAGAAGAAGAAGAAAACAGGAAACAACCTAGGAACCTCCTACAGAGGGCCTCTGAAAGCTAGAAGAAGAAAACAGGAAACATCCTAGGAACCTGCCACAGAGGGCCTCTGAAAGCCTCTACCCTGCAGACTATCAAAGCAGATGCTGAGCCTGATGGCCAACTGTTGGTCAGAGTGAATGGAATTTTATGTAAGAAGTGGGAAATAGTAAGAGCTGGAGAGGACAGGAACTCCACAAGGAGAGCAACAGAACAAGAAAATTTGAACACAGGGAACTTCCCAGAGACTCACACTCCATCCAAGGACTATTCATGGAGATAACCCAGAACCCCTGCACAGATGTAGCCCATGGCAGTTCAGTGTCCAAGTGGGTTACATAGTAATGGGAAGAGGGACTGTCTCTGACATAATCTGATTGGCCTGCTCTTTGATCACCTCCCCCTGAGGGGGGAGCAGCCTTACCAGGCCACAGTAGAGGACACAATGCAGCCACTTTTGATGAAAACTGATAGACTAAGACCATAAAGGAGAGGAGAACCTCCCCTATCAGTGGACTTGGGGAGTGGCATGCATGCAGAAAGGGGAGGAAGGTTGGGATAGGGAAGGGAAGAGGGAGGGGCTTATGGGGGGATACAAAATGAATAAAGTGTAATTAATAAAAAATTAAAAAAAGAATATGCCAGAATTAGAGATTATGACATTCTATTTCATAGGATGCAATTTAAAATAGATAATTAAAAGAGAGATGAAGAATAATTCAGATATCCTGGCCCTCAAGCTTGTCAGAGATCTGATGAATATGGCATTTTAACATTTGTAAGCTTATAATGATAGAGAGTTCTATAATCCTGGCAGTAGCTCCCCCAAGGTCTCCAAGAAGATTTGGGCACACTGCGACTCTGTATTATGGTATGCTAACCACTGGGCCAGACTGCCCCAACTGGCCCACTGCTAGGGCCCAGCCTAAACTGTGGACAAAAATGTGGACACCTAGAGAGTCAATATTTCA
>NW_026589726.1:0-5961 GCF_907164565.1 Psammomys obesus
TGACCCTGTTTTATCAGGTATCTTCAGGGCTGGCTGCAAAGTCCTCCTCTGTGGCCTAACAGACTGCTCCTCCCCTGGGGGGGGGTCAAACAGCCTGCCCTTGAGATCCTGTTAGAAATAGTCCCTGTTCCCCTTACTTTGGAAAACTACTTGGTTACTGAGCTACCATGGGCCACATCCAAGCAGAAGTTCTAGGTTATATCCATAGATGGTCCTTGGTTGAGTGTCAGTCTCAGAAAAGACCCGGTGCCCAGATATATTTGGTCCTTGTAGAGCTCCTATCCTTTCCTTATCATACTAACTTCCCTTCTTTCATATGATTCCCTGCACTCTGCCGAGGGTTTGGTTATGAGTCTTAGTGTCTGCTTTGAAACACTGCTAGGTAGAGTCTTTCAGATGCCTTTTGTGGTAGACTCCTGTCATAAGTTCAAGGCACATCCCATTTGTCTTTCTAAATGAGGATTAATCACCTTCGCCTGTGTCCACTTTCTTGATTATCTTCTTTAGGTGTGTAGATTTCATTATGTTTATCATGTCTTGTAGGTCTATATAAGCGAGTATATACCAAGTTTGTCTTTCTCCTTCTGGGATACTTCACTCAGAATGATCTTTTCTAGGTCCCACCACTTGCCTGCAAATTTCATGATTTCCTCCTTTTTGATTGCTGAGTAGTATTCCATTGTGTAAAAATACCACAATTTCTGTATCCATTCCTCCCTTGATGGACATCTGGGTTGTTTCCAAGTTCTGGCTATTACAAGTAAAGCTGCTACGAACATGGTTGAACAAATGTCCTTGTTGTGTACTTGAGCAAATTTTGGGTATACACCTAGGAGTGGTATAGCTGGGTCTTGAGGTAGCACTACTCCTAGTTGTCTGAGAAAGCGCCAGATTGACTTCCAGAGTGGTTGAACCAGTTTACATTCCCACCAGCAATGGAGGAGGGTTCCCTTTTCTCCACAACCTCTCCAGCATGTGCTATCACTTGAGTTTTTCATCTTGGCCATTCTGATGGGTGTAAGGTGATATCTCAGGGTCGTTTTGATTTGCATTTCCCTAATGGCTAATGAGGTTGAGCATTTCTTTAAGTGTTTCTCTGCCATTCGATGTTCCTCTTTCGAGAATTCTCTGTTTAGCTCTGTTCCCCATTTTTTAAGTGGATTACTTGGTTTGTTGCTTTTCTGCTTCTTTAGTTCATTATATATACTTGATATTAGCCCTCTGTCAGATAAAGGGTTGGTGAAGATTCTTTCCCAATCTGTAGGCTGTCTATTTGTTTTGATGACAGTGTCTTTTGCTTTACAGAAGCTTTTCAGTTTCATGAGGTCCCATTTATTGATTGTTGCTCTTAAAGCCTGTGCTGTTGGTGTTCTGTTCAGGAAGTTGTCTCCTGTGCCAATGAGTTCTAGGCTGTTTCCCACTTTTTTTTCCAGCTGATTTAGAGTATCTGGTTTTATGTTGAGGTCCTTGATCCACTTGGACTTTAGTTTTGTGCAGGGTGATAAATATGGATCTATTTTCATTTTTCTGCATGTAGACATCCAGTTGGTCCAGCACCATTTGTTGAAGATGCTGTCTTTTTTCCATTGAATGGATTTGGCTTCTTTGTCAAATATTGAGTATTCATAGGTGTGTGGGTTTATGTCTGGGTCTTCTATGCAATTCCATTGATCCTCCATTCTGTTTCTATGCCAATACCATGCAGTTTTTACTACTGTTCCCCTGTAGTACAGCTTGAGATCGGGAATGGAGATACCTCCAGATGATCTGTTGTTGTACAGGATCGTTTTGGAGATTCTGGGTTTTTTGTTTCTCCATATGAAGCTGAGAATCTTTTTTTCAAGGTCTGTAAAGAATTGAGTTGGTATTTTGATGGGAATTGCATTGAATCTGTAGATTGCTTTTGGCAGGATGGCCATTTTCACAATGTTAATCCTACCAATCCATGAGCACGGGAGATCTTTCCATCTTCTGAGATCTTCTTCAATTTCTTTCTTCAAAGACTTGAAGTTTTTCTCAAACAGGTCTTTAACTTGCTTGGTTAGAGTCACACCAAGGTACTTTATGTTATTAGTGGCTATTGTGAAGGGTGTTGTTTCCCTAATTTCTTTCTCAGCCTTTTTGTCTTTGGTATACAAGAGGGCTTCTGATTTTTTTGAGTTGATTTTGTATCCTGCCACTTTGCTGAAGGTGTTTACCAGCTGAAGAAGTTCTCTGGTTGAATCTTTGGGTTCGCTTATGTATACTATCATATCATCTGCAAATAGTGACACTTTGACCTCTTCCTTTCTGATTTGTATCCCCTTGATCTCCTTTAGTTGTCTTATTGCTCTGGCTAGGACTTCAAGTACAATGTTAAAGAGATATGGAGAAAGTGGGCAGCCTTGTCTTGTCCCTGATTTCAGTGGGATTGATTTAAGTTTCTCTCCATTGAGTTTGATGTTGGCTATAGGCTTGCTGTATATTGCCTTTACTATCTTTAAGTATGTGCCTTGTATCCCTGATCTCTCCAAGACTTTAAACATAAATGGGTGTTGGACTTTGTCAAATGCTTTTTCAGCATCTAAGGAGATGATCATGTGGTTTTTCTCCTTCATTTTGTTTATGTGGTGGATTACATTGATGGATTTCCGTATGTTGAACCACCCTTGCATTCCTGGGATGAAGCCTACTTGGTCATGGTGGATGATATCTTTGGTGTGTTCTTGGATTTGGTTTGCAAGTATTTTATTGAGTATTTTTGCATCAATGTTCATAAGAGAGATAGGTCTGAAGTTCTCTTTTTTTGTTGGATCTTTGTGTGGTTTAGGTATCAAAGTGACTGTGGCTTCATAGAATGAGTTTGGTAGTGTTCCTTCTGTTTCTATTTTATGGAATAGTTTGAGGAGAATTGGTGTTAGTACTTCTTTGAAGGTCTTGTAGAATTCTGCGCTGAAGCCATCTGGTCCAGGGCTTTTTTTGGAGGGGAGACTGTTAATGACTGCTTCTATTTCCTTGGGAGATATAGGACTATTCAGTCTTTCTACCTGATCTTGACTTAATTTTGGTAGATGGAATCTGTCAAGAAAGTTATCCATTTCATTTAGATTTTCAAATTTTGTGCCATATAGGCTTTTGTAGTATGACCTAATAATCGTTTGGATTTCCTCAGTGTCTGTAGTTATGTCCCCATTTTCCTTTCTGATTTTTCTGATTTGTATGGTTTCTCTCTGCTTTTTAGTTAGTTTGGCTAAGGGTTTGTCTATCTTGTTGATTTTCTCAAAGAACCAGCTTTTTGTTTCATTGATTCTTTGGATAATTTTATTTGTTTCTAATTGATTGATTTCTGCCCTTAGTTTGATCATTTCCAGCCGTCTGCTCCTCTTGGGTGTATCTGCTTCTTTTTTTTCTAGGTTTTGCAGTTAGGCCATTAAGTTGTTTGTATGTGATGTTACGGATTTCTTCTTGTAGGCAATTAGTGCTATAAATTTTCCTCTGAGCACTGCTTTTAATGTGTCCCATAAATTTGGGTATGTTGTGCCTCCATTTTCATTGAATTCTAGAAAGTCTTTAATTTCTTTCTTTATTTCTTCCTTGACCCAGCTGTCATTGAGTAGTAAGTTGTTCAGTTTCCATGTGCGTGTCGGCTTTTTGTTGTTTCTGTTGTTGTTGATGTCCAGCTTTAGTCCATGGTAGTCAGATAGTATACAAGGGATTATTTCAATCCTTTTGTATCTGTTGAGGCTTGCTTTATGACCAACTATATGGTCTATTTTGGAGAAGGTTCCATGTGGTGCTGAAAAGAAGGTGTACTCTTTTGAGTTTGGGTGAAAAGATCTGTAGACATCTATTAGGTCCATTTGAGTTAGGGATTCTGTGAGTGCTTTTATTTCCCTATTTGGTGTCTGTCTGGTTGATCTGTCCCTTGATGAGAGTAGGGTGTTGAAGTCTCCCACTATTAAGGTATTAGGATCAATGTATGATTTAAGCTTTAATATTGTTTCATTCACGAATGTAGGTGCTCTTGTATTTGGGGCATAGATATTCAAAATTGTGATGTCCTCTTGTAGGATTTTTCCTTTGATGAGAATATAGTGGCCCTCCTTATCTTTTTTGATTAACTTGGGTTGAAAGTCTATTTTATTAGATATTAGGATGGCTACTCCAGCTTGTTTTCTGGAACCATTTGCTTGAAAAACATTTTTCCAGTCCTTTACTCTGAGGTAGTGTTTATCTTTGTTGCCTAGGTGTTTCTTGGATGCAACAGAATGTTGGGTCCTGTTTCCGTAACCATTCTGTTAGCCTGTGTCTTTTTATTGGTGAGTTGAGTCCATTAATATTGATAGATAATATTGACCAATGCATGTTAGTTCCTTTTGTAATGGAGTCGATGATCTTACCTTGTTTCTTTGCTTGTTTTCTTTTCATTTTTGTTGGGACATTATCTGTATGCCCTGTTTTCTTGGGTGAATTCGTTTTCGTTGGATTGGAGTTTTCCTTCTAGTATCTTCTGTAGGGTTGGTTTGCTGTATAGATATTGCGTAAATTTAGTTTTGTCATGGAATATTTTGTTTTCTCCATCTATGTTGATTGAAAGCTTTGCAGGGTATAGTAGTCTCGGGTGACATTTGTGATCTCTTAGAGTCTCCATGATGCTTGCCCAGGCCCTTCTGGCTTTCACAGTTTCTGATGAGAAGTCTGGTGTGATTCTTATAGGTCTACCTTCATATGTTACTTGGCCTTTTTCCCTTGCTGCTTTTAATATCTTTTCTTTGTTCTGTAGATTTAGTGTTTTGACTATGATGTGACGTGATGTGTTTCTTTTCTGGTCTAGTCTATTTGGTGTTCTGTAGGCCTCTTGTATATTTATGGACATCTCTTTCTTTAAGTTGGGAAAATTTTCTTCTATGATTTTTTTGAAAATATTTTCTGGACCTTGGAGCCTAGAGTCTTCTTTTTCATCAATTCCTGTTATTCTTAGATTTTGTCTTTTCATAGCATCCTTGATTTCTTGGATATTTTGTGATTGGAATTTTTCTGATTTTACTTTTTCTTTGAGAGAAGTATCAATTTCTGCAAGTGTGTCTTCAGCTCCAGAGATTCTCTCTTCCATCTCTTGTATTCTGTTGGTGATGCTTACTTTTGTGGTTCCTGATCTTTTCTCCAAGTTCTCCAGCTCAAGAGTTTTCTCACTTTGTGTTTTCTTTATTGATTCTAATTCTGTTTTCATGCCTTGCACCATTTCTTTTATGTGTTTGAATTTGGATTCCTGTCTCTCTACGATGGACTCTATTTCTTTGTTCATTTCCTTTTTGTATGCCACTAATTTTTTCTCTACTTGTGCCCCTATTTGTTTGGCTATGTTTGCCTGTGTTTCTTTAAGGGTTTTGTCTATTTCTTCTTTCTTTACCTCCAATTGACTGGCCAACTCTTTGAAAGATTTCTTCATTTCCTCCTTATGAGCCTCAAATAATTGAGCAAGCATGGCTTTAAGGTCATTTTCCTGTGCTTCTGATGAATTGGAGTATCCATCGATTTTGGGGTTTGCTGGTGAAGTCATGATGTCCTGATTTATGTTGGAAGTGTTCTTTCGCCTACCCCTGGCTTATCTGAGACCTTCCCTGTTTGTTTTTGGATTCTGCCGATCAGACTGGTACTGTCTCTCTCTCGAGTCTGGAGAATTCTTCAGGAAGTTGAGAGAGGTCCCGTGTCCTTAGCGTATGCTGAGGACTAGCTGTACCTGTGGGAGGAAAGTACGCAGGCGCAAACAGAGGCAAATGCAAGCATGCGTGTGTGCGTGTGTATATGTGTGTGTGTGTGTGTAAGTGGGTGTGAGTGTGTGTGTAAGTGGGTGTGAGCGTGTGTCTCGAGGGACAGAGTGATGGCTAATGTTGAACCCTTGAGTGTGTGGGAGGGGCTCTGCAATGTATATGTCGCAGGCGCTAGTGATGATCGCAGCGCAATTTCTGGCATTAACTGCCT
>NW_026589727.1:0-2178 GCF_907164565.1 Psammomys obesus
TTTCTGCATCCATTCTTCAGTTGAGGGGCATCTCTGTTGTTTCCAGCTTCTGGCTATTACAAATAAAGCTGCTACAAACATGGTTGAGCAAATGTCCTTTTTGTGTACTTGAGCCTCTTTTGGATATATGTCTAGAAGCGGTATGGCTGGATCTTGAGGAAGCACTATTCCTAGTTGTCTGAGAAAGTGCCAGATTGATTTCCAGAGTGGTTGTACCAGTTTACATTCCCACCAGCAGTGGAGAAGGGTTCCCCTTTCTCCATAACCTCTCCAGCATGTGTTGTCACTTGAGTTTTTGATCTTGGCCATTCTGATGGGTGTAAGGTGAAAATTCAGGGTTGTTTTGATTTGCATTTCCCTGATGGCTAATGAGGATGAGCATTTATTTAAGTGCTTCTCTGCCATTTGATATTCCTTTACAGAGAATTCTCTCTTTAGCTCTGTTCCCCATTTTTTAAGTGGATTACTTGGTTTGTTGCTTTTAAGCTTGTTTAGTTCTATATATATTTCGAATATAAGTCCTCTGTCAGATAAAGGGTTGGTGATGATTCTTTCCCAATCTGTAGGCAGTCGCTTTGTTTTGATGACAGTGTCCTTTGCTTTACAGAAGCTTTTCAGTTTCATGAGGTCCCATTTATTGATTGTTGCTCTTAGAGCCTGTGCTGTTGGTGTTCTGTTCAGGAAGTTTTCTCCTGTACCAATGAGTTCTAGGGTATTCACCACATTTTTTTTTCTAGCCGATTTAATGTGTCTGGTTTTATGTTGAGGTCTTTGATCCACTTGGACTTCAGTTTTGTGCAGGGTGATAAGTATGGGTCTATTTTCATTTTTCTACATGTAGACATCCAGTTGGACCAGCACCATTTGTTGAAGATGTTATCTTTTTTCCATTGTATGGTTTTGGCATCTTTGTCAAAATCAGGTGTCCGTAAGTGTGTGGGTTTATTTCTGGGTCTTCTGTTCGGTTCCATTGATCCACCATTCTGTTTCTATGCCAGTACCATGCAGTTCTTATAACTGTTGCTCTATAGTACAACTTAAGATCAGGGATGGAGATACCTCCAGAAGATCTTTTATTGTAGAGGATTGTTTTAGCAATTCTGGGTTTCTTGTTATTCCATATGAAATTGAGAATTTTTCTTTCCAGGTCTGTAAAGAATTGTGTTGGCAATTTGATGGGAATTGCATTGAATCTGTAGATTGCTTTTGGTAGGATGGCCATTTTTACTATGTTAATCCTGCCAAGCCATGAGCATGGGAGATCTTTCCATTTTCTGATATCTTCTTCTAATTCTTTCTTCAGAGACTTGAAATTTTTTTCATACAAGTCTTTGACTTGCTTGGTTAGGGTTACTCCGAGGTACCTTATGTCATTTGTGGCTATTGTGAAGGGTGTTGTTTCCTTAATTTCTTTCTCAGCCCTTTTGTATTTTGTATACAGGAGGACTACTGATTTTTTTGAGTTAATTTTGTATCCAGCCACTTTGCTGAAGGAGTTTATCAGCTGTAGGCGTTCCCTGGTAGAGTTTTTGGGGTCACTCACGTATACTATCATATCATCTGCAAATAGTGATAATTTGACTTCTTCCTTTCCCATCTGTATCCCCTTGATTTCCTTCAACTGTCTTATTGCTCTAGCAAGGACTTCCAGAACTACGTTGAAGAGATATGGAGAGAGTGGGCAGCCTTGTCTTGTCCCTGATTTCAGTGGGATTGCTTTAAGTTTCT
The DNA here is from genome assembly GCF_907164565.1 of Psammomys obesus. Taxonomy (NCBI): domain Eukaryota; kingdom Metazoa; phylum Chordata; class Mammalia; order Rodentia; family Muridae; genus Psammomys; species Psammomys obesus. The sequence goes on from NW_026589727.1 coordinate 1,729, forward strand.
CTCCGTTCAGTTTGATGTTGGCTATAGGCTTGCTGTAAATCACCTTTACTATGTTTAGATATGTGCCTTGTATCCCTGATCTCTCCAGTACTTTAAACATGAATGGATGTTGGATTTTGTCAAATGCTTTTTCAGCATCTAGGGAGATTATCATGTGGTTTTTTTTTCAGTTTGTTAATATGGTAGATCACATTGATGGATTTCCGTATATTGAACCACCCCTGCATACCTGGGATGAAGCCTACTTGGTCATAGTGGATAATATCTTTGATGTGTTCTTGGATTGGGTTTGCAAGTATTTTGTTAAGTATTTTTGCATCAATGTTCATAAGGGAGAGTGGCCTGAAATTCTCTTTCTTTGTTGAGTCTGTGAGGTTTAGGTACCAAGGTGACTTTGGCTTCATAGAATGAGTTTGGTAATGTTCCTTCTGTTTCTATTTTGTGAAATAG
>NW_026589728.1:0-27817 GCF_907164565.1 Psammomys obesus
CTTTTGCTTTTGATAAACTTTCCCTTTGAGCTAATAGCTTTTTTGCACTGAGCTACTTCGCGGGGAAGAGGTTGAGTGGTCATTCAGTAATAAGGTACTGCCCTGGTAAAGCTTCAAGGAATGTGGACTAATTACTATGTGAGAAGGCATGTAGCTGATGAAGACAAAAGACCCTGTGCTGCAGAATATATTTCATTTTATATCTGCATAAACATATCAGAGATAATTCAACATAATAAATCATGTATCTCCTGAAAACTGTGATGGTGAAAAAAATAAGGTTTTCTTGTAACATACACTGAACCTTGTTCTGGTTCCCATTAATCTTAACAATTTTACTTATATCTGAGTTTTGAGATCTTGGAGGAATATTTACCAAAGCTGAGCTCTTAACAAAATTAAAATACAAAAGTAAACCAAAACATATAGAAGAATTTGAATTTGGTCAGAAGTATCACATCCAACTTCTATATCTACATTTTATTGATCCAGTCTTTCTTTAAACTTTAACTGGATCATTTTTTATATGTAAGATTTATCTAATAAAAATTTATATGCATATTAAATTAATATATACATTATTCTATAGTGAGAAACTACATCTATATCTATATCTCTCTATTGTGTGAAATGTATGCTTGTACTCTATTTCTGACTAGCATATCGGAAAGTATATATCCAAATGCTTCAGTTACTGACCCTTCAAATACTTATTTTTTTATCAACATTTACTCCAGTGTACTAGACACTAGCTGTCATATTTGTTTTTGTTTAAATTTCTTCTAGCCTTTGTTTTCTTCCAATATAATAAAGTATGCCTTATTTTACAAGTATTTTCTGCAAAATTCACATATGGAAATTAGGTATCTTAAGGTATCAATATCCTCATTGAAATATTTGTCACTTGCCTTTTATTCCTGTAGTGACATCTAGTTCAAGTGCTTGTTTTGTCCCAGGAAGAGCATAGCCTATGAACTGTATGACCTGGAAAATAACAGCTGTAGGCCCATTAGTTGCTGATTTTATTGCTGTTCTTACAGCTGCTGCATTTCTCACTGTCATCCCACACTCGTAAAACCTTCCATCCTCAGTTTATGAGAGTTAAAAATGTGCTCTGTCTTAATAGAAATGCTCAGCTAAGAGTTAGTAATTCATCCTACACTGAGGAATATGAAACAGTAACCACACTCTATTAAAAAAAATGGGTCTGTCTACCTAATTGCATTTTCATCTCATACTACAGGTAGACTTTGTTATAAAAACATATTTGATCATATATCAAATATATGATCAAAATAACATTATACAATATGGCATCCTCAAACTAAACTATTTTGATCGTTTCTATTACTGAACTTGTTATACTCTTTCAGGCAACAATTAGTGATTCTTGGGCAGTTTCAAACCAGGAACCATGATTCCTACAATATCTTTATTGAAAATGTGTTTTCTCCATCAATGCCACATCCTGATTATTTCTGTTTTACTCTTTTACAGGGACTGATAACAAATTTAAAGACACAATGAAGGATCTGACTAATCATATTTTGCCCTTACACTTACAGTTCCTGAACATTTCTTTTGTACTAAATACTATGTTATTAATTTCTTTATATGCCTCATTTAATGTGTTCCACACAAAATAGTGTCATCTGCTGCTTTTTATGAGTAGCTGAGGAATAACAAGGTTAAATAATCTATGTGCTGTGAAAAGCCCAGCAGAACTCTAACTCAGCCTTGCAATTCCAGAGTCCAAATGGAAGTTCAATAAAAGTCATTGGAGAAAGAACAGAAAAATATTGTTTTACCCTCCATATTCTTAAAACTAACATTAAATATCAAGAAATAACAAACCATTTTTCAAGAAGAAAATAATTTGATGGCAAGTCTCAATCCCATTATAAGAATTAGAGATGATTCCTTTATAGTTATTACTGTCATGTTCAGCCTTAAGAACAATAATGTAATAAAAAACATCTGCTTTGGAAAAACTTTTACTTTGTTTTGCTAGGTTTTGATCATGAAGCTAGAAATGCAAATATTACTTACCTTTTATATATGTTGAACAAATAAATTTATCCCACTTTTAAGGAGAATGATCATATAAAACATATATTTGCATTTGTATTATTCAAGTAATAAAGCCAACCATTTTTCTGCATTCTTAAAGCACATTTTTTTAAATTTAATTCAACTTTAGTGAATTTTAGGATGGAAATTATTCCTTTCTTATTAATACATATTTTCTTTCTCAGACTTAACTTCAGAAATCCGTTCATCAAGGGATAATTTAGTCAATGATCAAACTCTTTGGTGGTGTCATTGGCTCCCTGTAACTTTTGTCTCTGAGGAATATGGTCAGGGGCAGCACCCTGTTGGCCATTCCTTCTGCCCTTCACCCCCTTCTTTCTGTCTGTGGAGATTACAGCAGACCTCAATTGGGAAAAGTTGTATATAATCATATTCACAAATGCATTTAGTGTTGTGTATGAAAATGGAGGGAATTAAACTTTTAAATCAACCTTTGATTTAATTATTTTGAAATTTTATTTATTTATTTTGAAAATTAGAACACATATTTTATAAAATATGATGCTTTAGGATCTGTACACATTGTGCAATATCTAAATTGAGCTAATTGACATGGTTACTACATCACATACTTGTCTTAATTTATGGACAGATAACAGATTAAAATGTATACTCAGGAATTTTAAGGAACACAGCCTTGTAGCATTATCTACATTCAGCATGTTGTTCAATAGATTTCTTGAATTTATTCCTATCTTCCTTAAATTTGGTATTCCTTTACAAATATATCTCTAAAACCTGTACTCTTTCCAAATTAATTGTTATTGTAGAACATCATTTATTAGCCTTAAAAATGCAACTTCAAAATTATGGGTTTCATAATTTCACAATATATAAAAACTTTTAATTCCCCAAAACATCTATCATGTTATGAAAAGAATTTATTTTTTTAACAAGGAGATAAGTGAGCTAATTAAAAAATGTCTTAGTAAAGATATCATAATACAAATTGAGTCTCATTTTTCTTTTCTTTTTCACATTATTATTATTATTATTATCTACAATTCATTCACTTTGCATCCCAGTCCTAGCCTCCTCCCTCATCTACTCTGCGTCCCACCCTCCCTCCCTCTTCCTCCCAATATTGCTCTTCCCTAGTCCACTAAAAGGGGAGGTCCTGTTCCCTACTGTCTGACAGTAGCCTAACAGGTCCCATCAGGACTGACTGGTTATATGATTTACTGTTGGTTTATGACTATCTTCCTCTACAGCACAGTCTGTATGTTCTCCAACCTCAGCAAGGATCTCAGGAGCTCTTTACTATTTGCTTGAGAAAGTGACCAGTCCTTCATTCCTGGAGTATGCCCCTGGGTTAGGTTATTGTAATTTCCCATTTACTTTAACCACAGGAAATGGTAACACAAAAAGATTCCATAAACTATCTCCTGTACTCCAGATATAATCTTGTTTTACCCCCAATGTGTAAAATTAATCCAATTTTCTCTATGATAATCTGAATCAATCACAACCCCTAACAGTTATGTCTTTATTAGTGTATTGGCTTAAGGTCATCAGAAGTCCAAAGTAGCCAGAAGAGACTCCAGTTCAATGCAATGATTGTTGTGGTAGGGCAGTCACTTTTCTGGAAACAAACTACCAGAAGAATCTAAGGTGGTGGGAACGAGAAAATTTTCTAGTGAGTAACTAGGGGTGATAGTCAGTGAAACTATTCCCTTCAAATTCCTTGAATCCTGGACTTATCAACCTGGCTAAGGGAGAAAACATAATCTACTGGATGCTTATTTCCAAATGTATCTTGCCTTCTTGAAATCCCTATCCAGATTTACAAATTGCTACTATAAAAATGTTCTGTAAATGGTTGCTCAAAAGGTTATTTCTTCTTTCAGTCAGGCCAGTTGTTTCAGAATGGTGAGAACTAAGACCAGGGTTTTCCGTAACAGTAGGCCCACTGTTGCGTTTCTCAGCTATGGAGTAAGTTCCTTAGCAAAATGTAATACTGTGTGCAATAGCATAATGGTGGACCCGGCACTTAGAAACTCCACATACAGTTGTGATTGCAGAAGCATCACATGCAGGAAAAGGTAAATCCATGGCCAGAGTAAGTTTCTACTCCAGTAAAGCCTAATGGTGTTCTTTCCAAAGAGGAAGCAGTATAATGTAGTCAACTTGCCGCCAGATCACTGGCTGGTCATTGCAGAGAGATGTCATCTTGTCAGTGTTGGTCTCTGCTGCTGGCACATATGACACTAAGTAGCAGCTGTAGCCAGGTCGTTCTTGGTGAGTGATAGTCCATGTTGGCCAACCCATCTCTGCCACCATGATTTTGTTCATGGGTCTCTTGAGCATTGATAAGAATGGCAGGGACAAAAATGTTTACTTTCCCTATCTATTTTATTATTGTAATTCTTTTCAACTGAAATAAACTTTAGATGAACATTTACATGGGGCACAAGTTTGTTCACATCCTTCACCCACTTGAAAAGATCTATCCACATCCTTTTTCTCCGGATGTCTTTTTCACCAATTTTCTCATCATACTTCTTACAAGTGCCTGACCAACCAGCCAGTCCATTGGCTGTAGCCCATAAGTCAGTAGCCAATAAGCCCACAATGGCAATCTCAAATCTTGCCATTTCTACCTCCAAACAGAATTTATGACTGTGTGTACTGTACAAGGTTCTGCCCACTGTGAATATTTTCCTCTGATGGTGTCTTTCAGATATATCCCAGTATGGGGCTATAATGGTGCAGCTGTGTACTCCTGAGAGCAGTCTGCATAATATGCGTAACTGTCTGCACACCTGGCCCTAGTCTTCTTTTCCTCCCTCAGCCAAATTATAGTGCTTACCCCATGAGACTAAAGATGCATTGCAGCAGATGACACTGCAACAAGACTAGAAACCATAGACTTTTAGGAAATTTCTTTATGTAACTTGCACCCCCAGGACATGCTTGTGCTAGGTCATGTATATACCTCTTCCATATCTTAATAGATTGGTGCTGTGCACAGTCCACTTCATGCCATAGTGGGTCAGATAACACCCAGCTCATGATGGGCAGCTCAGATCACATGGTTACCTGGTGGTGCACTGTCAAATGTTCAGTTTCCACTAAGGCCTGATAATGTAATGAATAGTTGTCTAAGGAAGAATAGTTGTCTGTAGTTGAATGGTAAAACCTTGCTCCAAAATCCCAAAAGTCCTATTTTTGATGACTATTAAAATGGATCTACATTCTTAATTTTTGGGTCCAAATAACTTTTCTCATCCTTTCATCCAGAAGTGATTTGTACTCTAAGTTTAATGGTTATTTTTATTGGATGCAACAGAAAGGCATTAGATTATTTATTGCTTGTGTGTTGTTTGTGTCATTAACCTCTGATGATTGAAGTTTTTCTTTCATCACCTTCTATAGAGCTGGATTTTAGGAGAGATCCTGATTAAATTCAGCTTTATCATAAAGTGTCTTTCTTTATTTTAATTGAAAGCTTTGCTGGGTATAGTTTTCTAGGCATCTGATGATGTCTATATTTTTATTTTTATAATTTATTTACTTTATATCCCAGTTATAACCCCCTCCTGCTTCTCCTCCTGGTCTCACTCTTTTTTCCCCCTATGCCTCTGCCCTACACAACAGAAAAAGGGAGTCCACCCCCTGCTACCATCTGACCCTAGCCTATCAAGTTTCATTAAGACTGCCTGGATCCTCTCCCTCTGTGGCCTGGAAATGCTGCTTCACCAGAGGCAAATGACCAAAGAGTGGGCCACATAATCCATGTCAGAGACTGCCCCTGCTCCCCTTACTAAGGAATCCACATAGAGACTAAACTGCTTATAGGCTACATCTGAGCAGGGGGTCTAGGTCCTCTCCATGCATGGTCCTTGGTTGGTACATCAGTCTCTGCAGCCCCAACCCCTCATGGGCCCATATTTGTTAGCCTTGTTGGCCTCCTTGTGGAGCTCCTGTCCTGTCTGGGTCCTTATTCCCCCCCCCCACACACACACATACTTCTGTAAGACTCCCAGCACTCTGCCCAGAGCTTGGCTATGGGTTTCAACATCTGTATCAGTGCCCTGCTAGGTGGATTCTTTCAGAGGACATCTATGATAGGCTTCCATCATGTTCCCTCTCTTCAGCCTCTTCTGGTGTCTATTCTATTTGCTCTTCTGAATGACAATTAAGTATTCTCCCTAGGGTCCTCTTTGTTATTTAGTGCCTTTAGGTCTGTGGATTTTTAGTATGGTTATCCTGTATTATATGTCTAATAGCCACTTACAAGTGAGTATATACCATGTGTGTCTTTCTGCTCCCAGGATACCTCACTCAAGATGATCTTTTCTAGTTCTGTCCATTTACTTGCAAATTTCATGATTTCCTTGTTTTTAATTGCTGAGTAGTATTCCATTGTGTAGATGTACCACAATTTCTGTACCTATTCCTCCACTGAGGGACATCTAGGTTGTTTGCAGATTCTGGCTAGTATAAATAAAGTTGCTATCAACATAGCTGAGCAAATGTCCTTATTGTATGGTTGAACATCATCTGGGTTTATGCCCAGAGTGGTATAGATGGACTGTGGGGTAGTTCTATTCCCTATTTTCTGAGAAAGTGATTAAATAAATTTGCAATCCCACTAGCAATGTGTTGCAACCCGCGTAGTCCTCTCGCCAGCAAGAACGCACACGGACAACAGGATCCTTCTGCAGCAAGCTTTATTGCAGTCAATTGATGAGAGGAGGAAGACCCCAACCCCCAGAATGGTGCTGCTTAAATACACCCTGTGGCGGCGTGTACTCCGCTGGTTGGCTGCTTGCCCATTGCCCCGTGTGACGCCCCGGGCTGGGCAGTGACTTGAGGCGCTTTTGCAACTCGCACATGCGCTCTATTACTTGTTCACTAGGGCCGAGGCCAGATGTCGGCGCCATTTCGTAATGGCGATTGCATTCTCTCGGCTCTCCACAGCAATGGATTAGTGTTCCCCTTTTTCCACATCCTTGCTATCATGTGCTGTCACTTGAGTTTTTGATCTTAGCCATTCTGAAAGGTGTAAGGTGAAATCTCAGGGTTGTTGTGATTTGCATTTCCCTGATGACTAACGATGTTGAGCATTTCTTTAAGTGTTTCTCCAACATTCAGTGGAGATAGTCCTCTGTTGAGAATTCTGTTTAGGTCTGTACCCCATGTTTAAATTAGATTGTTTTATTAATTCATGTTTAATTTCTTGAGTTCTTTATATATTTTGGACTTTGTCAGATTTAGGGTTGTTGAAGATCTTTTCCCAGTCTGTAGGCTATCATTTTTTGTAGTTGTTTTTGTTGTTGTTTTGTTTTGTTTTCTGTTGACAATATCCTTTGGTTTACAGAGCCTTTTCAATTTCTTGAAATTATTGATTTTAGAGCCTCAATTGTTGGTATTCTGTTCAGGAAGTTTTCTCCTGAGCCAAGAAGCTCAAGGCTGTTCCCCACTTCTTCTAGTAGATTAAGGTGTCTGGCATTATGTTGAGAAGTCTTTGATCCATTTGAACTTCAGTTTTGTACAGGGAGATAAGTATGGATCTGTTTGCATGTTCTACATGCAGACATCTAATTATACCAACACCATTTGCTGAAGATGCTTTCTTTTTTCCATTGTATGGTTTCAGCCTCTTTGTCAAAAATCAAGTGTCTGCAGGTGTGTGGGATTATTTCTGGGTCTTTGATTCGATTCCATTGATCAAACAGTATACTTCTACGCCAGTGCCATGCAGTTTTTATTATTATTGCTCTGTTCCAGCTAGAGGAATAAGACAACTAAAGGAGATCAAGGGGAAGAAGGCAAAGGATAGCTACTGGCAGATGATATGACAGTATACATGTGACCCCAGTATTCTGCTAGAGAAATCCTTCAGTTGGTAAACACCTTCAGCAAAGTGGCTGAATACAAGATTAATTCAAAGAATCAGAAGTCCTCCTGAATACAAATGACAAATGGACTGAGAAAGAAATTAGGGAAACTACACCCTTCACAACAGACACAAATAATATAGAGTATCTTGTTGTAACACTAACCAAGCCTATCAAAGACCTGTATAAGAAGAACTTTAGGTCTCTAATGGAAGAAATTGAAGGGAATATAAGAAGATGAAAAGATGATCCATGCTCATGGATCAGTATTTTTAACATAATCAAAATTGTCATCTTAGCAAAAGCAATCTACAGATTCAATGCAATAATCATTAAAATAATAACAAAATTCTTTACAGACTTTGAAAGAACAATTCTAAACTTCATATGGGAAAAAAAAACCCACCCAGAATAGCTAAAACAAGTCTAAACAATAAAGGAATTTCTGGAGGTATCTCCTTTCCTAATTTCAAGTATTATTCTTATGGGTCTGCCTTTATATGCTTCTTGATATCATTCCCTTAATATTCTTTCTTAATATTTCCTAAATGATTTTTTTGCTGCTTCTGTTTAGTATTTTGGATATTATGTGTCATGAATACCTAATTTTGGTTCCTGTCTATTTGGTGTTCTGGGTGTTTCTTGTATCTTGATTAACCTCTTCTATAGGCTAGGGAAATTTTCTTCTGTGATTTTGATGAAAATACTTCTATACCTTTGACAAGAGTTTCTTCTCCTTCTTGTATGTATATTATTCACAAATTTGGCCTTTTTATAATATCCCAGATTTCCTGGATGTTTTGTGCCTGAATAATTTTTAGATTTAAATTTTTTTGACTGAAGTATCCATTTTTCTATTATTTTGTCAATTTGTGAGACTCTCTTCCATGCCTCTAATACTGTTGGTGAGGTTTATCTCTGAGATTTTTGTGAGTACCTAAAATTTTCATTTCCAGTTATATCTGTTTATTTTATTTACTGATTTACTAGGCTTCTATTGAATTTTAGTTTTCTGTTGTGAATTGTTTTTATTATTTCATTCTATTTGTTATTTGCATTTTACATACTTTATTAAGATATTTTTTTCATATCTTCTCTAAAGTCCCTGAATATATTCATACTAGCCATTTTGAAGTCCTTCTATTGTGCTTTAGCTTTATTAAATTTTTTATTTTAATTTTTTTCTTATCAGTTACATTTTTTTTAATTTTTTTATTTTTATTTTATTTTTCTTTTTAGTTACATTTTGTTAACTCTGTGTCCCAGCTGTATCCCGCTCCCTCATTCCCTCCCCAACCCCACACTCCCTCCCTGGTCTCCTCCCTGCCCCTTTCCAAGTCCCCTGATAGGGGAGGACCTCCTCCCCTTTCATCTGACCCTGTTTTATCAGGTATCTTCAGGGCTGGCTGCAAAGTCCTCCTCTGTGGCCTAACAGACTGCTCCTCCCCTGGGGTGGGGGTCAAACAGCCTGCCCTTGAGATCCTATTAGAAATAGTCCGTGTTCCCCTTACTTTGGAAAACTACTTGGTTACTGAGCTACCACAGGCCACATCCGAGCAGAAGTTCTAGGTTATATCCATAGATGGTCCTTGGTTGAGTGTCAGTCTCAGAAAAGACCCTGTGCCCAGATATATTTGGTCCTTGTGGAGCTCCTATCCTTTCCATATCATACTAACTTCCCTTCTTTCATATGATTCCCTGCACTCTGCCGAGGGTTTGGTTATGAGTCTTAGTGTCTGCTTTGAAACACTGCTAGGTAGAGTCTTTCAGATGCCTTTTGTGATGGACTCCTGTCATAAGTTCAATGCACATCCCATTTGTCTTTCTAAATGAGGATTAATCACCTTCGCCTGTGTCCACTTTCTTGATTATCTTCTTTAGGTGTGTAGATTTCATTATGTTTATCATGTCTTGTAGGTCTATATAAGCGAGTATATACCAAGTTTGTCTTTCTCCTTCTGGGATACTTCACTCAGAATGATCTTTTCTAGATCCCACCACTTGCCTGCAAATTTCATGATTTCTTCCTTTTTGATTGCTGAGTAGTATTCCATTGTGTAAAAATACCACAGTTTCTGTATCCATTCCTCCATTGATGGACATCTGGGTTGTTTCCAAGTTCTGGCTATTACAAATAAAGCTGCTATGAACATGGTTGAACAAATGTCCTTGTTGTGTACTTGAGCAAATTTTGGGTATATACCTAGGAGTGGTATAGCTGGGTCTTGAGGTAGCACTACTCCTAGTTGTCTGAGAAAGCGCCAGATTGACTTCCAAAGTGGTTGAACCAGTTTACATTCCCACCAGCAATGGAGGAGGGTTCCCTTTTCTCCACAACCTCTCCAGCATGTGCTATCACTTGAGTTTTTCATCTTGGCCATTCTGATGGGTGTAAGGTGATATCTCAGGGTCGTTTTGATTTGCATTTCCCTAATGGCTAATGAGGTTGAGCATTTCTTTAAGTGTTTCTCTGCCATTCGACGTTCCTCTTTCGAGAATTCTCTGTTTAGCTCTGTTCCCCATTTTTTAAGTAGATTACTTGGTTTGTTGCTTTTCTGCTTCTTTAGTTCTTTATATATACTTGATATTAGCCCTCTGTCAGATAAAGGGTTGGTGAAGATTCTTTCCCAATCTGTAGGCTATTTGTTTTGATGACAGTGTCTTTTGCTTTACAGAAGCTTTTCAGTTTCATGAGGTCCCATTTATTGATTGTTGCTCTTAGAGCCTGTGCTGTTGGTGTTCTGTTCAGGAAGTTGTCTCCTGTGCCAATGAATTCTAGGCTGTTTCCCACTTTTTTTTCCAGCTGATTTAGAGTATCTGGTTTTATGGTGAGGTCCTTGATCCACTTGGACTTTAGTTTTGTGCAGGGTGATAGATATGGATCTATTTTCATTTTTCTGCATGTAGACATCCAGTTGGTCCAGCACCATTTGTTGAAGATGCTGTCTTTTTTCCATTGAATGGATTTGGCTTCTTTGTCAAATATTGAGAATTCATAGGTGTGTGGGTTTATTTCTGGGTCTTCTATGCGATTCCATTGATCCTCCTTTCTGTTTCTATGCCAATACCATGCAGTTTTTATTACTGTTGCCCTGTAGTACAGCTTGAGATCGGGAATGGAGATACCTCCAGATGATCTGTTGTTGTACAGGATCGTTTTGGAGATTCTGGGTTTTTTGTTTCTCCATATGAAGCTGAGAATCTTTTTTTCAAGGTCTGTAAAGAATTGAGTTGGTATTTTGATGGGAATTGCATTGAATCTGTAGATTGCTTTTGGCAGGATGGCCATTTTCACAATGTTAATCCTACCAATCCATGAGCACGGGAGATCTTTCCATCTTCTGAGATCTTCTTCAATTTCTTTCTTCAAAGACTTGAAGTTTTTCTCAAATAGGTCTTTCACTTGCTTGGTTAGAGTCACACCAAGGTACTTTATGTTGTTAGTGGCTATTGTGAAGGGTGTTGTTTCCCTAATTTCTTTCTCAGCCTTTTTGTCTTTGGTATACAAGAGGGCCTCTGATTTTTTTGAGTTGATTTTGTATCCTGCCACTTTGCTGAAGGTTTTTATCAGCTGAAGAAGTTCTCTGGTTGAATCTTTGGGGTCGCTCATGTATACTATCATATCATCTGCAAATAGTGACACTTTGACCTCTTCCTTTCCGATTTGTATCCCCTTGATCTCCTTTAGTTGTCTTATTGCTCTGGCTAGGACTTCAAGTACAATGTTAAAGAGATATGGAGAGAGTGGGCAGCCTTGTCTTGTCCCTGATTTCAGTGGGATTGATTTAAGTTTCTCTCCATTGAGTTTGATGTTGGCTATAGGCTTGCTGTATATTGCCTTTACTATCTTTAGGTATGTGCCTTGTATCCCTGATCTCTCCAAGACTTTAAACATAAATGGGTGCTGGACTTTGTCAAATGCTTTTTCAGCATCTAAGGAGATGATCATGTGGTTTTTCTCCTTCATTTTGTTTATGTGGTGGATTACATTGATGGATTTCCGTATGTTGAACCACCCTTGCATTCCTGGGATGAAGCCTACTTGGTCATGGTGGATGATATCTTTGATGTGTTCTTGGATTCGGTTTGCAAGTATTTTATTGAGTATTTTTGCATCAATGTTCATAAGAGAGATAGGTCTGAAGTTCTCTTTTTTTGTTGGATCTTTGTGTGGTTTAGGTATCAAAGTGACTGTGGCTTCATAGAATGAGTTTGGTAGTGTTCCTTCTGTTTCTATTTTATGGAATAGTTTGTGGAGAATTGGTGTTAGTGCTTCTTTGAAGGTCTTGTAGAATTCTGCGCTGAAGCCATCTGGTCCAGGGCTTTTTTTGGAGGGGAGACTGTTAATGACTGCTTCTATTTCCTTGGGAGATATAGGACTATTCAGTCTTTCTACCTGATCTTGACTTAATTTTGGTAGATGGAATCTGTCAAGAAAGTTATCCATTTCATTTAGATTTTCAAATTTTGTGCCATATAGGCTTTTGTAGTATGACCTAATAATCGTTTGGATTTCCTCAGTGTCTGTAGTTATGTCCCCATTTTCCTTTCTGATTTTGCTGATTTGTATGGTTTCTCTCTGCTTTTTAGTTAGTTTGGCTAAGGGTTTGTCTATCTTGTTGATTTTCTCAAAGAACCAGCTTTTTGTTTCATTGATTCTTTGGATAATTTTATTTGTTTCTAATTGATTGATTTCTGCCCTTACTTTGATTATTTCCAGCCGTCTGCTCCTCTTGGGTGTATCTGCTTCTTTTTTTTCTAGGTTTTTCAGTTGGGCCATTAAGTTGTTTGTATGTGATGTTACAGATTTCTTCTTGTAGGCACTTAGTGCTATAAATTTTCCTCTGAGCACTGCTTTCAATGTGTCCCATAAATTTGGGTATGTTGTGCCTTCATTTTCATTGAATTCTAGAAAGTCTTTAATTTCTTTCTTTATTTCTTCCTTGACCCAGCTGTCATTGAGTAGTAAGTTGTTCAGTTTCCATGTGCGTGTCGGCTTTTTGTTGTTTCTGTTGTTGTTGATGTCCAGCTTTAGTCCATGGTGGTCAGATAGTATACAAGGGATTATTTCAATCCTTTTGTATCTGTTGAGGCTTGCTTTGTGACCCACTATATGGTCTATTTTGGAGAAGGTTCCATGTGGTGCTGAAAAGAAGGTGTACTCTTTTGAGTTTGGGTGAAAAGATCTGTAGACATCTATTAGGTCCATTTGATTTAGGGATTCTGTGAGTGCTTTCATTTCCCTATTTGGTGTCTGTCTGGTTGATCTGTCCCTTGATGAGAGTGGGGTGTTGAAGTCTCCCACTATTAAGGTATTAGGATCAATGTATGATTTAAGCTTTAATATTGTTTCATTTACGAATGTAGGTGCTCTTGTATTTGGGGCATAGATATTCAAAATTGTGATGTCCTCTTGTTGGATTTTTCCTTTGATGAGAATATAGTGGCCCTCCTTATCTTTTTTGATTAACTTGGGTTGAAAGTCTATTTTATTAGATATTAGGATGGCTACTCCAGCTTGTTTTCTGGAACCATTTGCTTGAAAAACATTTTTCCAGCCCTTTACTCTGAGGTAGTGTTTATCTTTGTTGCATAGGTGTGTTTCTTGGATGCAACAGAATGTTGGGTCCTGTTTCCGTAACCATTCTGTTAGCCTGTGTCTTTTTATTGGTGAGTTGAGTCCATTAATATTGATAGATAATATTGACCAATGCATGTTAGTTCCTTGTGTAATGGAGTCGATGATCTTACCTTGTTTCATTGCTTGTTTTCTTTTCATTTTTGTTGGGACATTATCTGTATGCCCTGTTTTCTTGGGTGAATTCGTTTTCGTTGGATTGGAGTTTTCCTTCTAGTATCTTCTGTAGGGTTGGTTTGCTGTATAGATATTGCGTAAATTTAGTTTTGTCATGGAATATTTTGTTTTCTCCATCTATGTTGATTGAAAGCTTTGCAGGGTATAGTAGTCTGGGTTGACATTTGTGATCTCTTAGAGTCTCCATGATGCTTGCCCAGGCCCTTCTGGCTTTCATAGTTTCTGATGAGAAGTCTGGTGTGATTCTGATAGGTCTACCTTCATATGTTACTTGGCCTTTTTCCCTTGCTGCTTTTAATATCTTTTCTTTGTTCTGTAGATTTAGTGTTTTGACTATGATGTGACGTGATGTGTTTCTTTTCTGGTCTAGTCTATTTGGTGTTCTGTAGGCCTCTTGTATATTTATGGACATCTCTTTCTTTAAGTTGGGAAAATTTTCTTCTATGATTTTTTTGAAAATATTTTCTGGACCTTGGAGCCTGGAGTCTTTTTTTTCATCAATTCCTATTATTCTTAGATTTTGTCTTTTCATAGCATCCTTGATTTCTTGGATATTTTGTGATTGGAATTTTTCTGATTTTACTTTTTCTTTGAGAGAAGTATCAATTTCTGCAAGTGTGTCTTCAGCTCCAGAGATTCTCTCTTCCATCTCTTGTATTCTGTTGGTGATGCTTACTTTTGTGGTTCCTGATCTTTTCTCCAAGTTCTCCAGCTCAAGAGTTTTCTCACTTTGTGTTTTCTTTATTGATTCTAATTCTGTTTTCATGCCTTGCACCATTTCTTTTATGTGTTTGAATTTGGATTCCTGTCTCTCTACGATGGACTCTATTTCTTTGTTCATTTCCTTTTTGTATGCCACTAATTTCTTCTCTACTTGTGCCTCTATTTGTTTGGCTATGTTTGCCTGTGTTTCTTTAAGGGTTTTGTCTATTTCTTCTTTCTTTACCTCCAATTGACTGGCCATCTCTTTGAAAGATTTGTTCATTTCCTCCTTATGAGCCTCAAATAATTGAGCAAGCATGGCTTTAAGGTCATTTTCCTGTGCTTCTGATGAATTGGAATATCCATCGATTTTGGGGTTTGCTGGTGAAGTCATGATGTCCTGATTTATGTTGGAAATGTTCTTTCGCCTACCCCTGGCCATTGGCTTATCTGAGACCTTCCCTGTTTGTTTTTGGATTCAGCCGATCAGACTGGTACTGTCTCTCTCTCGAGTCTGGAGAATTCTTCAGGAAGTTGAGAGAGGTCCCGTGTCCTTAGCGTATGCTGAGGACTAGCTGTACCTGTGGGAGGAAAGTACGCAGGCGCAAACAGAGGCAAATGCAAGCGTGCGTGCGTGTGTGTGTATATGTGTGTGTGTGTGTGTAAGTGGGTGTGGGCGTGTGTCTCGAGGGACAGAGTGATGGCTAATGTTGAACCCTTGAGTGTGTGGGAGGGGCTCTGCAATGTATATGTCGCAGGCGCTAGTGATGATCACAGCGCAATTTCTGGCATTAACTGCCTTAACTCCTCAATTAGACCCACCGAGCAGGAACTTCAATGTTCCAAGTGCCCCTCTGTTTCCCAAAGTGGGTATATGGGTGGGAGGGAGTTCGATGCCTGGCTTCTGTTTTAGAAGAAGCCAGGATCAGTGGAGCTGCAGATTCTCAAGGGTGCACTCACTTACAGGCAGGACACTTGGCAGAGATCGGCCTATCTGGGCTGTCTGCTCTCTGGTTTGGCCCTGCTTCTTTGATGTGCTCCGCCAGTTCCGTGCTGCTGTCACTGCCAGGTTATGAGGTCTTGCTGCAGCTGGAGATTTCAGGGTGGTCACGTCAGTGGGAATCGGGGTAACCAGCCTTTCTGTTCTCTGGTTTGGCCCTGGTTAGTCTTAAACTGGAGGGCTGATGTGCCCCGCCAGCTCAGTGCTGCTCCGCCGCCAGGTTAGAAAGTCCCGCTGTAACTGGAGACTGGGTTGCTAGTCCAGATGCTTTCTGGGAAGTCCTGGGGTCTCTTTACTGTGCTCTCCAAGCTTCGGAGGCCCAGCGCCTGGTGTGTCTAGCTTGTATGGCGTTTCTGTCTGGTTTTGGTGAGTATATAGCGTATTCTCTGTCACTGTGGGATTGGGCGGGCCGTACTGTCACTGCGGAGCTAGTATGGCGTCTAGCAGACTCGGGCCCTGGGAGGATGGTGCAGCTGCCGCGCGTGAATCTGGGGCTCCGAGACACAGTACTGCTGGCCTTTGCCGATAAAGGACTTGGGGCTCAGCCTCAGTGGCTGCAGGCCCCAGGCAGTTAGGTCTGCGCTGAGAAAGGTGAGTCTGCTATGCCAAGGAGGAGGGAGGTCTGGGGGAGGGGAGTGCCGAGAGATCAAAGGATCGTTTCTCACCTTCCCCAAACAAGTCCCTGGGTGACCCGAGACCAAGGTTTTCACCTCCGGCGATGTTCCCTGTTGTTTAGAAAGTCTCTCCGTTGTTTCCCTGGCTTCAGAAGTTCTTCCACTCATCAACTCAGAACTTTTTCTCTTCCACAGCTTGGAAACTGTGTGTGCTAGTCGCCATCTTGGCTCCGCCCCCTTATCAGTTACATTTTATTAACTCTGTATCCCAGCGGTGTCCCGCTCCCTCATTCCTCTCCCAGACCCGCCCTCCCTCCCTCATCTCCACCATGCAACTTTCCAAGTCCACTGATGGGGGGGACCTCCTCCCCATTCATCTGATCCTGTTTTATCAGGTATCTTCAGGACTGGCTGCAAAGCCCTCCTCTTTGGCCTAACAGGACTGCTCCTCCCTTGGGGAGTGGGGAGGCCAAAGAGCCAGTCATTGAGTTAGAAATAGTCCTTGTTCCCCTCACTTTGGGAAACCAATTGGTTCCTGAGATACCACAGGCTACATCTGAGCGGAGGTTCTAGGTTATATCCATACATGGTCCTTGGTTGAACATCAGTCTCAGAAAAGACCCTGTGCCCAGATATATTTGGTCCTTGTGGAGCTCCTATCCTTTTCCCATCAGACTAACTCCCCTTCTTTCTTATGATTCCCTGTACTCTGCCAAAGGTTTGGTCATGAGTCTTTGCTTTGAAAACACTGCTAGTTAGAGTCTTTCAGATGCACTCAGTAGACTCCTGTCATACATTCAATGCACATCCCATCTGTCTTTCTAAACGAGGATTGATCATCTTACCCTATGTCCACTCTCTTGATTATCTTTTTTAGGTGTATAGATTTCATTATGTTTATCATATCTTATAGGTCTATATAAGTGTGTATATACCCTGTTTGTCTTTCTGCTTCTGGGATATTTCACTCAGAATGATCTTTTCTAGATCCCACCATTTGCCTGCAAATTTCATGATTTCCTCCTTTTTGATTGCTGAGTAGTATTCCATTGTGTAAAAATACCACAATTTCTGTACCCATTCCTCCGTTGTTGGACATCTGGGTTGTTTCCAGGTTCTGGCTATTACAAATAAAGCTGCTATAAACATGGTTGAGCAAGTATTCCTTTTGTGTACTTGGGCAAACTTTGGGTATATACCTAGCAGTGGTATAGCAGGGTCTTGAGGAAGCACTAATCCTAATTGTCTTAGAAAGCGCCAGATAGATTTCCAGAGTGGTTGTACCAGTTTACATTCCCACCAGCAGTGGAGGAGGGTTCCCCTTTCTCCACAAGCTCTCCAGCATATGTTGTCACTTGAGTTTTTCATCTTGGCCATTCTGATGGGTGTAAGGTGATATCTCAGGGTCGTTTTGATTTGCATTTCCCTGATGGCTAATGAGGATGAGCATTTCTTTAAGTGTTTCTCTGCCATTCGATATTCCTCTACAGAGAATTCTCTGTTTAGCTCTGTTCCCCATTTTTTAATTGGATTACTTGGTTTGCTGCTTTTCAGCTTCTTTAGTTCTTTGTATATACTGGATATTAGCCCTCTGTCAGATAAAGGGTTAGTCAAGATTCTTTCCCAATCTGTAGGCAGTCGTTTTGTTTTGATGAAAGTGTCCTTTGCTTTACAGAAGTTTTTCAGTTTCATGAGGTCCCATTTATTGATTGTTGCTCTTAGAGCCTGTGCTCTTAGTGTTCTGTTCAGGAAGTTGTCTCCTGTGCCAATGAGTTCTAGGGTTTTCCCCACTTTTTCTTCTAACCGATTTAATGTGTCTGGTTTCAGGTTGAGGTCTTTGATCCACTTGGACTTTAGGTTTGTGCAGGGTGGTAAGTATGGATCTATTTGCGTATTTTTTTTTTACATATAGACATCCAGTTAGACTAGCACCATTTGTTGAAGATGCTATCTTTTTTCCATTGTATGGTTTCGGCATCTTTGTCAAAGATCAGGTGTCCATAAGTGGGTGAGTTTATTTCTGGGTCTTCTGTTCGGTTCTTATTGATCCACCATTCTGTTTCTATGCCAGTACCATGCAGTTTTTATAACTGTTGCTCTATTGTACAGCTTAAGATCAGGGATGGAGATACCTCCAGAAGATCTTTTATTGTAGAGGATTGTTTAAGCAATTCTGGGTTTCTTGTTATTCCATATGAAGTTGAGAATTTTTCTTTCCAGGTCTGTAAAGAATTGTGTTGGCAATTTGATGGGAATTGCATTGAATCTGTAGATTGCTTTTGGTAAGATGACCATCTGTAGAGGAATATCAAATGGCAGAGAAACACTTAAAGAAATGCTTAACGTCATTAGCCATTAGGGAAATGCAAATCAAAACGACCCTAGATTTCACCTTACACCCATCAGAATGGCCAAGATGAAAAACTCAAGTGACAACACATGCTGGAGAGCTTGTGGAGAAAGGGGAACCCTCCTCCACTGCTACTGGGAATGTACAACCACTCTGGAAATCAATCTGGCGCTTTCTCAGACAACTAGGAATAGCGCTTCCTCAAGATCCAGCCATACCACTCCTAAGCATATATCCAAAAGAGGCTCGAGTTCACAGTAAAGACATTTGTTCAACCATGTTTGTAGCAGCTTTATTTGTAAGAGCCAGAAGCTGGAAACAGCCCAGATGCCCCACAACTAAAGAATGGATGCAGAAATTGTGGTATATCTAAACAATGGAGTATTGCTCTGCAATGAAAAAATAAGGAAATCATGAAATTTGCAGGTAAATGGTGGGACCTGGAAAAGATCATCCTGTTTTAGCTGTCCCAGAAAAAAAAAAGACACATACAGTATGTACTCACTCATATAGACAGATAGCACAGGATAGACCTACTAAAACCTGTACATCTAAAGAAACTAATTAAGAAAGAAGACCCTGATTAAAATACTCAGTCCTCATCCCGAAAGGCAAAGAGGATGGACATCAGAAGAAGAAGAAAAAGAAAACAGGAAACAACCTAGAAACCTGCCACAGAGGGCCTCTGAAAGGCTCTGTCCTGGAGACTATCAAAGCAGATGCTGAGACTTATGGCCAACTGTTGGGAAATGTGCAGGGAATCTTATGTAAGAAGTGGGAAATAGTAAGATCTGGAGAGGACAGGAACACCACAAGGAGAGCAACAGAACCAGAAAATTTGAACACAGGGGTCTTCCCAGAGACTCATACTCTAACCAAGTACCATGCATGGAGATAACCTAGAACCCCTGCACAGATGTAGTCCATGGCAGTTTAGTGTCCAAGTGGATTATAGTAATGGGAAGAGGGACTGCCTCTGACATGAACTGATTGGCCTGCTCTTTGATCACCTCCCCCTAAGGGGGGAGCAGCCTTAACAGGCCACAGAGGATGACAATGCAGCCACTCCTGATATGATCTGATAGACTAAGATCAGAAGGAAGGAGAGGAGGACATCCCTTATCAGTGGACTTGGGGAGGGGCATGCATGAAGAAGGGGGAGAGAGGGTGAGACTGGGAGGGGAGAAGGGAAGGCTTATGGGGAGATACACAGTGAATAAAGTGTAATTAATAAAATAAAATTAAATTAAAAAACAAACAAAAAAATGTATCAATTAAATAATGAAGAAAAAAAAAAGACCCAGCTACACTACTCCTGGTTATATACCCAAAAGCTGCACTACCATACCATAAGTACAACTGTGTTTATAGAAGTTTCATTCATAATAGCCAGAAACCTGAAAAAAACATAGATATCCTTCAACCAAAGAATGGATAAAAAAACAAATGTGGTACATTTAAACAATGGAAGACCACTCAGCTGTTAAAAACAAGGGAAACCTGAAAACTGCAGACAAATGGATGGACTTAGAAAAGACCATCCTTAGTGAGGTATAGCATATACAGAAAGACATGCATGGTATTTTAAGACATGGGGTCTCACAGCTCAGGAGTTTAAGATCGCGCCCTTCCCAGAAACTCCCCCAGACCAAGACTCGTTGCAAAAGCAAGAAGGTTTATTAACCATTGTACAATGGGGTCACCCCTGCCAGTCAGCAAAGAGTGGCACCGGGAGACAAAGGCCTTTAGGTTTTTAAAAGAAAAATTGCGGGAGATTTGAAGTTGCAGTCTTGGCAATTTAGGATTGGATGAGGAAGCTATAAAGTAAGATAATTGGTTAGTCTTAGGTGCTCAAGCTTGGCCAGTTCTGCCAAGTGTGGATGCAGCTGCAATTGAAGGTGGGGGTGGTTAGTTCATCCTTAAAGATTAGGGGCTACAGACTTTTGGCTGGAGGTCAAAAGCTACTCAGAAGAAGTCTAGGTTCATTGCTAAGAAACACTATCTCAAAGACAAGGGTCTGGTCCTTCTTTTGCTGAGTGAAAGTCATTGCTTGCTTGCCTCTTTTTATATCTGTCCTCACAGATAGGGTCACATTTTTCCATTCTCTGGGAAGGTACTAAGAGGCTTTAGCTTAACCTGGACCTAAAACTCAAAACTATAGGCTTTAGAAGACATATAGGTTACAAAGTTAGCCTAACCCTTTCAGTATGTACTCACTTACAAGCAGATATCAGCCATATAGTACTGGATAACCATACTACAATTCACAGACTCAAAGATAAATAATAAGGAGGGTGCAAAGGAGGATGCTTGAATTTCACTCAGAAGAGGAAATAGAATAGGCAACAGAAGTTGTTGAAGAGACAGAACCTGATATGACAGGGAGCAAAACATGGGTGTGGAGCAGATATGGGGAAAGTGGGGCAGGGAGGACAGACGACTTGCAGAAAGAAAAGAAACTGTGGGCATGACACTTCTGGAACAAGCTGGAGACTTGCAGCAGGGTAGGTCTGGGGAGGATATGGGGGTGACTCTAGCTGGGACCCCTAGTAGCAGAGGTCATGGAGACTAAAGAGGCCACCCTCTGACTAGACAGGATTCCTAATGGAGGTAGGTGGAACACCAACTGACCCACAAAAACTTTTACCCAAAATTTATCCTGCCTACAAGATGTGCAGGGGTAAAGACAGAGCAAAGATGGAGAGAATGTCCAATCAATCCCGGCCCAATAAGAGACCCATCAGAAAGCCAAACCCTGACACAAACAAGGACACTCCTCTATGCTTGCAGACAGGAGCTTAGCATAGCTGTCTTCTGAGAGGTTTCACCAACAAAGGATAGAAACAGATGCAGACACCCACAACTAATCCTTACACAGAGCACAGGGAGCCTTGTGTAAGAGTTGTAGAAAGGAAAGGAGGACTCAGACAGGACAGGAGCTTCACAAAAAGACCAAAAGAGCCAACTAACCAGAGCACAATGAGTCCTGCAAAGACTGAAGCACCAACCAAGGACCATGTATGGACTGGATCTATGTACTCCACATACACACACACACACACACACACACACACACACACACACAAATATGTATGCATGTATGTATGTATATACCCATTAGCAACTTGGTCGTCTTGTAGGTTCCATAGTAAGGGGAGCCAAGGCTGTTTCTGACATGGACTCTGTTGCATGATTTTTAATCACTTCCTCCTGGTGGGGCTGCCTAGCCAGGCCACCATGTAAGAGGATGTGCTTAGTCCTAATGCAACTTGAAGTGCTGGGTGGCTTAGTGGGGTAGGGAAGAAGGGAAGAGGAATGGAGGGGAGGAGGAGAGGAGGATAGGGACTGTGATTAAGATGCAAACTGAACAACTAAATAAAATTAAAGGTTAAAAATAAATAGATATAGGGTATTGACCTTGGAGATTACATTATAAAAAAAAAACTCAGTTAATTCATTCAGAAATGAGTTAGTTTGTCTCTGTCAAATTTAGTAGTGCCTACACAACAACTTAAGCATTAACCAAAGAAAAAGGCAAAAGAAAACAATTTTGAACTTTAAATCTCAGTAGAGGTTAGCATCTGTCTTCGAATTTCCATAGCTGTGTAAAAGACCGTTGTCAAAACAACCTATGAAAGAAAGGGTTTGTTTCAGTTTATCATACCATGTCATACTCCGTCATGAAAGGAAAACAAAATAATTGAGGCAGAAACTGCAGCAGAAGCTATGGAGGCATGATTTTTTTTCTGGCGTACTTCCCAATGCTACTCATTTTTTATACACCCAGAAATACGTGCCCAGAGGTGGCCCCACCCACAGTGCGCTGTGTGCACCTACATCATTTGTTAATTTAGAAAGACCACAGGCTTGCCATTGGATCAATATGGTAGGTATATTTTTCCAGCTGACTTCCTTCCCAAATTGCTGTAGATTGTGACAAGTTGGCATAAAACATAGCCAATATGTTTTAGAATTCATACAACTGAATAGCAACAAAATTTAAAATAATAACTCTAATTGAAGTTAGATTAAAGAAATTGAATAGACTTTTCTAAATAAGACATAAAAATTGTAACTATTTTATAAAATTCTCATCATCAATGATCCTAAAGAAATTAAAATTTAAAGTGAAATGAGATATACCCTCACATCTACTAGTATCAAGGTCATCAAATAATATATACTATAAAATCAGACAAAGGGGAATAAACAGTAACTCTGGGACATTGATGTTGTGAATAAAAGTTCATAAATCTATTATGAAAATCACTACAAATGTCCTCCACTCCAAAAATAAAAAAGAAAGGAAGACTATGCACTTCAACAATTATAGACAGGAAAGAATGATAAAGAAAGGAAGGTTTTCAGAGGCCCTCTGTGGCAGGTTTCTAGGTTGTTTCCTGTTTTCTCCTTCTGGTGTCCATCTTCTTTGCCTTTTGGGATGGGGATTGAGCATTTCAGTCAGGGTCCTCTCTCTTGATTAGTTTCTTTAGATGTACAGATTTTAGTAGGTTTATCCTATATTATATGTCTATATGAGTGAGTATATGCGTTTTTCTGCTTCTGGGACAGCTCACTCAGGATGATCTTTTCCAGGTCCCACCATTTACCTGCAAATTTCATGATTTCCTTATTTTTCATTGCTGAGTAATACTCCATTGTGTAGATGTAACACAATTTCTGTATCCATTCTTCAGTTGAGGGGCATCTGGGCTGTTTCCAGCTTCTGGCTATTACAAATAAAGCTGCTACAAACATGGTTGAGCAAATGTTCTTATTGTGTACTTGAGACTCTTTTGGATATATGCCTAGGAGTGGTATAGCTGGATCTTGAGGAAGCGCTATTCCTAGTTGTCTGAGAAAGCGCCAGATTGATTTCCAAAGTCGTTGTACAAGTTTACATTCCCAGTAGCAGTGGAAGAGGGTTCCCCTTTCTCTACAACCGCTCCAGCATGTGCTGTCTCTTGAGTTTTTGATCTTGGCCATTCTGATGGGTGTAAGGTGAAATCTCAGGGTCGACTATCAAAGCAGACACTGAGACTTATGACCAAATGTTGGGCAGAGTGCATGGAATCTTATGTAAGAAGTGGGAAATAGTAAGATCTGGAGAGGACAGGAACCCCACAAGGAACACAACAGAACCAGAAAATTTGAACACAGGGGTCTTCCCAGAGACTCATACTCCAACCAAGTACCAGGCATGGAGATGACCTAGAACCCCTGCACAGATGTAGCCCATGGCAGCTCAGTGTCCAAGTGGGTTCCATAGTAATGGGAAGAGGGACTGCCTCTGACATGATCTGATTGACCTGCTCTTTTATCGCCTCCCCCTGAGGGAGGAGCAGCCTTACCAGGCCACAGAAGATGACAATGCAGCCACTCCTGATGTGATCTGATAGACTAAGATCAGAAGGAAGGAGAGGAGGACCTCCCTTATCAGTGGACTTGAGGAGGGGCATGTGTGAAAAAGGGGGAGGGATGGTGAGACTGGGAGGGGAGGAGGGAGGGGCTTATGGGGGAATACAAAGTGAATAAAGTGTAATTAATAAAATTAAATTAAATTAAAAAATAAATATAAAAATAAGAGAGGGAAATTGGACTCCAGTTCTGTCAAAATAATGGCATTTTAAAATAAATAAAGTAAATGAAAAAAAAAAGAAAGGAAGAAGGAAAAACAGAAGGAAAGAAGAAAGGAAAGGAAGGGAGAAAGGAAGGAAAATAAACAGAAACAGCATTTGTTGAAATAATTTTGATAGTCACTTAGAGCACTATGAAATGTTCATTATTTTTGTTATTTATTAAGTTATATATAAAGATAATATACACAGTTTTCTCTATACAGATTTTAATATACTTGAATTTTACTACATGAAAGTATTCCATTTATATGGTTATTTTTTCCCTACTGCTTCTCCCCACCCCTACCCCTCTCCACATCTCTCCTACCCAGTTCCTCCCTGCATGCACCTCCAGTGGATTTTTATTTCCCCTGTGAGTGAGACTCAGGCAGCTTCTTTTGGTACTCCTTATAATATAACTTTTTCCGGTCTGTGGATTGTAATATGGTTATCTTGTACTTTATGGCTAATATCGATATTAGCCATAAGTGAGTATATACCATGCATGTCTTTTTGGTTTTGGGCTAATTCACTCAGGATGATAAATCTTTAACATCAAAGACATTTAAGACCATTACTTAAAAATATTTAATTATAGTCAGAGTACATGTTGACATACTTTTATGATTTTGACTAATTAAATTGAAATGTTTTCTTAAATAGTAGGCATTGAATAAATATTTACAATTTCAAAATGAATGAACAGATTTGACTTTTTACAAATAAAGTGTCTTTATATTTCACTCTTGTAAGCCTGTTTGGGTCAACAAGGCAAATGTGTGAAATTAAAAATGTAAGAAAAATAGATATTTTTGCAGTCATTCTTGTGAAGGAAATATCTATTTGAGGTTTTTTTATATGTAAAAGAATGAAAACACGTAGATTCATTACATATCTGTGATGACTACTTATTTCTCCTGAGATTCAATAGAGAATAACATTGTTAAGAAACATTCTAGTAATGCCGGCATTACTCCCAAGGTGAAGTAATTATACAATTGTCGATGTTAATTGTCATTAACTTAAAAGTAAAGAAAAATAGTTTCATAATCACCTGAATTGCTTCAGTCTATGCTCAGTTTCCTCCCAGAATAGTCTCCACTTACAATAGTCACCCTGTATGTAATTGCTGCTTCTATAAGCTTTGAGTGCAACTTAAAAACTGTGTAAAAAGATTGCTGCTGATGAGACCCTTTGCTTATTCATTTAGTTAATTTATTTAAATAAGCAAAGAGGACAGGCATTGGGGATGGAGAGATGGCTCAGAGTTTAAGAACACTGTCTGCTCTTCCAGAGGTCCTGAGTTCAATTCACAACATTCACATGGTGGCTCACAACCATCTATAATGGGCAGAGTGCAGGGAATCTTATTAAAGAAATGGGAAATAGTAAGACCTGGAGAGGACAGGATCAACAAAAGCATAACAACAGAACCAAAAAATCTGGGCACAGGAGTCTTTTCTGAGATGACACTCCAGCCAAGGACCATGTATGGAGATAACCTAGAACCCTTGCACAGATGTAGTCCATGGCAAATCAGTGTTCAAGTGGCCTCCATAGTAATGGGAACCGGGACTGACTCTGACATGAACTGATTAGACTGCTCTTTCATCATTTCCCTCCCCCCCACCGATGGGGGAACAGCCAGAGGAAGACAATGCAGCTACTCCTGATGAGACCTAATAGACTAAGATCAGAAGGAAGGAAAGGAAGACCTCCCCTCCCAGTGGACTTGAGGATGGACATGCATGGAGAAGGGGGAGGGAGGGAGGAATTGAGAGGGTAGGAGTGAAAGAGCCACTGGGGGGGGGGTGCGGAATTTTTTAAAATACAAAATAACAAAATAATGAGGTCTGGTGCCCTGTTCTGGTGTTCAGGTGTACAAGCAGACAAAACATTGTTTACATAATATAATAAATAAACCTTAAAAAACAAAACAAACAAACAAAAAAGGACAGGCATTAACACCAAAAACTTGGAGGAAAAGAAAGCTGAAATGAAATGCCTTCACAAATAGAGGAGAGTTATATTTAATGTGGTTTGTGATCATGCAGTTGCTTGAATTGTTTTTTCCTATATATTTATAATGACAAATGGATTTTATTTTTAAATATGTCATCCATTGTATAAATAATGGGTCAAATAAAATTAGATAAATTATACTCAGAAATTTATGCTCAATTTCAATTAAGAATTATGGTGAAATTACATCATTTTTTTGTTTTGTTTTGAGACAGCTTGATTGATACATTGAACTTACTATGAAGCTTGAGGATGACCTTGAACTTCTGATCCCCCTGAATGCTCTGATAAGGGTACTATATGTATATACATACATATATTTATATATATATATATATACACACACACTTATGTGTATGTGTATGTATAATTTATATACATATATGTGTATATATGTATGTATGTATATATGTATATATATATATAGAGAGAGAGAGAGACACAGACACAGAATGTTGTGTATTTATTTGTTTACCATCCCTTTCTAAATTTGAAAAGGGATGAGGTTTAGAACACTTTCCAGGGTTCATTCTTCCTTGAATGGAGCACAAAGTTCTAACTTACAAGAGGATTTACTGGTGTCAGAAATGCCTTCAGTTGTATATAAAATTAATGTCATGTCCAAAACTGAAAGCACATAATAAATGCATTTTATATTATAGCCAAAACAAGGCTCAAACGTATTTATTGTATTTATTTTTAAAAATAAAAGTTGCTGTTGCAAAATAGTTCATAGAAATCAATTAAAGGGTTGTTTTTTGGCTTTTGTTTTGCTTTGGTTTGGTTTTGGCCCATAGTTTTGTGGTCTCTATTTCTGGTTTTAAAGTTACTGTAAAGCAGGCTAATAACCTGTTGAAAGACAAGATGTAGTGATAAACGAAGATTCAGTAGGCCAGACATAAGCCCTACAGCCAGGTCTCCTAAGAAAGGACTCTAGCTGTGCACTCCACTGAAGTTTCTAGACATCTCAAAATAATTGGTGACCAGTCACTCAATAACCAGGCCCACTGGGGACATCACATGCGCAAATCAATCTTCACTTCTGGTAAAACTGTGGAAGAGTTATGCTCACATTAGAATCATGCTTTATATTGGAACTGTGTATAAAATTAATGTCAAGGACAGCTGCCCAAACTCTGTATGTCCCAGAGCTCTTCCTGTCACAGGTCATGGCAGTTCCTGGGCGTTTTCTTTGTGGGATCTTTTTAGCACTTTACGCTTCTTTATTTTTCACATTCATTGTCCCCTAACTGCAGATTGCTAGTTTTTTATACACATACATGAATCATTGTCTATTAAATGAGAAGCCCTTCTTGTGGAGAGACATATAAAATAAATTTTCTACCTTGTAAATTAAGTACATTACTTGCCCTGAGTCATTTTTTTAATTTTATCCATTTTATAGTTTTTTGACATTAGTAAGTTACATGTTATTGTCATCATTTAAAGGATTTTAAAATTAGTCTTGCCATTTGAAATATTGGGAAAGACTGTGTTAATTGTTAAAGAAAAAATAAGTAAAAAAAAAATAAAAACACTAATCACTGAAGAAGATTTTGCACACTTATGTGGACTTTCTCAGGCCTCCCAAAGTTAAGCAGTCAATTACCGCTTAGAATTTAAAGGTTTGTCAAAGCTAGACAAAACAAAAAGCCCAAATTCAGCTTCTTCAAAACAATATTCTTCAAAATACTGCTTAGTTATTGATTGTCTTGATCATCATTTATTATACTAGTATCTAAATTTTGAGGTAATTTCTTAC
>NW_026589728.1:37817-56116 GCF_907164565.1 Psammomys obesus
ATCTTGGTTTGATTTAGTTTTTGCTTTGTTATTGGTTTTGGGTTTGTGTTTTATATTATTTTGTGGATTACTCGGGTTAAAGAAACATCAGAATATCTTAGCCTGATACAGGCATCCAGCTTGCCTGTACATCAGCCTTGGTTCACAGCCAGAAATCCTGGGAATTTATGGACCCAGGGTTCTTCTTAGGGTGCATATCAGCTTCAGCTTCAACTAGAAGCTGATTTGAGATTGTTGTATGCCTAATGCCAAGTCAACAAAATCAGAAATGAAAAGGAGGGCATAATGACAGACACTGAGGAATCCAAAGAATCATGAAGACTTATTTCAAAAGCCTATATGTCACAAAATTTGAAAATCTAAATGAAATGGATAATTTTCTTGATAGATTCCACTTACCAAAGTTGAATCAAGATCAAGTAAATAAATAAAATAATCGAAGGTTTGTTTATGAGTCTCAGAATCTGCTTTGATACACTGCTAGGTAGAGTCTACCAGAGGCCCTCTAAGGTCAGTTCCTGTCCTGGTTCCTGTTTTCTCTCACTTCCAATGTCCATCCCATTTGTCTTTCTAAGTGAGGATTGATCATCTTACCCCGGGTCCTCTTTCTTGATTACCTTCCTTAGGTGTACAGATTTTAGTATGTTTATCCTATCTTATAGGTCTAGTACCCACTTATAAGTGAGTATGTACCATGTGTGTCTTTCTGCATCTGGGATTCCTCACTCAGGATGATCTTTTTTAGATCCCACCATTTGCCTGCAAATTTCATGATTTCCTTGTTTTTAATCACTGAGTAGTATTCCATTGTGTAAAAGTACCACAATTTCTGTATCCATTCCTCAACTGAGGGACATCTGGGTTGTTTACAGGTTCTGGCTATTATAAATAAAGCTGCTACAAACATGGCTGAGCAAATGTCCTTGTTCTGTACTTGAGCATCTTTTGGATATATGCCTAGGGGTGGTATAGCTGGATCTTGAGAAAGCACTCTCCCTAGTTGTCTGAGAAAGCACCAGTTTGATTTCCAAAGTGGTTATACCAGTTTACATTGCCACCAGCAATGGAAGATTCCCCTTTTCTCTACAACCTTTCCAGCATGTGTTGTCACTTGAGTTTTTGATCTTAGCCATTTTGATGTAAAGTGAAATCTCACGGTAGTTTTAATTTCCATCTTTCTGATGGCTAAGGACGTTGAGCATCAAAAGACTCTACCTAGCAGTGTATCAAAGCAGATATTAAGACTCATAACCAAACCTTCAGTAGAGTGCAGGGAATCATATGAAAGAAGGGGTAGTTAGTATGACCTGGAGAGGACAGTAGCTCCACAAGGACCAAATATATCTGGGCACAGGGGTCGTTCATGAGACCTTATCTCCAATCAAGGATCATGTATAGATATAACTTAGAACCCCTGCTCAGATATAGCCCATAGTAGCTCAGTATCCAAGTGGGTTCCCTAGTAAGGGAAACTATTTCTGACATGAACTCAATGGCAGGCTCTTTGACCCCTCCCCTATGAGGGAGGAGCAGCCTTCTAGACCACAGAGGAGGACGTTGCAGCCAGTCCTGAAGATACCTGATAAACTAGGGTCAGATGAAAGGGGAGGAGGACCTCCCCTATCAGTGGACTTGGAAAGAGGCAAGGGGGAGATGAAGGAGGGAGGGTGGGATTGAACGGGAATGAAGGAGCGGGCTACAGCTGGGATAAAAAGTTAATAAACTGTAACTAATATTAAAAAATAATAAAATAAAATAATCATGTATCATATAAGGAAATTCAAGCTGATATCAAAAGTCTCCTATCCAAAAAATAGTTCAGGGTTAAATTGTTTCAGAGCAGAATTCTACCAGACTTTAAAAAAAAGAGAAAATAACAGTAATCGTTAAATTATTGAATGAAATAGCAACAGAAAGAACATTACCAACCTATTTCTATGAGGGCATAGTTATCTTTTTTTTAATTTTTTATTAATTACACTTTATTCATTTTGTATCCCCCCATAAGCCCCCCCTCCTCCCCTCCAGATCCCACCATCCCTCCCCTTTCTGCATGCATGCCACTCCCCAAGTCCACTGATAGGGGAGGTTCTCCTCTCCTTTCTGATCTTAGTCTATCAGTTCTCATCAAAAGTGGCTGCATTGTCCTCTACCGTGGCCTGGTAAGGCTGCTCCCCCCTCAGGGGGAAGTGATCAAAGTGCAGGCCAATCAGATTATGTCAGAGGCAGTCCCTCTTCCCATTACTATGTAACCCACTTGGACACTGAACTGCCATGGGCTACATCAGTGCAGGAGTTCTAGTTTATCTCCACGAATAGTCCTTGGTTGGAGTATGAGTCTCTGGGAAGTTCCCTGTGTTCAAATTATCTTGTTCTGTTGCTCTGCTTGTGGAGTTCCAGTCCCCTCCAGCTTTTACTATTTCCCACTTCTTACATAAAATTCCATTCACTCTGCCCATCAGTTGGGCATCAAGCTCAGCATCTCCTTTGACAGTCTATACTGCAGAGGCTTTCAGAGGCCCTCTGTGGCAGGTTCCAAGGTTGTTTCCTGTTTTTTCTGGCTTTCAGAGGCCCTCTGTAGCAGGTTCCAAGGTTGTTTCCTGTTTTCTATTTCTTCTGAGGTCCATCCTCTTTGCCTTTCAGGATGGGGATTGAACATTTTAGTTAGGGTCCTCTCTTCTGCTTAGTTTGTTTAGATGTACAGATTTTAGTGGGTTTATTCTATGTTGTATGTTTATATGAGTGAGTATATACCATGCGTGTCTTTTTGCTTCTGGGACAACTCATTCAGGATGATCCTTTCCAGGTCCCATCATTTACCTGCAAATTTCATGACTTCCTTATTTTCATTGCTGAGTAATACTCCATTGTATAGATGTACCACAGTTTCTGCATCCGTTCTTCAGTTGAGGGGCATCTGGGTTGTTTCCACCTTCTGGCTATTACAAATAAAGCTGCTACAAACATGATTGAGCAAATATCCTTTTTGTGTACTTGAGCCTCTTTTGGGTATATGCCTAGGAGTGGTATGGCTGGATCTTCAGGAAGCGCTATTCCTAGTTGTCTGAGAAAGCATCAGATTGATTTCCAGAGTGGTTGTAAAAGTTTACATTCCCACCAGCAGTGGAGAACGGTTCCCCTTTCTCCACAACCTCTCCAGCATGTGTTTTCCCTTGAGTGTTTCATCTTGGCCATTCTGATGGGTGTAAGGTGAAATCTCAGGGTTGTTTTGATTTGCATTTCCCTAATGGCTAATGAGGTTGAGCATTTCTTTAAGTGCTTCTCTGCCATTCGATATTCCTCTACAGAGAATTCTCTCTTTAGCTCTGTTCCCCATTTTTTAAGTGGATTACTTGGTTTGTTGCTTTTCAGCTTGTTTAGTTCTTTATATATATTGGATATGAGTCCTCTGTCAGATATAGGGTTGGTGAAGATTCTTTCCCAATCTGTAGGCAGTTGCTTTGTTTTGATGACTGTGTCCTTTGCTTTGCAGAAGCTTTTCAATTTCATGAGGTACCATTTATTGATTGTTACTCTTAGAGCCTGTGCTGTTGGTGTTCTGTTCAGGAAGTTTTCTCCTGTACCAATGAGTTCTAAGGTATTCCCCACTTTTTTTCTAGCCGATTTAATGTGTCTGGTTTTATGTTGAGGTCTTTGCTCCACTTGGACTTTAGTTTTGTGCAGGGTGATAAGTATGGATCTATTTTCATTTTTCTACATGTAGACATCCAGTTGGACCAGCACCATTTGTTGGAGATGCTATCTTTTTTTTCCATTGTATGGTTTTGGCATCTTTGTCAAAAATCAGGTGTCCGTAAGTGTGTGGGTTTATTTCTGGGTCTTCTGTTAGATTCCATTGATCCACCATTCTGTTTTGATGCCAGTACCATGCAGCTTTTAGTGTTGTTGCTCTATAGTACAGCTTGAGATCAGGGATGGAGATGCCTCCAGAAGATCTTTTATTGTAGAGAATTGTTTTAGCAATTCTCTGTTTCTTGTTATTCCATACGAAGTTGAGAATTTTTCTTTCCAGGTCTGTAAAGAATTGTGTTGGCAATTTGATAGGAATTGCATTAAATCTGTAGATTGCTCTTAGTAAGATGGCCATTTTTACTATGTTAATCCTGCCAAGCCATGAGCATGGGAGATCTTTCCATCTTCTCATATCTTCTTCTAATTCTTTCTTCAGAGACTTGAAATTTTTTTCATACAAGTCTTTGACTTACTTGGTTAGGGTTACACCAAGGTACTTTATGTCATTTGTGGCTATTGTGAAGGGTGTTGTTTCTCTAATTTCTTTCTCAGCCCTTTTGTCTTTTATATACAGGAGGGCTACTGATTTTTTTGAGTTAATTTTGTATCCGGCCACTTTGCTGAAGAGGTTTATCAGCTGTAGGAGTTCCCTGGTAGAGTTTTTGGGGTCACTCATGTATACTATCATATCATCTGCAAATAGTGATAATTTGACTTCTTCCTTTCCCATCTGTATCCCCTTGATCTTCTTCAACTGTCTTATTGCTCTAGCAAGGACTTCCAGCACTATGTTGAAGAGATATGGAGAGAGTGGGCAGCCTTGTCTTGTCCCTGATTTCAGTGGGATTGCTTTAAGTTTCTCTCCGTTCAGTTTGATGTTGGCTATAGGCTTGCTGTATATCGCCTTTACTATGTTTAGATATGTGCCTTGTATCCCTGATCTCTCCAGTACTTTAAACATGAATGGATGTTGGATTTTGTCAAATGCTTTTTCAGCATCTAGGGAGATTATCATGTGGTTTTTTTTCTTTCAGTTTGTTAATATGGTGGATCACATTGATGGATTTCCGTATATTGAACCACCCCTGCATACCTGGGATGAAGCCTACTTGGTCATAGTGGATAATATCTTTGATGTGTTCTTGGATTTGGTTTGCAAGTATTTTGTTAAGTATTTTTGCATCAATGTTCATAAGGGAGATTGGCCTGAAATTCTCTTTCTTTGTTGAGTCTTTGTGAGGTTTAGATACCAAGGTGACCGTGGCTTCATAGAATGAGTTTGGTAGTGTTCCTTCTGTTTCTATTTTGTGGAATAGTTTGAAGAGAATTGGTGTTAGCTCTTCTTTGAAGGTCTGGTAGAATTCTGCGCTGAAGCCATGTGGTCCTGGGCTTTTTTTGGATGGGAGACTTTTGATGACTGCTTCTATTTCTTTGGGGGATATACGACTATTTAATTGATTTACCTGGTCCTGATTCAGCTTTGGTAAGTCAAATCGATCAAGAAAATTGTCCATTTCATTTAGATTTTCAAATTTTGTGGCATATAGACTTTTGAAGTAAGTCCTAATGATTGTTTGGATTTCCTCAGTGTCTGTAGTTATGTCCCCCTTTTCATTTCTGATTTTGTTGATTTGGGTGGTGTCTCTCTGCCTTTTAGTTAGCTTGGCTAAGGGTTTGTCTATCTTGTTGATTTTCTCAAAGCACCAGCTCTTGGTTTCATTGATTCTTTGAATTGTTTTATTTGTTTCTAATTGATTGATTTCAGCCCTGAGTTTGATTATTTCCAGCAGTCTACTCCTTTTTGGTGTGTCTGCTTCTTCTTTTTCTAGGGTTTTTAAGTGGGCCATTAAGTTGCTTGAATGAGCTGTCTCAAATTTCTTCTTGAAGGCACTTAGTGCTATGAACTTTTCCTCTTAGCACTGCTTTCATTGTGTCCCACAAGTTTGGGTATGTTGTGTCTTCATTTTCATTGAGTTCTAGAAAGGCTTTAATTTCTTTCTTTATTTCTTCCCTGACCCAGCTGTCATTTAGTAACAAGTTGTTTAGTTTCCATGTGTGTGTAGGCTTTTTGCTATTTCTGTTGTTGTTGAAGTCCAGCTTTATTCCGTGGTGATCAGACAGGATACAAGGGATTATTTCAGTCTTCTTGTATCTGTTGAGGCTTGCTTTGTGACCAACTATATGGTCTATTTTGGAGAAGGTTCCATGAGGTGCTGAGAAGAAGGTAAATTCTTTTGTGTTTGGGTGTAAAGTTCTGTAAATGTCTGTGAGGTCCATTTGATTCATGACCTGTGTCAGAGATATTGTTTCTTTGTTTAATTTCTGTTTTGTTGACCTGTCCTTTGTTGAGAGTGGGGTGTTGAAGTCTCCCACTATTAATGTGTGGGGATCTATATGTGGTTTAAATTTTATCAATGTTTCTTTTACAAATGAGGGTGCTCTTGTATTTGGGGCATAGATGTTCAGGATTGTGATGTCTTCCTGGTGGAATTTTCCCTTGATGAGTATGAAGTGTCCTTCCTCATCTCTTTTTATTAATTTTGGTTGAAAGTTTATTTTATCAGATATTAGAATGGCTACTCCTGCTTGTTTCTTGGGTCCATTTACTTGGAAAGTCATCTTCCAACCTTTTACCCTCAGGTAATGTCTATCTTTGTGTCTTAGGTGTGTTTCTTGTATGCAACAGATTGCTGGATTTTGTTTACGTATCCATTCTGTTAATCTGTGTCTTTTTACTGGAGAGTGGAGTCCATTGATGTTGAGAGAGATTAATGACCAGTGGCTGTTAGATCCTTTGATTTTGATGTTGGCTGTGTTCATAAGTTTGTGTGCTTGGTTGCTTTTGTTTTACTGTAGTAAGGTTAATTATTTCCTGTGTTTTCTTGACAGAAGCTAATTTTCTTGGATTGTATTTTCCCTTCCAGTGTCTTCTGTAATGCTGGATTTGTGTGTAGGTATTGTTGAAATTTGTTTTTGTCATTGAATATCTTGTTTTCTCCGTCTATGAGGACTGAGAGTTTTGCAGGGTATAGTAGCCTGGGCTGACATCGGTGTTCTCTTAGGGTCTGTATGATATCTGTCCAGGCCCTTCTGGCTTTCATAGTTTCTGTTGAAAAGTCAGGTGTGATTCTAATGGGTTTGCCATCATATGTTACTTGGCCTTTTTCCCTTGCAGCTTTTAGTATTTTTTCTTTGTTCTGTATACTTACTGTTTTGATGATTATGTGGCGGGAGGATTTTCTTTTCTGGTCAAATTTGTTGGGTGTTCTGTAGGCCTCATGTATCCTTATTGGCTTCTCCTTTAACTTGGGGAAATTTTCTTCAATGATTTTGTTGAAAATATTTTCTGGGCCTTGGAGAAGGGAGTCTTCTTTTTCCTCTATACCTATTATTTTTAGGTTTTGTCTTTTCATAGTGTCTTGGATTTCTTGGACAGTCTGTGTCAGGAATTTTTTGGATTTAACATTTTCTTTGACAGATACATAGATTTCTTCCATTGTATCTTCTACACCTGAGATTCTTTCTTCCATTTCTTGTATTCTGTTGGTTATGCTTACCTCTGTAGTTCCTGTTTTCTTCCCTAAATTCTTCCTCTCCATTATTTCCTCCATTTGTGTTTTCTTTAATTTTTCTAGTTCTATCTTCAGGTCTTGAGTTGTTTTGTTTACTTCCTTCACCTGTCTGCTTGTATTTTCCTCTTTTTCTTTTAGTTACTTCAATTCTGTCTCTTTTATTTCTTTCAGTGATTTAATTATTTCTTCTCTGAAGGCCACAAGCTGTTTGGCTGCATCTTCCTGTATTTCTTCATGGATGGCCATAATCTGCTTGTCTTTATCTTCCTCCATTTCTTTACAGATAGCCATGATCTGTTTGGTTTAATCTTCCTCTAATTCTCTACGTATTTTATTTGTTTCCTCTATTATCCTCTTCATCAGCATAGATGTAAGGTCATCTTCTTGATTTTCTATTATGCTGCATTGTCCAGGGCTGTTCGCCCCTGGATGGCTGGGTTCTGGAGATGCCATATTGCTCTGTCTTTTGTTGGTTGAGCTTTTACACTGACCTCTACCCATTGGGCTGA
The DNA here is from genome assembly GCF_907164565.1 of Psammomys obesus. Lineage (NCBI taxonomy): Eukaryota > Metazoa > Chordata > Mammalia > Rodentia > Muridae > Psammomys > Psammomys obesus. The sequence goes on from NW_026589728.1 coordinate 45,652, forward strand.
TTTAGGTGTTGGCTGTTAGTTTCTGTGCTTCCTGGAGTCCTGAGGTAGGGAGTATCCCCTTGGCCGGAAGATGATTTTTCCTGAAGGAGTCCTTCTCTGCTTTTTGGTTATGGTCACTGTATGGCCAGTGTGTCTCAGGAGTTGCCACTGCTCACCTCAGGTTTATAGCCCTGAGTAGTAGCTATGGTCTATGTTAGGCAGGGGGGATCTCCTCTTACCCATAGAAGTTCTCAAGACAGCTGCCCCACTGCTGGGTTTCTTGTTATAAATTTAGTGTGCTGTTGCTCACTAAATTTCCATGTACAGTCCTCTTGAAGAACCTGCTGATTCCCTAGCTGTGGGGTTTTCTCCCAACAGGGAAACTCAGTCTGTTATTCTGGGGCACACAGTTCTGTCCGGGAAAGTGAGAGGTGCACTCAGCAAGTCTCTGGGCCAGAGGCTGATTGCTCCACTCTGGACCTGGAGAATGTGCACCTAGGTTGAGTTGGCGCCTGGGGGCGCTGCTCTGGTCTGGAGGCTGGGTGCCTCACTCTGGACCAGAAGAGGGTTGCTGTAATGGCTCTCTGGCTTTTGTAGGTCTGAGGATGCAGCTGTGTGTCCCAGTGCCCTAGGGGAACTCAATAATGGCGGCAGAGCACAGTGCTCCTGCCTGCATCAGGCAGGGCTCCATGCAGGCGCCTGGGTCCTGGCTCTGGGTCCGGGCTGGCTCTTGGGGCACCCGCGGAACCCGAGTCTTTTCCAGGGGATGTCTTCCCTATTCTGTGGGGTTATCTCTCGACTGGGAAATCCAGTCTATGGTGTTGTGGGCCCATAGTTCAGTCTGGGACCGTGACCAGATCACGCTGGGGTGTAGCTCTGGGCTGGAGACCAAGCGCCTGGCGGAACCAGGATCTCTTCCGCTGTTTAGCCGGTGAGTTAAAGCTGATTGAATCCCCCACCGTGGGGTATCCTCTCACCTGTGAAACACAATCACTTGTGTTTTATGGCCGCGAGTTCTGATTGCTGGTCACTGTGCCAATACTGCTGTGCTGCTCCTCAGAATGAGAGTCCTCCCGGTGCTGCCATCTTGCCCCGCCTCTGACTCCATAGTTATCTTGATACCTAATCCACACAAAGATCCAACAAAGAAAGAGAATTTCAGACCAGTTTCTCTTATGAACATGGATGGAAAAATACTCATTAAAATTATCACAACCCAAATCTAAGAACACATCCAAGATATTATCCATGATGACCGAGTAGGCTTCATCCCAGGCATGTAGAAATTCAATATACATAAATCCATCAACGTAATCCACCATATAAACAAACTGAAAGAAAAGAAATAGCACATAATCGTCCCCTATCAGTGGACTTGGAGAGGTGCATGGGAGGAGATGAGGGAGGGAGAGTGGGATTGGGATGGAATGAAGGAGGAGGCTACAGCTAGGATAGAAAACAAATGAACTGTAATTAATATAAAATGAAATTTACAAAAAAAAAAGAAAAAAACACTTAATCATCTCCTTACGTGCTGAAAAAGCATTTGACAAAATCCAATGTCCATTAATTTTTAAAGTTTTAGAGATATCAGAGATGCAAGGCACAAACCTAAACATAGTAAATGCAATATATAGCAAGCCTATAACCAACATCAAACTAAATATGGAGAAACTTAAAACAATCCCACTGAAATCAGGGACAAGGCAAGGCTGTCCTCTCTGTCTGTAACTCTTCAACATAGTACTTGAACTCTTAGCTTGAGCAATAAGAAAAAGGGGATACAAATGGGAAAGGAAGAAGTCAAAGTATCACTATTTGCAGATGATATGACAGTACACAGGAGTGACCCCAAAAAAAAACCCAGAGAATTTCTTCAGCTGAGAAACACTGTCAGTGTTTCTCAGTGGCTGGATACAAAATTAACTCAAAAAAAAATCAGTAGCCCTCCTTTATGCAAAAAACAAACTACTGAGAAAGAAATTAGAAACACAACACCCTTCACAATAGCCACAAATAAATAATATAAAATACCGTGATGTAACTCTAACCAAGCAAGTAAAAGACAGGTAATAAATAAACATCAAGTCTCTGAAGAAAGAAATTGAAGAAGATATCAGAAGTTGGAAAGATCTCCTATGCTCATGGATCAGAAGAATTAACTTAGTAAAAAAAAAAAAAAAAGACCATCCTACCAATAGCAATCTACAGATTCAATGAAATTCCCATCAAAATATGAACATAATTATTTATAGATTTTGAAAGTAAAATTCTCAACTTCATATGGAAAAATCAAAAGTCCAGGATGGCTAAAACAATCCTGTACAAGAACAGATCTTCTGAAGGTATCTCCATCCCTGATCTTAAGTTGTATTATAGAGCAAGAATAAAACAAACTGCATAGTACTGACATAGAAATAGACTGGATCTGGATCAATGGAACTGAAACGAAGACTCAGACATATGGACATTTGATTTCTGGAAAGGAAGCCAGAATCATACAATGAGAAAAGGATAGCACCTTCAACAAACAGTGTCAGTCTAACTGGATGTCTACAAGTAGAAAAAAAGCAAATGGATCCATATTTATCACCCTGAACAAAACTCAGTCCAAGTGGATCAAAGACCTCTTTGGTTGTTTGTTTGTTTGTTTAATTATTTTTTTATTTTTTTACATTAATTATATTTTATTCACTTTGTATGCCAGCCGTAGCCCCCTCCCTCATTCTTTCCCAGTCTCATCCTCCCTCCCACATCTCCCATGTCCCTCTCCAAGTCCACTGATAGGGGAGATTCTCCTCCCCTTCCATCTGACCCTAGCCTATCAGGCCTCATCAGGATTGGCTGTATTGTCTTCCTCTGTGGCCTGGTAAGGCTGATTCCCCCTCATGGGGGAGGTGATCAAAGAGCCAGCCACTGAGTTCATGTCAGAACGTCCCTGTTCCCCTTACTAGGGTACCTACTTGGATACTGAGTTGGCATAGGCTACACCAGAGCAGGGGATCTAGGTTATCTCCATGTCTGGTCCTTGGTTGGAGTATCAGTCTCAGAAAAGACCCTTGTACAAAGACCTCAACATAAAACCAGACACACTGTTCTATACGTACTGAACAGTAACAGATTGTGCCACTGTCTCTGACATGAATACAGTTACCTGCTCCTTGATTGCTACCTAGTTAGCCCACAGATGAAGAGGATCCAGACTGCCCTTATGGGACCTGTTAGGCTATGACCAGACAGAAAGGAAGGAGGAGTTCTCCTATTAGTGGACTAGGGGAAAGGGATAGGGGAGGAAAAGGAAGGTAGAGTGGGACTACGAGGATATAAGGAAGGGGGCTACAACAGGGACACAAAGTGAGTAAATTAAAAAAAAAAAAACAGACACACTAAAGCTGTTAGAAAAAAAAGTGCCAAAGAGTCTGGAATACAATGGCATGGGAGACAACTTCCTGAGCCAAACACCAAATAAGTGGGTCCTCATGAAACTGAAAAGCTTCTGTAAAGACAAGGACATGGTCAACAGAACAAAACTACAGCTTAAAAACTCCTATATCTAACAGAGGGCAAATACCCAGAATACATAAAGAATTCAAGAAGTGAATCACCAAATACTCACAATTAAAAAAATTACAAACCAAATATTCCAATTCAAAAATGGAATATAGAGCTAAACAGAGAATTATCAACAGAGGAATGTCTATTTGTGGAGAAAAACTTAAAGAAATGCTCAATGGAAGATGCATGCTGGAGAGGAAGTGGAGAAAGAGGAACCCTCTTCCATTGCTGGTGGGAATGTAACCTTGTACAAACACTTTGGAAATTAATCTCACACTTCTCAACCACTTTGGAAATTAATCTCACACTTCTCAGCAATTAGGAATAGTGCTACCTCAAGATCTAGCTATACCACGTCTAGGTATGTACCCAAAATATGCCCCACCATTCAATAAGGACATTTGCTCAACCATTTTCACAGCAACACTATTTGTAATAACCAGAATCTGGAAACAACCTAAGTGTACCTCAGTGTAAGGATGGATACAGAAATTGTGGTACATTTGTTCAATGGAATACTACTCAGCAATGAAAAACAAGGAAATCACGGAATTTGCAGGCAAGCGGTGGAAACTCATCCTGAGTGAGGTAACCCAGAAGCAGAAAGACACACATGGTATATCCTCACTTATAAGTGGTTATTAGCCATACGATGTAGGATAGACATACTAAACTCTATAGCTGTAAAGAAGCCAAACAACAAGGAGGACCCTAGGGAAAAATGTTTAATCCTCATTCAGAAGGGAAAACAGGAGAGACATCAGAAGTAGAAGACAAGCAACAGAACAGGAGCTTTCCACAGAGGACCTCTGAAATACTCTACCCACCAGAGTATTGAAGGAGACACTGAGACTCATAGCCAAACTTTGAGTAGAGTGCTAGAATCCTTACAGAAAAAGAGGGAGATAGACCTGGGGAGGTCAGGAACTCCGAAAGGAGAACAACAGAATCAAATCACCTAGGCCAAGAGGAGCCTGCAGAGACTGATACTGCAACTAAGGACCAAACTGTAGATGACCTAGGCCACCTATTCAAGGAAGCCCATTGGCTGCTCAGTCTCCAAGTGGGTTTGCTAGTAAGGGGAGCAGGGGTTGTTTCTGACATGAACTCAGTGGCCAGCTCTGTAATCACTTTCCCCTGGTGGTGCAGCCTTGCCAAGCCAGAGAAGAAGATGAAGCAGCCAGCCTTGATGAGACCTGATGAGCTAGGGTCAGATAGAAGGGGAGGAGAACATAGGAGGGACTAGGGAAACTGCAAACAGTTAAAGAGGAAGAACAGGACAGTAAGGAATGTTAATAGTGAAGACCTTGTGATCCATTGGGGATGGGTTCAGTTAGGAAAGAGAGACTCCTCTCAGGTTTTCTGCTGCAGAGCTGGGAATGAGACTCTGTGAACTGGTCTTCAGATGCAGTAGGAGAGGCAAGGCCAGCTGCAAATAGTTTACATTTGTAATTTAGGGAACTATTGAGAAGGTATAAATGTTTTATAAAGTATTGAATTTAAGTGTATTTATATATTATTACTGTATCATTTATGTTTTAGACACAAATAAACTTCTAATTAAATTGTGTAAGAATTACTACACATATAATTTTATAATTACATAAATTTATGTTTATAGATGTACATATACTTTGAAACAACTCACACTGACTAGTTTATAATATAAATTTGAAAGGCAAATAAAGTAAAATATCAGACAATATTTATAGAAACATAAAATTTGACATTGAGGTTAAACCAACAACAATAACACAAATGAAATGAGAGAAAACCCCCCGGGTCTCAGCCTCTAACCGCAGCGGCGTTCCCTGTGCGAATGCCTAGAAAACGGCAACTTATAGTCATCACACTGTGTTCAAATCCAACAAGAAAATGGAAATCAAAGAACAGAACACCTGATCAACAAAGACAAATTCAGAAATCAGCACCTAAAACTATACTCATCTCCAGGCCAGATGCTTAGAGGCCAGTATAAATCCACAATCAATAAAAGCCAGTACGATATGTCTCCATTAGAGTTAAGCTATTCTACATACAACATTTGGCCCTGATTATTCCAATACAGGAAAAGAACAAGAAATATATCATAAAACCAACTATATGAAGATGATAGAGTTCCTTAAAAAGAGAATGAATAAATCCCTTAAATAAATCTGAGAAAAAGTTGAAGGGAATGAATAAAACTTTTCAAGACCATAAAACGGAAACACAATCAATAAAGATAGCACAAACTGGGGGAATTTGGAAATGAAAATTTCAAGAATTCAGACAGGAACCACAGAGGCAGGGTATTGGTATTAGCTCTTTGAAGGTCTGGTAGAATTTTGAGCTGAAACCTTCTGGCCTGGGGTTTTTCTTGGATGGAAGACTTTTGAAAATAGCTTCTGTTTCCTTAGGGTATAGAGGACTATTTAATTTATTTAACTGATCTTGATTCAACTTTGATAAATGGAATCGATCAAGAAAATCATCTATTTCTTTAGATTTTCAAATGATCTTGCATATAAGCTTTTGAAATAAGACCTATTTATTCACTTTGTATCCCAGATGTAGCCCCCTCCCTCATTTCCTCCCAATCCCACCCTCCCTACCTCTTTTTCTCTCATACCCCTCCCTCAGTCCACTGATAGGGAGGTTCTCTCCTTTCATCTGACCCTAGCCTATGAGGTCTCATCAGGATTGGCTGCATTGTCTTTCTCTGTGACATGGTATAGCTGCACTCCCCCGAGGAAGAGGTGATCAAAGAGTTCCTGCCACTGAGTTCATGAAAGAGACAGACCCTGCTCTCTTAACTAGGAAACCTGCTTGAAGACTGAGCTGTCATGGGCTACATCTGAGAAAGGGGTCTAGGTTAACTCCATGCATGGTCCTTGGTTGGAGAACTGATATTTGCAAAGACCCCTGGGCCCAGATTTTTTGGTTCTGTTGGTCTCCTTGTGGAGTTCCTGTCCTCTCCAGATCTTTATTTCATAAGATTCCCTGCACTCTGCCCAAAATTTGGCTATGATTCTCAGGATCTGCTTGGATACTCTTCTAGATAGAGTCTTTCAGAGGCCCTCTGTGGTAGGCTCCTGTCCCGTTCCCTGTTCTTTGTTTCTAGTTTAGTGATTTCACTCTGAGTTTTGTTATTTCCAGCAGTCTACAGATCTTGGGTGTGTCTGTTTCTTTTTTTTTTCCTAGAGCTTTCAGGTGTGCAGTTAAGTTCTTTGTATGAGATGTCTTGTATTTCTTTATGAAAGCACTTAGTGCTATGAACTTTCCTCTTAATACTAATTTCATTTTGTCCCATAAGTTTGGGGAAGTTGTGCCATCATTTTCATTGACTTATGGGAAATCTTTAATTTCTTTCTTTATTTCTTCCCTGACCCAGATGTCCTTGAGTAGAAAGTTGTTCAGTTCCATGCATGTTACGCTTTTTGCTGTTTCTGTTACTGTTGAGGGCAAGTTTTAGACCTTGGTGGTCTGATACGATACAAGGGATGATTTTAATCTTCTTGTATCAGTTGAGGCTTGTTATGTGCCAAGTATATGGACAGTTTTGGAGAAGGTTCTGTGAGGTGCTGAAAAAAAAAATTCTTTTGAGTTTGAGTGAAAAGTTCTGTAGACATCTATTAGGTCCATTGGGAAAAAGATAGCATTTTAAACAAATGGATCTGGTCTAACTGGATGTCTACATGTAGAAAAGATCTTCACCAACCCAACAGCTGACAGATGGCTAGTATCCAGAATATATAAAGACCTCAAAAAGTTAATCTCCAACAAACCAAATAATTCAATTTAAAAATGGGGTACATAAATATACATAGAATTCTCAACAGAGGAATATGGAATGTCAGAAAAACACTTAAAGAAATGATCACTGTCCTTAGTTATCAGGGAAATGCAAATCAAAATGACTCTGAGATTCCATCTCACACCCATTAGAATGCTTAAGATCCAAACTCAAGGGACCACACATGCTGGAGAGGATGTGGAGAAAGGGGAACCCTCTTCCATTGCTGGTGGGATGTAAACTTGAACAACTACTTTGGAAATCAATCTGGCTCTTTCTCAGAAAACTGGGAATAGTGCTATCTCAAGACTCTGCCATACCACTCTTGGGCATATATCTGAAAGATACTCAATCATACAACAAGGGCATTTGTGTTCAGAGTAGCTTTATTCGTAATTGCCAAAATCTGGAAACAACCTAGATGTCTCTCAGCTGAAGAATATATAGAGAAATTGTGGTACATTTTCACAATGGCATACTACTCAGCTATTAAAAACAAGGAAATCATGAAATTTTCAGGCAAACGGATGGGATTAGGAAATATCTTCCTGAGTGAGATACCACAAAAGCAGAAATACATATATGGTACATACTCATTTATAAGTAGATATTATCCATATAATATAGGATAAACATACGAAAATCTATAGTCCTAAAGAAGCAAAACAGGAGTACCCTAGATAAAATGCTTAATTTTTATTCACAAGAAAAAAAAATGGGATGCAACCCTGACAACGTGGGAGAAAGGGAACAGGAAGGGAGCCTACCACAGATACCCTCTGAAAGACTCCGCCAAGCAGGGGATCAAAGCAGATGCAGAGACTCATAGCCAAACTATGGACAGATCACAGGGAATCTTATGGAAGAAGAGTGGTATAGATGGACCCAGAGGGAACAAGAGCCACACAAGGTGACCAACAAAGATAAAAAAAAAATCCATGGGGAACTGCAGAGACTGAGACATCAAGGAAAGACCATGCATAGAGAGGACCTGGATGCCCTGTTAGATGTAGTCCACAGACAGCTCAGTCTCCACGTGGGTTACCTACTAAGGGGAGAGGGAACAGTCTCTGACATGAACTGGCTTGCCCGTTCCTTGACCAGTCCTCCCTGGTGGGGCATCCTAACCAGCCCACAGAGGAAAAGGATCCAGGCAGTCCTTATGGGGCTTAATAGGCTAGGGTCAGCCAATAGGGGAAGAGGACTTCCCCTATCAGTGGCCTAGTGAACAGGGATGTGGGAGGAAGAGGAGGGATGGAGGGACTGGGAGAAGATGAGTGAAGGGGATACAACTGAGATACAAAGTGAATAAATTATAAATAATAACAATTATTATTAATAATAAAGTTTTAGAATATGTTACTCTAAAACCTTATTTGATGTCTAAAAAATGAAAATTGCTTAGAAAGAACATGCATAGTTACAGCAGCTTTGGGGAAATATAATGAACTTAAGTTGTCTTATTAGCAGAATGCTTTAACAGTCCTCCAAGTGGCTGGTGGCTGACATGTCACTGCAACATCCTTTTTTTTTTTTTTTCAACTCCTGCTGCTATATTCCATGTCTTTATTATAACAAGAGGCCTGAAGGTAGAGAAAATCACTCTGCCTTTAAAACATTGTGAAAGATACTGTTTCAATTCTTCATTTGTGAAAGAAGGATCCATTAAACAGACACCAGAAGACCTGGCAGCTTTCTAATTACTTTTGCACTTGAGAGACAAGAAAGGTGCTAATGAATCAACTGTGGACAACTGAGGGTACAAGCACACAAGGGGCTACAGATTCTGTCCCCAGTAGAGTAGAACCTGCCATCACAACCCTGCTCCAAATAATAAGTCCTTAAAGAGTTGTGAAATTCAGCTCTTTTACAGCACATGGGTTGTCCATTCAAGCTTTGGTAAATTGTAAGTAAGGAGTGCTACATTTCCACTGAGAGATTTTGGCGTTTTCTGTTATGCTCTGAACAGTAATGAAACTATTGCCAATTGTCCAACTTCAGCATCAGAGTGAACAATTTAGAACACTATGTTCTAATTTGTAGGCTATTTAAATTTCAACCCTCTATATCTCATAAGCAAGAGCACTATTTAAGTAATGATTAAAATTCATAATATACTTATATTATCATTTATTGCATATGGTATTACGATTTTTTATTATTTAATACTATATTACAGCACTTTAAAGATATTTGAACACATTTAAATTTCAGAACTACCTTATTTAATAATTATAATTATATTTAATACATATGGTTTATTTTCAATTTAATAAGATAATAGTACTTTTAAACAATTTAGATCTATATTTCTTTTAAAAAATATTATAGGAATTATTTTATTTTTTCCATTTGTTTTTCATCCTAGTGGATGTTCATAGTTCTCATAGTTCTCACTTTTTGTTACAGCTGCTCAATTCTTCATTATAATGTGCATATTTTAAGGTAGAATTTCTGATTTGTAATTTCATTTCATTTATTTTGTTATTGATATTTATTGTAGGGCTTAAATGCAGAATATCCTTCAATATCAAATTTTATAATCCCATTAATGTGTGATATTTTTCTTCATTTGTTTTTCAATTATTAACTAGTCAGTGTGTATTGTTTTAAAGTATAAGTGCATCTATAAATTAACATAAATTTGAATGCATATGTAACTCTTGTACAGTATAATATCTTGTTTATTCATGTCTAATATATTAATTCTATATTAATAATACATAAAATGCATTTACACATTACACTTCATAAAAATTACTTGTCAATATGATCATATGTTTTGAGGTTGCATGTCTGTTTACATGAACAGCTCTTTCTCTGTGTATTAATGTAACAAAATTTTGATGATCATTAGCTCATTTGGTAAGCTTCTTCAAGGGTTCCTTTTTTTAACCATAGTGAAAAAAATGTTTAAAGGTTGTAAGTACATTCAGTTTTCCTGTTCATTCATAAGCATGTATTCTGATTGTTGTCTTGGAATCATAAAATGACTGTGAAAGAATTTCATACTCATTTAAGCATGTTGACTTGTTTTTTTGGGTTTTTTTAGATTTTATTTTTTCTTTTTATGTATTTGATTTTTTTTCTCTCATACAATGCATACCAGCCTCAGCTCCCTCTCTCTCACATCCTCCCAGTTCCCCATCTCACCTT
>NW_026589728.1:56126-83808 GCF_907164565.1 Psammomys obesus
CATCCTCCCAGTTCCCCATCTCACCTTCTCTCTCCCCTAGATCTTGCATCCAACTCAGATAGAGACCCTATTCTCAAGCACAGTCCACACAGACCAGAAGATAAAATAGAAAATACAAACCGAGGAACAAAACATTCTCTCCATCTTTGCTATGTCTTTATCCCCGCACATCTTGTAGACAAGATAAAGTTTTTTTGGGTGGGTTGGTGTTCCACTTTCCTCCATTAGGAGTCCTGTCTAGTTAGAGGGTGGCCTCTTTAGTCTCCATGACCTCCACTACTAGGGGTCCCAGCTAGAGTCACCCCCATATCTTGGCTCAGGGGATCTCTATAGGATGCCGTTAATCAGAGGATGCAGAGATCCATGAAAAAAGTGAGGTCATATTTGAGGTGAGGTATTTGGAAAAGGGAGGTGACATGATATTGAAACCAGTCTTCTATGTTAACTAAATGTGAAATACTTTGAAATGTTTATGTAGTCACATGACTGTAGCAAGCTTATATTCCACTTAGACAAGTGGCTCACAGGTGTGAGAGAATAATATAGGGATTTAGTACCACACTCTAAATTCAAATTACAATTCTACCAACTGAGAGTTTTGTAACACAAGAGTTTTCCTTTACTATTCTGAGGTAATTGATAACAGAGAATAAACTAATATGATTTGCAATCCTTTGTGTCCCAATGTATACATTTTGTAAGACACAAGTTGTCTACTGCTGATATTTGTCTCTTTTATTTGTCTACTACAGGGTAACTCTCTGTCACCATGATGAATATTAGATCCTGGATAAAATGCTTCCTATATTTTATTTATGTGTCATGATTATTTTTGAAACTAAGGACCTGTAGAGTACTGAACCATGGCAGCATGGAATCACACAGGTGTGAAAAAATTCATACTGACAGGCTTAACTGGAAACCTGGATTGGCAGGTACCTCTCTTCTTGATTTTCAACCTACTTTATTTCATCATCCTTGTGGGTAATTGGGGGATAATTATCTTGATTTGGTTGAACACCCAACTTCATACACCAATGTAATTCTTCCTTAGTAACCTCTCTTTCTGTGATATCTGCTACTCTAATGTCATTGCTCCTAAGATGCTCATCAACTATTTAGCAGGACACAAGGCTAGCATATACTTTGCCTGTATTCTACAGAGTTTCTTTTTTGTTATTTATGGAAACACAGAAGTCATTCTCCTGTCTATGATGGCTTATGATCATGTTGTGGCTATTGCAAACCCCTTAATGTACACAGTTATTATGACCCACAGCCTTTGCACTCAGATGGTTCTTGCATGTTACATGGGTGGCCTCATGAACTCCCTGACTCACACAATAGGTCTACTCAGACTGGACTTCTGTGGTCCAAACATTGTGAATCATTTCTTCTGTGACATTCCTCCTCTTCTGAAGCTTTCATGCTCGGATGCACACATCAATGAGATGCTGCTTTTGGTCTTGTCTGGAGTGATTGCTATTTGCACTTCCTTTTTTATTTTTTATTTTATTTTTCTTTATTAATTACACTTTACTTACTTTGTATCACCCCCGTGGTTCCCTCCCTCCTCCCATCCTCCATCCTCTGCCTGCATGCCCCTCCCCAAGTCCACTGAAAGGGGAGAACTTCTTTTCCTTCCTTCTGATCCTAGTCAATTAGGTCTCATCAGGAGTGGCTGCCTTGTCCTCTTCTGTGGCCTGGTAATGCTGTTTCCCCCTCAGGGGGAGGAAATTAAAGAGCAGGCCAATCAGTTCATGTCAGAGACAGTCCCTGTTCCTATCACAATGGAACCCACTTGGTTACTGAACTGCCATGGGCTACATCTGTGCAGGGGTCTTAGGTTATCTCCATGCATAGTCCTTGGTTGGAATAGCAGTCTCAGGAAAGACCCCTGTGCTCAGATTTTTTGGTTCTGTTGCTCTCCTTATGGAGTTCCTGTCCTCTCCAGATCTTACTATTTCCCACTTCTTTCCTAAGATTCCATGCACTCTGCCCAAAGGTTGCCCATAAGTCTCAGTATCTACATTGATAGTCTGCAGGGCAGAGATTTTCAGAGGTCCTCTGTGCCAGGCCCTTGACTTGTTCCCTCTTTTATCCTTCTTCTGGTGGCCAGCCTCTTTGCCTTTCTGGGTAGGAATTGAGCATTTTAGCAAGAGTCCTACCTCTTGATTAGTTTCTTTAGGTGTACAGATTTTAGTAGGTTTATCCTATATTATATGTCTATATGAGTGAGTATATACGGTGTGTATCCCTCTGCTTCTGGGATAGCTCACTCAGGATGATCTTTTCCAGACCCACTATTTACCTGAAAATTTCATGATTTCCTTGTTTTTTATTATTGAGTAATATTCCATTGTGTAGATATACCACAATTTGTGCATCCATTCCTCCACTGAGGGGCATCTGGGCTGTTTCCAGCTTCTGGCTATTATAAATAAGGCTGCTACAAACATGGTTGAGCAAATATCCTTATTGTGTACTTGAGAATCTTTTGGATATATGCCTAAGAGTGATATAGCTGAGTGACCCCAAAAACTCTACCAGGGAACTGCTACAGCTGATTAACACCTTCAGCAAAGTGGCTGGATACAAAATTAACTAAAAAAAAAAAAATCAGTAGCCTTCCTGTATACAAAGAACAAAAGGACCGAGAAAGAAATTAGGGAAACAACACCCTTCATAATAGCCACAAAGGACATAAAGTACCTTGGTGTGAACATAACCAAGCAAGTCAAAGACTAGTATGAAAAAAAATTCAAGTCTCTGAAGAAAGAATTGGAAGAAGATATCAGAAGATGGAAAGATCTCCCATGCTCATGGCTTGGCAGGATTAACATAGTAAAAATGGCCATCTTACCAAAAGCAATCTACAGATTCAATGCAACTCCCATCAAATTACCAACACTATTCTTTACAGACCTTGAAAGAAAAATTCTCACCTTCATATGGAACAACAAGAAACCCAGAATTGCTAAAACAATTTTCTACAGTAAGAGATCTTCTGGAGGTATCTCCATCCCTGATCTCAAGCTGTACTATAGAGCAACAACACTAAAAACTGCATGGTACTGGCATAGAAACAGACTGGTGGATCAATGGAATCGGATAGAAGACCCTGACATAAATCCACACACTTATGGATACCTGATTTTTGACAAAGATGCCAAATCCATTCAAGGAAAAAAGATAGCATCTTCAACAAATAGTGCTGGTCTAACTGGAAGTCTACATGTAGAAAAATGCAAATAGATCCATACTTATCACTCTGCACAAAACTAAAGTCCAAGTGGATCAAAGACCTCAACATAAAACTAGACACACTAAACTGCTTAGAAGAAAAAGTGGGGAATACCCTTGAACTCATTGGCACAGGAGACAACTTCCTGAACAGAACACCAAAAGCACAGGCTCTAAGAGCAACAATCAATAAATGGGACCTCATGAAACTGAAAAGCTTCTGTAAAGCAAAGGATACTGTCCTCAGAACAAAACGACAGTCTACAGATTGGGAAAGAATCATCACCAACCCTTTATCTGACAAAGGGCTAATATCCAGTATATATATAAAGAACTGAAGAAGTTAAACAACAAAAAATCAAGTAACCCAATTTAAAAATGGGGTACAGAGCTAAACAGAGAATTCTCAATAGAGCAATATCGAATGGCAGAGAAGCACTTAAAGAAATGTTCAACCTCATTAGCCATCAGGGAAATGCAAATCAAAACAACCCTGAGATTTCACCTTACGCCCATCAGAACGGCTAAGATCAAAAACTCAAGAGACAACACATGCTGGAGAGGTTGTGGAGAAAGGGGAACCCTCCTCCATTGCTGGAGGGAATATAAACTTGTACAACCACTCTGGAAAGCAATCTGGTGCTTTCTCAGACAACTAGGAATAGCACTTCCTCAGGATCCAGCTATTTGCACTTTCATCATCATCACCATGGGGTCCTATATCCACATTACTATTTCCATCTTGAGAATCCATTCATCTGAAGGAAGGCGCAAAGTCTTCTCCACTTGTGCTTCTCACCTGACAGCTGTGACATTATTTTAGGGATCTTTGACTTTTAGTTTTATGCAGCCGAGCTCTCAGTACTCCATGGAACAGGAAAAGCTCTCTGCTGTGTTTTACACCTTGGTCATCCCCATGCGGAACCCTCTGATTTACAGCCTGAGGAACAAGGAAGCTGCCAAGAGTTCAATTTGTGGCGAGAGCAGTGTCTCTTGACTCTGTTCTTTCTCTGGCTTTGAAAACTTGATGTGAAACTTCAAAGTGACATTATTCAAAATTATTAATCTTTTTTAGGAGTCACATAGAACTTTAGGCCAAAAAAATTTAGTAGATATTATTATTAAATACTATATTATTTCAGAGAAAACTTAAAATATCCTTAATTATTACTTTCAGAGATTCCTTTACTTGGATCTATAAATTCTCTACAAAAGTAGAAATGATCATCTTCCATTTTGTATATTATTTTAATAGTATGGTAACTGGCTGCATAAAAATAAAGCTCATTCCTCAAAATATTAAATAAACTAACTTTTATGAATTACCTGCATTATGTCAAATGCTGTGATATACAAATTTAACTGACTGGTAGAACAAAAATTTTTAGGCCAAGAAAGGGAAGAGAGCCTTTTCAGCGTAACGAAATATAGCACTTTGGTTGCTGTGGGTTGCTTTTAAGCAAAGATGGATTCCATGCCTGACAATGCTTAGCTAAACAAGATCCTTGCTTATAGTCCAGGATCAATGATAAAACTAAATACTGCTGTTATACTAAAATAAGGTAGCAATAAAAATACTTCTGATGACATCCTAGACACTGACAAGTGAGGGTCTTGCTCAGCCATCATCAGAGATGCTTCCTCCTGAAGACATTTCAAAAAAAATAGAGAGACCCAAAGTCAGAAAATATGCTGAGAGTGAGAGACCTTGGAATACTTAGCGTTATTTGAGATGTTTTCATCAAATCCATCTTCTCAGGACTCAGAGAAACCTGTGGAAGAACAGTCAGAAATACTGCACCAGCCAGAGGTAATAAAGGAGACTAAGAAACCTAAGCCTTCTAAACATGATCAAAGTCCATATAAGCACACAGAGGATAAGGAAGGACCTGCACTGTACTGTACCAAGATATGCATGTATGTATGTATGTATGTATGAATACATACATATGGTATGTGTGTATATATGCTATTCATACATACTATAAATTTATGTTTAGCATTTTATGATATTCCTGAATTTGCAAATGAGAAATTTTCTAGTTATTGTGCCTTCTCTTGCACTCCTTTCCTTCTCTTTGATTGCTTTGTTCAATTAGAATGTGTTAGATCTTTCATTCTTACATTATATTGTATTATATTAATCACTATCCATAGAAGCCTGTTTGTAATGACAGACAAAAACAGTGGATCTGGATGTGAGTGGAAATGGGAAGGATCTGTGGGAAATAAAGTGAGTGAAAACATTAATAAGACAATATTATGTTAGAAAATGTATTTTCACAAACAAATCATGAAATTTGCAAGTAAATGGGGGGGATCTGGAAAAGATCATCCTGAGTGAGCTATCCCAGAAGCAGAAAGATGGACACGGTATATACTCACTCATATAGACATATAATATAGGATAAACCTACTAAAATCTGTACACCTAAAGAAACTAATCAAGAGGGAGGACTCTTGCTAAAATATTCAATTCCTATCCAGAAAGGCAAAGAGGCTGGCCACCAGAAGAAGGAGAAAAGAGAGAACAAGTCAGGAGCCTGACACAGAGGACCTCTGAAAATCTCTGCCCTGCAGACTATCAATGTAGATACTGAGACTTATGGGCAACCTTTGGGCAAAGTGCAGGGAATCTTAGGAAGAAGTGGGAAATAGTAAGATCTGGAGAGGACAGGAACTCCATAAGGAGAGCAACAGAACCAAAAAATCTGAGCACAGGGGTCTTTCCTGAGACTGCTATTCCAACCAAGGACTATTCATGGAGATAACCTAAGACCCCTGCACAGATGTAGCCCATGGCAGTTCAGTATCCAAGTGGGTTCCATTGTGATAGGAACAGGGACTGTCTCTGACATGAACTGATTGGCCTGCTCTTTAATTTCCTCCCCCTGAGGGGGAAACAGCATTACCAGGCCACAGAAGAGGACAAGGCAGCCACTCCTGATGAGACCTAATTGACTAGGATCAGAAGGAAGGAAAAGAAGTTCTCCCCTATCAGTGGACTTGGGGAGGGGCATGCAGGCAGAGGGTGGAGGAAGGGAGGGATTGGGATGGGAGGAGGAAGGGAACCATGGGGGGGATACAAAGTGAGTAAAGTGTAATTAATAAAGAAAAATTTAAAAAAAGGAAGAAAAAAGTTAGAAAAAAAAGAAAATGTATTTTCAATAAAACATAATTTAGAATATGTGTTCTTTTTCTATAGGACATGGAGTTAACGATATTTCTGTTTGTGCGCCATAGCTTTCCTTGGTTTTATGGAAATAAAATGAAATATTCCTTAATTATTCCATGACACAGTTATAACTTATGCATCAGTGACAGATGCCTCTTATGCTATCATGGCTCTGCTTTTAAATCAGGAAGACAAGGACAATAAGAAATAAATTAACATGTCAGTAATTTTATGTGTTGCAATCAAGTATAGTAAATATAGGCATTCATGTTATGAATCATGCAGTAGAATTAGTAGGAAAAGAGTAAGTTCATTTTAAGTCAGTTTAGGGAAGTTAAAATGCATATCCCTTTAGACAAATATGTGGAAATTATGTAAAATAAGTCAGAATGCCAAGTTTATTTTTATCCTCAAATTGTACTTAAATTGTACTCAAGAGAAGAAACTGAACCATGTCAGCCAAGAGACTTAAACTATTTCTTATAATACACAGTTAATAGTTATTTTATGTCACTTTGGATTCGCAATGGAAATGTAAAAGAAAGTTAAGGTTTCAAAGGAAGCATTGTACTCACAGACAGACATGTGTTTGTTAGGTGGAGAAAACTCTTCATACTCTCAGCATTGGGTTGGGCCACTGTAGCAGAGACAGTTTGCTAAGATTCATTTGCATATCTTAAGTACTGCTTCACTTTAGGGGTTAAACCTGAAGATACTTAAAGTTGGATCCTGAGTCCAAGTAAATAGATGTTTTGAGTAATTTTCACAACACTTCATATTTCACCTCAAATATCATTTAACACCATTTCCTTTGGACAAAACTCTCAAACTGAATAAAGATTATTATAGATGTCTTTGATCCTAGCTATTAGGTTTTTAAATCACTTAAACACATTCATATACACACAGACAGAGACAGAGACAGAGAGAATACAGAAAGCCTTGTATATCAATCTCAAATCCCTGTGTTTAGTAGCCAGAAAACCTACATGATCTCCTACACATGTACAGTCCTTACTGGTTCTGATCTTAAATAGAATGTTAACTTACAGTTATGCATTCAGACAGTAGTGTGTATGCGAGTGTGCTTGTGTGTGTGCTTGTGTGTGTGTGTATGTGTGTGTGTGTGTGTGTGTGCATGTATGTGTTGGGTCTTAGGCATGTGGATAATATACTCTTGTATTTAAGTAGATTCCCATGACCTACTTTTTTGGAAGGGGACTTTCTTAAAATTTGTATTATTATTATTTTTACTTTTATTAGGATTCAATACAACAACAAAACAACCCAAGCCAAAAAAAGCAAAATAAAACCACTTGCAAAAGAAGGAAAAACAAAAGCTAACAGTCAGACAGACAAAAGCAAAACCAAACTGTGAACAAATAAAAGCACACACCACACACACAAAACAAACAACCAAACAAACAAAAACTATGCAGTCCATTATATGTTGGTCAACTACTCATGAACATGAGGCAGTCCTGGAGTGGTTGACATACTCAGTGTCACTCTATTGGAAAAAACTGATTCTTTTTCTCCGAACAGGTATAATTGACAGTTCAGTTATTCAGCTGTTAAATTTCCCTCTATTTTCTAAGTTCATTCATTCATTCACTTTTAAAAATACATAAAAATAATAAAATATAATACAAAACAAAACTACCACTTTCTAGCTGAACAAAACAAACCAGCAAAAAGAGAAGACTCTGAGAGGAGTTACAAGAACCAAAGACTAACTCATTTGCTCCAGAGGAATAGCTTAAAAACACTGTATTGAAGATGATTACATGTAAGTATAGGATCTGGCACAGACATATGGCCCTGCACATGCTGCTTCATTCTCTGTGCGCTCTTATGAGCTTTGTTGATGTTCATTTAGAGGGACTGTTTTCTTTTTGTCCTTTTTTTCCTCTTGATCTTACAATCTTTATGTCCCCGCATCTGACACTGCTTGGGTGACTAAGAACTTGATAGCCTATGGACTTAAGGGAGTACCAAATAGTACTGCTCTAAAAAAGGAAAAGCAAGTTGAGTAATAAAATGACCCTTATATATATTTCCTCTACTCATAGATCAGTGCTTTGTTTAGCTAAAATTACTGAAGCCTCCTCCAGCAGCAGATGGAAACAAATATAGGGACCCACAGCCATACATGACACAGAAGGTGATCACTCATCTCAGAGTTCAGGAAATCCCAGGGGGGATAATAATTTATAAATTGTGTGTCTTGGTATGTTTTACAGTAGCTACTTTTAACACCATCCAAATGTATCAGGAGTGTTTCAATGGAAACAATTAATTTCCACTATCAGTTCTGTGTCAACATTTCTTGAATATTTGATACATTGACTCAATTATTTACCTGTATCTACTATAAAATTTTTCTTCTCCTTTTCCCAATTATTTGCAGCTATTTTCTGTAAATGATACTTCTTTTTAATATTGACTACTTATATTGAACCTCTGCTTGATTTATTAATAGTAGTAGTCTTCTTATATACTAAAGATTTTCTGTGTATAAGGCAGTGCCATTTTTAAGCAGAGGGAATTTTAACTTTCATTTTTCCAAAAGAGAAGCCTTGTTAATCCTATCATGCAATCACTCTGACAACCATTTTTACTTCTCTATTACATAGAAATGACAAGCTTCAGTATCAACAACACATCAGCTCTTGTTCTGTTATATCCACCTTGGTTGAAGATGATCAATATTTTTTAACTCAGTATACTGAATTTTAATTCATGTTAGTCACCTGAAAATATATCTGCTACCTTTAAAACTGAATTAAGATAAATGGATGAAGAGATTCTATGAATAAATTTTATATTTCATATCCTACTTCACTTTGAGTCACTGTGGTATTCATTATAAACCCTTCTCCAGAAAGAAATTTTTCATTTGGTAGATTTTCATGATTATAACTTTTTGTGGTGCCAAGTGAATAAAATCAAAGGAAACTACAGAGACATAACATTCGGTTGTAAATTACATTTGTTAAATTGTGTTTACACAATGGAAACCTACAAAATCCAATGTTCTTTGTGGGGAGGTGGATGGGTGTGTGAGCGTATGTGTTCGCGAATGTGCACATGTGCGAATTCAGGCCAGCGGTGGATACTGGGTACTGAACACACCTTATTTTCCTCTCACTGGGTGTGGAGGTGTAACTTTTAACCGCAGAGTGACCCACAGTCTCCAAGGATTCTCTGGTCTCTACTTCTTTACGACTATGATTACAGATGCACGTCACCATGCCAATATTTTCTGGGGATGCTGGAGGTCAGATTTTATTTTCCACTTTGAGTGGCAAAAACTTTGCTGACAGAACCGTTGCTTTAGTCTTTGAAACCATTATTAATTTAGAGGCCCCAATGATAACAACATGTTACAAAAAAGTGATAATGTTCAAATACTTAGATGAATATTCATGATTCATGTCAGCAATTCCACAATCAGATTATAAACCATCACCATTCTGATCTTTACATGATTACATAGCACCAAACTAAAAACTCCAAGTTAGGAAGATGTAAATTTTCTTAGATAAGTATTTGAATTAACAGAGAGAGGGAAATTAACTACTTAGCTAAATGACTAAGTAGACAAATAAATGTACAATTCTATAGAGAAGCAGCTAGGTAATGAAATTTTAAAATAAACAGTAATATAAAGTTTTCTAGTTCTATTTATGTAATTTTGACTTTGAAATTTCCTCTCATTACATAATACTGAATCCTTACCTGAGGCATTCTGTACTTAGTTAATACTGTTGCTATTTTGTTTTTAAGTTTATTAACTACATCCCAAGAGTGGACCATCCCTCCTCTCCTCTCCTCTCTTTCCTCCCTCCTTCTCTCCCTTCCTGTCTCCCTTCTCTGCCCATGAAAAGGGACGCCACCCCCAAATCAACCTTCCCCAGCAATCAAATCACATCAGGACTGAGTATATGCTCATCCACTAAAACCAGGCAAGCAGCCCTGCGGGGGAAAGTGATCCAAAAGCAGGCAATAGACATCATGTTAGAAATGTCCTCCCTGCCACTCCACTCACCAGGTGACCCATCTGAAGACCAAGCACCCACTGGCCACATGTGAGCAGGGAGCCTAGGTCCAGACAATGCATGCTCCTTAGTTGATGTCTCAGAGTCCGTAAATCCCAGTGGGTCTGGGTTTGTTGATTCTGTTGGTCTTCTTGTGAGTTTCCTATCCCCTTCAGCTCATTCAGTCTTTCGATTTCAGTATTTCCACAAGACTCCCAGCTCTGCTCCATGCCATGGCTGCAAGTCCACTGCTTGGTGAAGCCTCCCAGAAAATAGTCAAGTTAGGCTCCTCTCTGCAAGCATCATTAATAGTGTCACTGGCTGGGTCTCTACTGTGGGGTGGGTCTCAGGTTAGGACAATCATTGGTTAGACATTCTCTCAATCGCTGTTCTCTTTTTCCTTGCACTTCTTATTTTTTTAATTTTATTTTTCTTATTAGTTACATTTTGTTAACTCTGTGTCCCAGCTGTATCCCGCTCCCTCATTCCCTCTCCAACCCCACACTCCCTCCCTGGTCTCCTCCCTGACACTTTTCAAAGTCCACTGACAAGGGAGGACCTCCTCCCCCTTCATTTGACCCTGTTTTATCAGGTACCTTCAGGGCTGGCTGCAAAGTCTTCCTCTGTGGCCTAACAGGACTGCTCCTCCCCTGGGGAGGGGGGGGGTCAAAGAGCCTGCCCTTCAGAT
Source organism: Psammomys obesus (assembly GCF_907164565.1). Classification (NCBI taxonomy): domain Eukaryota; kingdom Metazoa; phylum Chordata; class Mammalia; order Rodentia; family Muridae; genus Psammomys; species Psammomys obesus. The sequence continues at coordinate 67,273 of NW_026589728.1, forward strand.
CCTGTTAGAAATAGTCCTTGTTCCCCTTACTTTGGAAAACTACTTGGTTATTGAGCTACCACGGGCCACATCCGAGCAGAAGTTCTAGGTTATATCCATAGATGGTCCTTGGTTGAATGCCAGTCTCAGAAAAGACCCTGTGCCCGGATATATTTGGTCCTTATAGAGCTCCTATCCTTTCCATATCATACTAACTCCCCTTCTTTCATATGATTCCCTGCACTCTGCCAAGGTTTGGTTATGAGTCTTAGTGTCTGCTTTGAAACACTGCTAGGTAGAGTCTTTCAGATGCCTTTTGCGGTAGACTCCTGTCATACGTTCAATGCACATCCCATTTGTCTTTCTAAATGAGGATTGATGATCTTCGCCCATGTCTGCTTTCTTGATTACCTTCTTTAGGTGTGTAGATTTCATTATGTTTATCATATCTTGTAGGTCTATATAAGCGAGTATATACCATGTTTATCTTTCTCCTTCTGGGATACTTCACTCAGAATGATCTTTTCTAGATCCCACCATTTGCCTGCAAATTTCATGATTTCCTCCTTTTTGATTGCTGAGTAGTATTCCATTGTGTAAAAATACCACAATTTCTGTATCCATTCCTCCGTTGATGGGCATCTGGGTTGTTTCCAAGTTCTGGCTATTACAAATAAAGCTGCTATAAACATGGTTGAACAAATGTCCTTGTTGTGTACTTGAGCAAATTTTGGGTATATACCTAGGAGTGGTATAGCTGGGTCTTGAGGTAGCACTACTCCTAATTGTCTGAGAAAGCACCAGATTGACTTCCAAAGTGGTAGTACAAGTTTACATTCCCACCAGCAATGGAGGAGGGTTTCCCTTTCTCCACAACCTCTCCAGCATGTGTTGTCACTTGAGTTTTTGATCTTAGCCATTCTGTCTGGTGTAAGACAGAATCTTAGAGTCGTTTTGATTTGCATTTTCTGATGGCTAAGGACACTGAGTATTCCTTTAAGTGATTCTGAGCCAGTCGAGATTCCTCTGTTGTAAATTCTTGGTTTAGCTCTTTGCCCCATTTTTAAATTGAAGTATTTGATTTATTGGTGTTTAATTTCTTAAGTTCTTTTTATATTTTTGATATTAGCCCTTTGTCTGACATAGGGTTGGTGAAGATCTTTCCCAATCATTAGGCTGCTGTTTTGTTCTATTGACAATGTTCTGTGACTTACAGAAGCTTTTCAGTTTCATGAGATCCCATTCATTATTTTTGATCTTAAAGACTTTGCTGTTGGTCTTCTGTTCAGGAAGTTGCCTCATTAGCCAATGAGTTCTAGGCTTTTATAAACTTTGTTGTCTAATAGATTTATATTCTCTGGTTTGATGTCAAGATCTTTGATCCACTTGGACTTGAGTTTTGTACAGAGTGATAGATATGGGTCTATTTGTATTTCTCTACATTCAGACATCCAATTAGACCAGCACCATTTGTTGAAGATGCTTTCTTTTTGTCCATTGTATGGTTTTGTTTTCTTTGTCAACAATCAAGTGCTTCTTTAGGAGTACAGATTTTAGTATGTTTATCCTATATTATATGGCTAATATCTACTTATAAATATCCATGTATAAATACACTTCTTATAAATGGCTTCTTTGTCAAAATCACATATCCGTAGTTGTGTAGGTTTATTTCTGGGTATTCTATTCAATTCCATTGACACAACATTCTGTTTCTATGCCAGTACTATGAAATTTTTATTACTATTGCTCTATAGTTGCTTGAGACCTTCAGATGATCTGTTAGTGTACAGGATTGTTATAGCAATTGTTTTGTTGTTGTTGTTGTTTTTCCATATGAAATTGAGAATATTTTTTGAGGGTCTGTAAAGAATTTTGTTGGTGTTTTGATGGGAATTGCATTGAATCTGTAGATTACTTTGGGTAGGATGGCCATTTTCACTATGTTAATCCTATCAATCCATGAGCATGGGAGATCTTTCCATCTTCTGATTTCTTCTTCAATTTCTTTCTTCAAAGACTTGATTTTTTTTTTCAAACAGGTCTTTTTCTTCTTTGGTTACAGTCACACTAAGGTATTTTACGCTTTCTGTGGCTAATTGTGAAGGATGTAGTTTTTCTAATTTCTTTATCAGCTCTTTTATCTTTCATATACCAGAAGGCTACTAATTTTTTAAATTTTGTATCCAGCCACTTTCCGGAAGGCGTTTATCAGCTGAAGGAGTTATCTGGTTGAATTTTGGGGGTCACTCATATGTCCTATCATAACATCTGCAAATAGTGATATTTTGACTTCTTCCTTTCCAATTTATATCTCCTTGATCTCCTTTAGTTGTATTACTGCTACAACTAGGACTTTTCAAGTCCTATGTTGAAGAAATACAGAGTGGGCAGCCTTGCCTGGTTCCTGTTTTCAGTGGGATTGATTTGTTTCTCTCCATTTAGTTTGATGTTGGCCTTAGGTTTGCTGTATATTGTCATTACTATGTTTAGGTATGTACCTTGTATCCCTTATCTCTCCAGGATATTAAACATGAATGGGTGTTGGATTTTGTCAAATGCTTATTGGGCATCTAAGGAGATGATCATGTGTGGTTTTTTTTTTCTTCCTTCTGTTTGTTTATGTGGTGGATTACATTGATGGATTTTTGTATATTGAACCCCTGCATGCCTGGGATGAAACTTACTTGGTCACGGTGAATGACATCTTTTATGTGTTCTTGGATTTGGTTTGAGAGTATTTTATTGAGTATTTTTGCATCAATGTTCATATGAGAGGTAGGTCTGAATTTTTCCTTTTTTGTAGGGTCTTTGTGTGGTTTAGGTATTAAGGTTACTATGGCCTCATAGTATGAGTTTGGTAATGTTTCTTCTGCTTTTATTTTGTGGAATAGTTTGAACAGTATTGGCATCAGCTCTTCTTTGAATTTCAGGTATAATTCTGTGCTGAAACCAACAGGCCCTGGGCTTTTTTTCGCAGGGAGACTTGATGACTGCTTTTATTTGCTTGGGGATATAGATCTGTTTAATCTATTTACCTGGCCTTGGTTTGGCTTTGGTAAATGGAATCTATGAAGAAAACTGTCCATTTCATTTAGATTTTCAAATTTGTAGCATATAGCCTTTGAAGTATGGCCTAATGATTCTTTGAATTTTCTCAATGTCTGTAGTTATGTCCCCTTTCATTACTGATTTGGATACTTTCTCTCTGTCTTTTAGTTAGTTTGGCTAAGGATTTGTCTATCATGTTGATTTTCTCAAAGACACAGCTCTCGTAGTCTGTTGGAGATGCTTACCTTTGTGGTTCCTGATCTTTTCTTTAAGTTCTCCAGCTCCAGTGTTTTCTGCATTTGTGTTTTCTTTATTGATTCTAATTCTGTTTTCATGTCTTGCCCTGTTTCCTTTATCTGAATTCGGATTCCTGTCATTTCATGATGGCATCTATTTTGTTTGTTTGTTTTGTTTTGTTTTGTTTTGTTTTATTCATTTCCTCTTTATATGCCTCTATTTGTGTGGCTATTTTTGCCTGTATTTGGGAGCTCTGTTTGTTTTCTCTTTATGTGCCTCTTATAACTCGATAAGCATATCTTTAAAATCATTTTCCTTTTTTTTTCCAATGAATTAAAACATCCATTGATTTTTGTGTTTGCTGGTGAAGCCATGATGCCCTGAATTTTGTTGGATGTGTTCTTAAGCTTGCCTCTAGCCATGTGATGGTCAGTAGTCTTTACTCTTTGTCCCTGGAGCCTGCACTGCAGCCTGGGTCTATTTGCGGCGTCTGGAGCATTCCTCAGGAAGAGAAGAGAGGTCCAGCGCACTGAGAGTGGGTATTGGTGTTCAAATGCAGCTGAGGGAAGAATGTTGCAGGCGCCCGCACGTGCAGGAGTGTGCCTGGAGGTGTGTCTGCCTGGGAGGGTGAAGTGTAAAGGATGAGCTTAAGGGCAGCTGGGGTGCTGGTGCATTTCGTGGGTGCAGTGTGACACGCAGATGCCCTGAATAGCTCAGTGACCTACAAGCCTGTCTTGGTACTGTGCTCCAAGTGCTCAGATCTGTTTGGGTTGCACCATCTTGGCTCCAGGAATTGTTTGACTGAACCTCTCCCCCGGGAGAGCCACAGAACAGGGTTTCAATGTTGAGAAGGAGGTCCTAGAGATCGCTATGTTGCCCACAGCGGGGGTGTGGGTGGGAGGGACACTATGTTTGGCTGCTAGTGCAGAAGGACCCAATCTGGGACTCTGGATGCACTCTCTTGCAGAAGCATTCACTCACAAAATGCTCAGGCGCACTCACTGGCAGGCATGTGTGGAAAGGGCTGAGGAGTCCTGCACATCACTCGCAGGTGTATGCGGTAAGCTCAGAGAGCCCACAATTTTCTACTTTCATATCTGGGCCCCTGTTTGGCCATTAGAGTAAGGAGGCACCCTGTATCTTGATGCACTCCCCGCCCGTGCTGTGCTGCAGGGGCAAGAGGAGCAAGTAAGGGTGAAGCTGTGGATGCAGGGATTAGATCACCACTCTCAGACCCTGCAGATGTGCAGGGAGTGCCGGGATCCAATCTGTCCCAGCTCATGGGTTGTCCCCTCTAGCTCAGGAAGCCTCAAAGCCAATGCTCTGGTTTCAGCTGCCCTCCACTCACCAGTTTTAGAGATTCGGATCTTCTGCCTTTCAGAAATGGTGTGCCCTGGTTGCAGCCATCTTGGAGCTCCCCACCCCCAATTCTTAACGTGGATCCATAGGAGGAGACCTACTGTAGTCTCCCTTTCCTCTATGACTCCATCTCTAACAAATCACAAATATCTTCTCTCCAAAGCTTCCTGCCACTAGTTCATCCTTTATCCTGGCCTCCAATACCCGCAAGCATTCGTTGGAAGCACACCAGCTGAACAGAACGGGGAAAGAAGTAAGCAAACTGAACCTTCACCATTCTTTTTTCCCCTCCAAATCCAATCAGGAAGTCTGGCCTCTAGCTCTGAAGCAGAGCACCACTGCAGCTCTGCCTGCCCCTGGCCCCATCTCCTGTGCATGAATCATACCACTCTGACATCCCCTCACTTGTTGCTGTGGTCCAGGCCCCAATTCCAGCAGGCACACTTAACTAACCATAGGCCGTGCCTGCCAGGAAAGCAGGTAGGTGGCCCACAAGACCTTCTATCTTCCCTGTGTTCTCCTAGACCCGATCTCCCATTCTCATCCCTGTCTCCACAGTTGACCCCCGTGACAGCATCCCTGGCCCTCTGCTCCTATCTCAAGTGGATCCCACGGATTTTCCCCCTTCTATTCTCCTTCCCTTAACTCCTGTCTCTGTCATAGCCCCAACAGCAGCAGGCACCACCTGCTAGCTCAAGCACTTTTGCTCCCAGGGCAACAAGTAGGCTAAGGTGAAATTATGCCTCTCCCACTGCTCCTGAGATACAAGCCACACAGTCTCCCAACTCTGTAGCAGAAACCTGCTGTAGTCTTCATTTCCTACCTAACCCCATCCCCAATGGATCACAACACCATCACCTTCAACATTCCTTCCCCAAACACACCCTAGTACCTCAGTCTCCAACATGAGCAGGCATTCCCTGTGAGCACACTAGCTGAGCATGCCAGGATAAAGGGCAACAACGGCATTACACTTTCTGAAAATCCAGAGAGAAAACAGAAAACCTAACCAACAAAGACCAATCCAGAAATCAGCACCTAGACCTATCGTCCTCCTCAAACCAGAGGTCAGCATAAAAACACAATCAGTAATGTCATGGCAATATGCCTGCACCAGAACCCAGCTCTTCTACCACAGCAGGCTCTGACTATTCCAACATAGCTGAGGTCAACGATCCCCTAATCTGCTAGTCTCTGCCTCCCCAGAGTTGGATTTAAATGCCTTTGCTGGCATTTTTTTTTCTAAACAAATACTCTGTGATTTGAGAACTCAATTCCTCACACTCATAAAAAACATTTTTTCAACTGAGTCAATTGACCTTTTCTTTAGACATTTTATTTATTTATTCGTTCATTCATTTTATGTATATGAGGTCTCTGTCTGCATAATTGATTAAAAGCCAAAAAAGAGCATTGGGTCCCATTATAAATTGTTGTGAGATGCCCTATGGTTGCTGAGTATTGAACTCCAGAACTCTAGAACAGCAGTAATAATCTTCAGTGCAGCCATAACTCCAGCCCCCATTTTAAGACATTTTAAGAGCTAAAATATTTGTAATTTTTGACATATTTCCAAAGATGTAAAGACTGAAATATACATTTGAGAAGTGTATTATTTTTAGTTTTTCTGAAAATTTTCAATATGCAATTGTAATTTTAGTGTGAGCTGCTTCATAATCTTTCTGTAACTTATATACAGCAATTTTTAATAATGGACTTAAGTTATTTTATTAACAGAATATTTTAAGTCTTCTAAGTTTCTTACACTACTGAAACATCCTATATTTTTTAACTTTTGCTGCTGCATTACATGTCTTTATTGATTATTATAGCAATATGCTTAAATTTAGAGGAAATCCCAGGTGCTTCAAAATCATTGTTTGTGAAGACAGCCATCTTACTTCTTCATTTGTGAAAGAAGAACTATCCACTGAACAGACACCAGAAGGCCTGGCAGATCTCTGATTACCTTCACACTTGAAAGAAAAGAAAGGTGCTAATGACTCAGCTGTGGACAGCTGGGACTTATACACACAAAGGGCTGCAGACGTTATACCCAGACGAGCAGAAACTACCATCATTAACCTTGTTCCAAATAACAAGTCCTTAAAGATTTGTGAAAGGCAGGTCTATAACAGATGTGTTGTTCATTCTAGCTTGGTAAGTTTTAAGGAAGGAAGTGCTGTTTCCATCGGAAGATTTTTACATTTTCTGTTATTTCCTGAAGACCAATGAAAGTTCATTGCCAATTGTCAAAGTGCAGGATTACAGCAGCAATTCAGAGTATTATGCTCTCATTTATAGTTATTTATCTTTAAACCAACTTTCTACATATCACAGACAAGAGCACTATTTATATAATGCTTACAAATTTATATTAAGATTATATTAACTGTTCTTACATATTATAAGAGCAAGTATGATTCTGTTACTTAATACTACGTTCATTCAGAACCTTAAAGGTATTTCCACACTTAGGCAAATTTAAAAAATAAGCAATTTAAGAATTAAAATTTGTACATAATGCATATAAATCCCTATTAATTTAATAAAATAGTAGTGTGTTTAAACAATTTAAAATTATTTTCCTTTAAAGATTACAATAAAATATTTTAAGAATTAATTTCTTTTTTCTTAAATTTGTTTTCCATCCTAAGGAATCCTAATAGCTCCTATTAGTGTTTTAGGAAAACGCCGATGATTTGCAATAGTGCTTCTATTTTCACTATGAAATGCTGACTATAAGTTAGAAGTTAGAAGTTGTAATTTTGTCTCCTTTACTTTGTGCTACTGTTGTTGACTGTAGAATTTAAATGTGGATTTATCAGCAATGTCAAATATTATATTTTCATAAATGTTATGTGATATTTTTACCACATTTATCTTTTATTTTTCAATTATTAACTAGTAAATGTGTGTTGCTTTAAGTTATAAGTGCATCTGTAAACAAAAATTAACATAATTTCTAATGTATATGTAAACTTTATGTATAATATAATATGTTGTGTATTCATGTCTAAAACATGAATGATATATTAATAATGCATATACATTCATACTCAATACTTTATAAAATATTTTAATTAATGCTTGCCACCATAATCATATCTTTTGTGGTAATATGTCTACTTTCATGAACATCTCTCTGTTTATTAAGTCAACCAAATTTTTATAACCATTAGCTTCTTTGATAATCTTTTTCTGAGTTCCTTTTTAACTGTAGTGAAAAAATATTTCAGGATTGTGCCTACTCTCACTGTTCGTTAATGGACAGAAATTACTGTCTTCAAATCATAAAATGTTTGTGAAGGAACTTTCTATTCATTTAAACAGGTTGATTTGTGATGTGATTCCCTATTAACAGACTTCCTACATAGAGACTGCAAAAAATCAAATTTGAATATATTTTTGGGAGTAAAAAGTCTTGAGGAGAGACTACTCACAGTGTTACTGTGGAATCAGCCTTTTGTTCTATCGAGAGGTCAGTTCATGGATTTGAAAGAAATCAAGGAAAAGGATATAAAAAGGGTTGGAGGGAGAAAACAGAAGGGAGGAATGATCAAATTACACTAAAATCTTAAATTAAAAAAAAATCATTGTTTTCAAATGTAGCTTTTTCCATTCCCTAGGATAGAGTGAAATCAAATTCACTGTTCTTCCGAAGGTCACTTATCTGTAACATAGATGGGACAAAGGTGTGTTCCCAGGTTTAAGTGGGTGGTTTGTGCTTATAAATTGATAATTTCAATGTTGATGTAGCAGTATCCATCAATATGGAACAGTATGCCAGGTTTACCTATATTATTACTGGTAGATGTGAGGTGCCAAATTATTTTCTTGAAGTCCAATGTGCCTCACAGACATTACTAAACATATAAAATGTTTTTTGAATATGAAAACTAATTGAAAAATATGCTTCATGAGATTCATACATGTACCTCAAATAACAATCTAATTTACATTACCATAAATTTCAATACAGGAGTTGATTAAACCACTAATAAAAAAGAATAAGATTCATTTATGCAAAATACTTTTGAACAAACAGTAAAATGTAAAATGCTAAAGTGAAAGTATTGAAAATGTGTAAATACTTTGGTGAGCATGAAATTTGGATTTCACGTGAAATATCGTGCAAATGTTTTCCCCATGTCACTGAGCCTTCAACCACGTTTCAATGGCCACAGAAAGAATATGTTTTAATCCCCAGCATTCTTTCTTTCTATTCTTTTCACGTAGGAATATTTAGAAGCCCTCCTATCACACAGAACTCTACTCTAGTTTTCGAATTGGCTGTGTTCTCCTCTTGCACACTTTTCTTACATACCACATGTCTCATTAAATTATTTCTTATTTTAATTCATTGTGGATATTATATAGAGTCCTTCACTGAACATCATAGATGTGACAGAATGAATAATAATTCATAATGTTGTTTAAATCTTAATTTGTATATTACATACATACTAATTCATATAGGAAAATAAATTGTTGACATGTGAGTCAGAGGAATACAATGAGAGACAACAGACCTCAGATGATGAGATTTTGATTATACGTAATCAAGTGGTTTTTTTTTTCAATCTGAGAAAGGAATAAGAAGCAGTGATAAATGATAACTGCATTATATTGTTGTCTTAGAAGAGAAAGGCCAAGTGCTACTGAGAGTAACCTTAGAGGCTCAAAAGAGGGTATTTGGTGATAAATGTTCGTCTCTTAAGCTCTCTAATAGGATGGTGACCTATAGGTATGTAGACTCCAAACCCCGAAATCAGATAGTGCTTTTGACTTCCAAACTAGACATGAACTAATCTGTTACTTTAACACACCAATTTTTAAGTAAATTACTGTAATAGCTTCAATAAACAGAAAACTAATGCCATTTATATCACAGCACTCAACATTTTTTCTATTCTCTGTCCACTTGTATTTTTATATGGCAGTTATTCTGTTGCTTATCAACACATTTAAATTTTTAACAGTAAATCAGGTCCTTAAAGTGATGCTGCTGAGATAAGAGTGCTCCATCTTTTTAAAAGAATTCTACAGGCCCAAATTAGTTACTGCTAGACACTTATCTGCTGTGTTAGAAAGTATATGTTTATCTTAATGCTCTGATATTTATCTTAACTAGTATTGAACTGAAAATGCATATTTCAAAAGAAATTATATGAAGTTGTACCAAATCATTTTGGAAAGAAAATATATCCACAGTTGCAGGCTTTGGTGTTTCACACAGTATATTTTCTCTTTACAATATACATTCCATATTGTTTTATTTTTTCCAGTACTTAAAACAACACTAACAGAAGGCAAAAGAAAGAAAATTGAAAAAAAAAATGTTGAGGGTAAGATTTGTCATATAAAATGACATTCAATATTTTTTTAGGTCTCTTATTCACAATTTATTCATTATATATCTCAAATGAAGCCCCGTCTCTCAACTCATCCCAATCCCACCCTTCCTCCCTCTTGGCCCTTACCATCTTCTCCTAGTCCACTGAAAGGGGAAGTTCTCTTCCCCTGCCATCTACCTACAGTTTATCAAGTCTCATCAGGACTGCCTGCATCTTCTTCCTCTGTGGCCTGGCAAGACCACATCGCCAGAGGCAAGTAATCAAAGGACAGACAATCCAGTTCATGACAGAGGCACCCCTGCTCATCTCATGAGGTGACCCACATGGAGACTGAGCTGGCAATAGGCTACATCTGAGCAGGAGGTCTAGGACCTCTCTATGCATGGTCCTTGGTTGATGCATCAGTCTCTGCAGGATCTCCTGGTCTCAGATTGTTCTTAACTTTGTTGGTATCCTTTGGGTCTCCTGTCCCCTCCATGTCCTTTTATTTCTCCTGACTCTTCCATAAGACTCCCTGATCTCTGCCCCAAGTTTGGCTGCAAGTCTCAGCATCTGCTTCAATCCACTGTTTGGTGGAGCTTTTCAGAGGACCCATTTGGAGACTAAGCTGACATGGGCTACATCTGTGCAGGGGTTCTAGGCTATCTCCATGCATGCAACAGTAATAAAAACTGCATGATACTGGCATAGAAACATAAAGGTGGATCAATGGAACCGAACAGAGGACCCAGAAATAAACCCACACACTTATGGACACCTGATCTTTAACAAAGATGCCAAAACCATAAAATGGAGAAAAGATAGCATCTTCAACGAATAGTGCTGATCTAACTGGATGTCTACATGTAGAAAAATGAAAATAAGTCCATACTTATCATCCTGCACAAAACTGAAGTCCAAGTGGATCAAAAACCTCAACATAAAACCAGACACATTAAATCGGTTAGAAAAAAAAGTGGGGAATAACCTTGAACTCATTAGCACAGGAGACAACTTCCTGAACAGAACACCAAAAGCACAGGCTCTAAGATCAACAATCAATGAATGGGACCTCATGAAACTGAAAAGCTTCTGTAAAGCAAAGGACACCATCATCAAAACAAAACAACTGCCTACACATTGGGAAAGAATCATCACCAACCCTTTATCTCAAAGAGAACTAATATCCAGTATATATATAAAGAACTAAAGAAGCTGAAAAGCAGCAAACCAAGAAATCCACTTAAAAAATGGGGAACAGAGCTAAAGAGAGAATTCTCTGTAGAGGAATATCAAATGGCAGAGAAGCACTTAAAGAAATGCTCAACCTCATTAGCCATTAGGGAAATGCAAATCAAAACAACACTGAGATTTCACCTTACACCCATGAGAATGGCCAAGATCAAAAACTCAAATGACAACACATGCTGGAGAGGTTGTGGAGAAAGGGGAACCCTTCTCCACTGCTGGTGGAAATGTAAACTTGTACAATCAATCTGGCGCTTTCTCAGACAACTAGGAATAGCGCTTCCTGAAGATCCAGCCATACCACTCCTAGGCATATACCCAAAAGAGGCTCAAGTACACAAAAAGGACATTTGCTCCACCATGTTTGTAGCAGCTTTATTTGTAATAACCAGAATCTGGAAACAGCCCAGATGCCCCTCAACTGAAGAATGGATGCAGAATTGTAGTACATCTACACAATGGAGTATTGCTCTGCAATGAAAAATAAGGAAATCATGAAATTTGCAGGTAAATGGTGGGACCTGGAAAAGATCATCCTGAGTGAGCTGTCCCAGAAGCAGAAAGACACACATGGTATATACTCACTCATATAGACATATAACATGGGATAAACCCACTAAAATCTGTCCATCTAAAGAAACTAAGCAAGAGAGAGGACCCTAACTAAAATGCTCAATCCCCATTCTAAAAGGCAAAGAAGATGGACATCAGAAGAAGAAGAAAACAGGAAACAACCTAGGAACCTGCAACAGAGGGCCTCTGAAAGGCTCTACCCTAGAGACTATCAAAGCAGACGCTGAGACTTATGGCCAACTGTTGAGCAACATGCAGGGAATCTTATGTAAGAAGTGGGAAATAGTAAGATTGGAGAGAACAGGACCCCACAAGGAGAGCAATGGAACAAGAAAATTTGAACACAGGGGTCTTCCCAGAGACTCATACTCCAACAAAGTACCATGCATGGAGATAACCTAGAACCCCTGTACAGATGTAGTCCATGACAGTTTAGTGTCCAAGTGAGTTCCATAGTAATGGGAAGAGGGACTGCCTCTGACATAATCTGATTGGCCTGCTCTTTGATCACCTCCCCCTGGGGGGCAGCAGCCTTACCAGTCCACAGAAGATAACAATGCAGCCATTCCTGATGTGATCTGATAGACTAAGATCAGAAGGAAGGAGAGGACGACCTCCTTTATCAGTGGACTTGAGGAGGAGCATGTGTGAAGAAGGAGGAGGGAGGATGGGACCGGGAGGGGAGGAGGGAGGGTCTTATGGTGGGATACAAAGTGAATAAACTGTAATTAATAAAAATAAATAAATTTAATTATAAAAAACACAAAAAAGATAAAAACATTGATATATATAGATCAATGTTTAAATATATAAATATATATTTATATATATCAATGATATATATATATCAATGTTTTTATGTCTTGGCTCAAGTTCTATATATAGGATGGCATTGATCAAATGCATCAGAGATTCAGCCAGAAGGTGAGGAAATATTTGAGGTAGTGTATTTGGAAAGGCAGGTTTGGGGAACGGTATTGAAATCAGTTAGGTTTAGGTTGTTTAGGTTAACTGAAAGTGAAATGCTTTGCAATGGTTATTCATGGAATGTTGGAATTTCCTTTGTCTCGATAGTATAGCAAGCTAATGTTATACCCTAGCAGATGAATTTTACATACTAGAGAGTGACACAGAGTTTGTGTACATCCCTCTAAATTTAAATCTCAGTTCTACCAACTAAGAGTTTTGTGGCATAACAGAAATTTACTTATACTTTCCTATTCTGAGGTAATTGAAAACAGGGAGTAAACTAATGAAAGTTCCAATCATTTGAGTCTCAGTGTATAGATTTTGTAGCATGCATATGGGCTACTGCTGAGTTTGTTCCTTTTCTTCATCTACCTCAGGGTAACCCCTCAGTGTCTCACACCATGATGACTATCAGAACTTGGAGGAAATCCTTCTATTTATTTACTTTTTTGTTTAAATCTCATGATAATATTTTGCAACAAGGACCTGCAGACTATTGAACCATGGCTGTTTGGAATCACACAGATGTGAAAGAATTCATATTGGCAGGATTAACTGAAAATCCTAAGTGGCAGGTTTCTCTCTTCTTCATTTTCAGCCTAATTTATTTCATCATCCTTGTGGGTAATTGGGGGATGATTATCTTGATCTGGTTGAACACCCAACTTCATACACCAATGTACTTCTTCCTTAGTAACCTCCTCTTTCTGTGATATCTGCTACTCTACTGTCATTGCGCCTATGATGCTCATCAACTATCTTGAAGAACGCAAGTCTAGTTCATTCTTTGGCTGTGTTCTACAGAGTTTCTTTTTTGCAGTGTACATAACTACAGAAGGCATCCTCCTGTCTATGATGGCTTATGATCATGTTGTGGCTATTGCAAACCCCTTAATGTACACAGTTATTATGACCCACAGCCTTTGCACTCAGATGGTTCTTGCATGTTACATGGGTGGCCTCATGAACTCCATTACTCACACAATAGGTCTACTCAGACTGGACTTCTGTGGTCCAAACATTGTGAATCATTTCTTCTGTGACATTCCTCCTCTTCTGAAGCTTTCATGCTCGGATGCACACATCAATGAGATGCTGCTTTTGGTCTTGTCTGGAGTGATTGCTATTTGCACTTTTACCATCGTTATGGTGTCCTATATCCACATTATCATTGCCATCCTGAGAATTCGTTCAGCCGAAGGAAGGCGTAAAGCCTTCTCCACTTGTGCCTCTCACCTGACAGCTCAGTACTCCATGGAACAGGAAAAGCTCTCTGCTGTGTTTTACACCTTGGTCATCCCCATGCTGAACCCTCTGATTTACAGCCTGAGGAACAAGGATGTGAAGGAAGCAGCCAAGTGGTCAATTTATAGGGAGAGGAGAACCTCCTGAATCGGTCCTTTATCTGGCCTTGAAAACTTGGTATGAATCTTTAAACTGTCATATTAAAATGTATTAAAAATTTATAATAGTATGATAGAATTTTAGACCAGCAATATTTTAATAATTTTTATTTATCAAATACTATCTTTCTCAGAAGAAACTTAGAGTGTCCTTAATGGTATGACTTTTATGGATTTTTTCACATGCCTCTACAAGGTCTCCATAAAAGTAGAAATGATTATCTCCAATTTTGTATATAATTTTAACAGTATGATAAGTGTCTGAAGGAAAAAAAAATGTAGCTCAAGACCTAAAACTTTACATAATCTAACTTTCATGAAATACTTGTTTTGTTACAGCTGCTGTGACATAGAAACATGACACAGAATTTGGAACTAAAACTATTAGATAAATACGTGAGAAAGAAATCTTTTTCACATAATAGAATTTAAAGATTTGCTCTTAAATGGGGCTCTTATGTAAAACTGAACTAATGGCAGACACTGCCTATTTGGGTAACAACCTGAGACTAGATGGGCCATGGGCCTAGTGTAAAACTGGGTAGGACTGGTCCAATAAAAGAATGTTGTAAAAAAAAATGCCTCTCAATGACATTATGATCCACTTACACATGATGTCATTGTTTAGCCATCATCAGAGAAGCTTCCTGCTGCAGCAGATGGGAACAAATAAAATGACCAACAGTTAGATAATATGCAGAGAGTGAGAGACATTTGAACACTCCTTCCTAAATAAGATGTCTACCTCAAAACCCTCCTATCAGAGCTCAGGGTACCCTGGTGAAGAGTAAGCAGAGAAGGTGTAAGAGCTAGGGGGTATAGAGGACACTAAAATAAAATTTTAAAAAGATCCTCTAAATAAATGATACAGTCATATGAATTCACAGAGTATGAGGCAGATGGGATCCTATAGCTTAAAAGAGAGAGAGAGAGAGAGAGAGAGAGAGAGAGAGAGAGACATGCTCCCACCCTTAACCCAGAATAAAACTATCTCTCAAACTGATTACCACTTGCCAAGAAAAATTTAGATTTCTCCAAGGGAGTCTTCCTGGGGTAATAAACTACTCTTAAGAATATGCCACATGTCTACTCATGGATGGCCAATAGAAAACAAAATCAATTATCAGTGACATCTTTGAATGTTCCTTGTTTCATAATTTCATGTTATTTTTAATTTGTTTTGTTTTTTAATTTTAATTTTGTTTTTATATTAATTACAGTTTATTCACTTTGTATCCCAGCTACAGTTCCCTCCCTCAGTCCCTCCCAATCCCACCTACCTCCCTCACCTCCTCCCATGCCCCTCCCTTAGTCCACTGATATGGAAGGTCCTCCTCCCCTTCCATCTGACCCTAGCCTATCAATTCTCATCGTTACTGGCTGCATTGTCTTCCTCTGTGGCCTCTCAAGGTTGCTCCCACATACGTATTCATGTAAGAATATACATATATAAAAAAAATCTAATGTATACATATATGTATATTTATATTCTGTTTTTACTTATAGTTTTTTTGTGTATGTCTTATGTCTTTTATAGTGTTTTTACTGGATTCATGAGTATCTGAATGAGTGGATTTCTGCATCTATATCTTTGTCTTGTGACTTTTTTGGGTTCTTTTCCTTCTGTCTTTTTAAATCCTATTTTATATTAGTTTTATTTAATATTTTGTTCTATTATTTTTCTTATAAGCCCATTTATTTTCTAACTAGAGACAGAAAAGGAATGTATTCAGATGGGAGGTGAGGTGGGAAAGAATTTGGAGGGTTAGAGAGAGAAAATACCATCATCAGGATAACTGATATGAGAAAAAATATTTTCAATAAATGATAAAACAAAAAAGTCATTAAGTATAAAAAATGAAATCTTGAGGCATAAAAGAAAAGGGGACTAGCTCAAACGTTATAGATGTGAACATACCTGGGGACTAATTAAGGAAGGAGAGGGACAGACCAGTGATAGAAGAAAAAGACATCCAATAGAGAAAGAGTAAGACAGAGGTGATAGATGATATGTGATAGAAAGAGATGATGTTCTTTTATTATTTTTTTATTTTTGTTATTAATTACATTTTATTAACTTTGTATCCCAGCTGTATCCTGGTCCCTCATTCCCTCCCAATCCCATTTTCCTTCCCTCATCTCCTCCCTGACCCTGATTGGGGAGGAACGCCTTCCCTTTCATCTGACCCTGTTTTATCAGGTATCTTCAGGACTGGCTGCAAAGTCCTCCTCTGTGGCCTAGCAAGACTGCTCCTCCCTTGCGGGGTGGGGAAGACAAAGAGCCTGCCATCGAGTTATTGTCAGAAATAGTGTCTGCTCCCCTTACTAGGGTACCCCTTGGTTAGTGAGCTACCATGGGCTACATCTGAGCACAGAACACC
>NW_026589728.1:83818-101654 GCF_907164565.1 Psammomys obesus
CCCTTGGTTAGTGAGCTACCATGGGCTACATCTGAGCACAGAACACCAACAGCACAGGCTCTAAAAGCAACAATCAATAAATGGGAACTCATGAAACTGAATAGCTTCTGTAAAGCAAAAGACACTGTCATCAGAACAAAATGACAGCCTACAGACTGGGAAAGGATCTTTACCAATCCTTTATATGACAGAGGGCTGATATCCAGAATATAGAAAGAACTCAAGAAGTTAAAAAGCAATAAATGAAACAATCCAATTAAAAATGGGGTATGGAGCTAAACAGAGAATTCTCTGTAGAGGAATATAGAATGGCAGAGAAACACTTAAAGAGATGCTCAACATCCTTTGCCATCATGGAGATGCAAATCAAAATAACCCTGAGATTTCACCTTACACCCGTCAAAATGGCTAAAATAAAAAACTCAAATGACAACACATGCTGAAGAGATGATTTTCTGGTGCTGGTATATGTTATTAGAATGTAAGTCTAGTACATTCATTGTCTGTGTAATTCAAGCTCTTCATTTTTAATTTGTGTAAGAAAGGCTAGCATTTTCTTATCTATGATGTCTGATGACTGTATTATGGTAATTGCAATACTTATTTATTCATTTATTTATTTATTACAATTTACTCATTTGTATCCCCACTGTAGTACCCTCCCACTAGTCCCACCCACCCTTCCATTTCTCTCCCTATGCCCTTTCCCTAGTCCACTGCTAGGGAAGGTCCTCCTCACCTTCTATCTGACCCTAACCTATCAGGACTCATCATGGTTGGCTGCATTATCTAAGCACCATCACTCACATGGTTCTTGAGTATTATTCTGCCTGAGAAATGATTTTCCTAATTGCTTATCCAATACTAAATTATCAGCACTAAAAATGAATACATACAAACAACACAAATGGACACAACAGCTTGCACTTGGGTGCATTTGTACACACACACTCATATGTATATATATGTACAAATTAAAGAGGCTTTTTAAGTTTCAGAGTGGGTGACATTAGAGGAGCTAAATAAATGAAAAGGAAATACAGAAGTTACATAATTATAATTTAAACAGAATGAATTGATCTAAATTAATAATTTATCAAAGAAAAATTTTGAAATTTTAAAAGTAAATTAATATTAGAAAATATACCCTTACAATTGAGAAAAGGAGTATGTATGTTATAGAAGTGTCATAGACTGAACAGCAGGCAAATAAATGATGTTCTATATAAATTCCATCTGTAAGCTGTGGTGTGGGTTCTACCGTTTGGAGGACCATTGGGAGCATCTCTTACATAAGGCAGCCCAGCTGGAGCTGTAATCAGGCCTTCTATTCTACAGCTTAAGCAGTGCTTTTTGTTACTATTAAACAAAAATGTAATGGTGAAACCTAGAAAGAGTTATCATAAAAGAAGCTTGGTTTCCAAAGTGGTTGTACAAGTTTACATTCCCACCAGAAAATGGAGGAGGGAGGGTTCCCTTTTCTCCACATCCTCGCCAGCATGTGTTTTCACTTGAGTATTTGATCTTAGCCATTCAGATCAGTGTAAGATGGAATCTCAGAGTTGTTATGATTTGCATTTCTTTGACAACTGAGAACACTGAGCATTTCTTTGTTTCTCCATCAATCGATATACCTGTGTTGAGAATTCTCTGCTTAGTTCTGTACCCCATTTTAAATTGGAATATTTGGTTTGTTGTCAAATTTCTTGAGTTCTTTATATATTCTGGATATTAGTCTTCTATTGGATGCACGGTTGGTAAAATAACCTAATTGTCACTCAATGGAGGAATGGATACAGAAATCGTGGCACATTTACACAATGAAATACTACCCAGCTACTAACAACGAGGAAATCATAAAATTTTCAGGCAAATGGATGAAACTAGAAAATATCATCCTGAGTGAGGTAACCAAGAAATAGAAAGACACACATAGTATACACTCATTTATAAGCAACTACTAGCCATATAATATAGAATAAACATACTAAAATCTACAGATCTAAAAAAGTTAAACAAAAAGAAGGACCCTAGGGAGGATGCTTAAGTCTCATTCAGAATGGCAAACAGGATAGACATCGGAAGCAGTGCAAGAGAGGGAACAGGATGGGAACCTAATATAGAGGGTCCTCTGAAAAACTCCACCCAGCAGGGTATTGAAGCAGATGCACAGACTCAAAGCGAAACTTTGGGTAGAGGGCCGGGAGTCTTATGGAAGAAGGGGGAATAGAAGGGCATGGAGGGGACAGAAGCCTCAACACAAGGAGACCAACATAGCTATAAAAAAAAATTGATCTCAGGGGGCTTTGTAGAGACTGATGCACTAAATCAAGGACTATACATGGAGAAGAACTAGATCCCCTGCTCAGATGTACCCAATTGGCAGCTCTGTATCCACATGGGTTCCCTAGTAAGGGGAGCAGGGGCTTCCTCTATCATGAACTCAATTGCCTGCTCTTTGATCAATTTCCCCTGGCAATGAGGCCTTGCCAGGCCACAGAGAAATATGATGCAGGCAGTCCTGAGGAGACTTGATAAGCTATGGGCACATGGCAGAGGATGAGAACTCCCCCTTTAAGTGGACTAGAAGAAAAGGATTGAGTGAAAGAGGGAGGGAGTGGAACTGGGAACAGTTGAGGAAGGGGGCTTCAATTGGGATATATAATGACTAAATTAAAAAAATAAAAAAAAAAGAAATGTGAACTAAAAGAAAAGTGCCTGTTAATAATGTCAGTTACTTTTGTGTTTGGCTGTCAGGCGTGTACTCTTATCCACATTGGAGACTAGATTGATAGAAGCTTATTGTCCACTACAGAGATGTCATGTGAGACAGCCTGTAATCCTGTAATCAATTGTTCTTGCCGTGATGGGCATGAGTATTGTACAAATGATACTCTCATCAGCTGCTAAATCATTATCCTTTAAAAATCTTTTCTAAAATCTTTTAAAGTCAATGTGGGTGTCAGAATGCTAGGTTCCTAGAGTTACCCCTTAACGTTAACATATATCAGTTGAGAAACATCAACTTATCTCTTAACCAAGACCAAAAATCTGTAGATTGTTTCTGTGAGGGAATCCTTCACTTTCCCGATAATCACAGAGGAGGAGACACAGAGGTTTTTTGATGGCATTAAAACTTTTTGAGTACGCTATCTATTGCCAGGTCTAAAATGTATCACTTAAGATTTTTTCTTGAAATTATTGTTTTTAATAAATATATATATATATATATATATATATATATATATATCTTTTTTTCATAAATGAAAAAAAAAACCTTTCTAGCTGAAAAATTGTGGCAAGTTTTTAAGGGCCAGAATAGATCTCTGGAGATAGCCTCTTAAAATAACAGCAACTTATAAATGAGTATATACAATATGTGTTTTTCTGCTTCTGGGTTACCTCACTCAGGATGATCTTTTCTAGTTCTCACCATTTACCTGCAAATTTCATGCTTTTTTGTTTTTAATAATTAAGTTGTATTTCATTGTGTAAATGTACCACAATTTCTGTATCCATTAGTCTGTTGAGGGACATCTAGGTTGTTTCCAGATTCTGGCTATTGCAAATAGAGCTATAATGAACATGGTTGAGCAAATGTCCTCTTGTATACTATTTATTTATTTATTTGTTTGTTTGTTTGTTTGTTTGTTTTTATTTATTTATTTGTTAAATTTTATTAACTTTGTATCCCAGCTGTTTCCTGCTCCCTCATTCCCTCCCAATTCTGCCCTCCCTCCCTCATCTCCTCCCTGCCCCTTTCCAAGTCCACTGATAGGGGAGGACCTCCTCCCCTTTCATCTGACCCTGTTTTATCAGGTATCTTCAGGACTGGCTGAACAGTCCTCCTCTGTGGCCTAGCAGCACTGCTCCTCCCTTAGGGGGTGGGAAGGTCAAAGAGCCCACCATTGAGTTCCTGTCAGAAATAGTCCCTGTTCCCCTTACTAGGGTACCCACTTGGTTACTGAGTTACCATGGGCTACATCTGAGCACAGAACACCAGCAGCACAGGCTTTAAGAGCAACAATCAATAAATGGGACCTCATGAAACTGAAAAGCTTCTGTAAAGCAAAAGACACTCTTGTCAAAACAAAATGACAGCCTACAGACTGGGAAACGATCTTCACCAACCCTATATATGACAGAGGGCTGATATCCAGAATATAGAAAGAACTCAAGAAGTTAAAAAGCAATAAATGAAACAATCCAATTAAAAATTGGGTATGGAGCTAAACAGAGAATTCTCTGTAGAGGAATATAGAATGGCAGAGAAACACTTAAAGAGGTGCTCAACTTTCTTAGCTATCAGAGAGATGCAAATCAAAACAACCCTGAGATTTCACCTTACACCCATCAGAATGGCTAAAATAAAAAACTCAACTGACAACACATGCTAGAGAGGTTGTGGAGAAAAATGAACCCTCCTCCATTGCTGGCGGGAATGTAAACTGGTACAAATACTTTGGAAATCAATATGGCATCTTCTTGTATACTTGAGCATATTCTGGGTATATGCCTAGGAGTGGCGTAGCTGGATTTTGAGGTATCACTATTCCTTATTGTCTGAGGAAGCTCCAGATTGATTTTCAAAGTGGTTGTACAAGTTTACATTCCCACCAGCAATGGAGGAGGTCTCCCCTTTCTCCACATCCTCTCCAGCATGTGTTTTCACTTAAGTTTTTTTTATTATTATTATAATTATTGTAGGCATTCTAATGGGTGTGAGGTGAAGTCTCAGGGTCGGTTTATATAATATAGGAAAAACATACTATAGCCCTAAAGAAGCTAAACAAGGAAAATCCTAAGAAAAATGGTTAATCCTCATTCAGAAAGGCAAACAGGATAGACATCAGAAGTAGGAAGTAGGAGAAGAAAAGGAACAGGACAGAAGCCTTTCACAGAGGATCTCTGAAAGACTGTACCCATCAGGGTATTGAAAGAGATACTAAGACTCATAGCCAAACTTTAGGCAGAGTGCCAGAATCCTTATGGAAGAAGAGGGAGATAGACCTGGAGGGGACAGGAACTATATGGGATAAGAGGGAGAATGGGTGGGATTGGGATGATATAAGGTGGGGATTGCAGAGGGAATATAAAGTGAATAAATGTCATAAATAAATATATAAATAAAATTTAAATTTAAAATATTTTTAAAAATTAAAACTTTGGGGGCTAGTTCTCTATGAAACATTTCCATATACCTCCATTTTCATAATTTTGTGTATAAAAATTTAAGGATGTATACATTAACAAAAATATTAATTTCCTCTAGTAATAATTTTGTATTTTTGATAAGGTCACATGTACACAGTGTTCTATGACCACATTGACTGCACAGTAAACTCTCTTGTGACCATTACAATTATATTGACTCCTATATTTCCTCTTATATTTGAGTCTAGAAATAACTCTAGATTACTTAAATCATGTCAATTCATGTAAAATGTTTCAAATTATGTGAAAAGCTAAATACATTTGTTTAATGTGTAAAAAATTCCTTACTTTGTTCTGTTCATTAATAGTTCAGTACATCCAGGCACTCTGGCACACATCTATAATCCCAGCACTCAGGGAAGAAGAATCAGGCAGATCTCTGTGAGTTCAAAGAGACCAGCCTGGTCTACAAAGGGAGTCCAGGACAGCCAAGGCTACACAGAGAAATACTGTCTTGAAAAACAAATGGTTCAGTACAGTGAAAAGAAGTATTTCTAAGACAAAATACACACATCTATGATTCTTGGAAGAAATGTACATATTCACAAAATTAACTAGGGAATGATAAATTATAGTTAATCATGTTTCTTTTCTTTCTATTTTGTCCTAAAACTACTACTGAATAAACAAAGATTAAAAATTTTTCATTGTGACAATATGAATTATCTATATTGGGTTCATGAATGTTATACTGTATCAGTATCATGTCATATGAAGATCTCTTATGAAGGGAAACAAAAGAAGAATAAATCTAGGGTAAGCTGGAAGTGGTGGTGAGGTTTAGAAGAGAGGAAAGGGGTAAATTGTAGTCAGGATGTAATGTATGAGAGAAGAAAAAGAAAACAAAGAACAGGCAAGTAAGGTATTAAAGTTTCCTATTAGGTCCTTTAAGAGCTTCTCAGGAATTCACTTACTCATAGGTACGTAGTAACTGGTGCCGGAGCCAGCCAGCAGAGTCAAACGGTTCTTGAGTTGGGAGTGAGGATTAAAATTAATAAAATAAACACACAGCACACAGGAAACTTTTTAAAGGTCCAGACTCGGCAGCCACAGCAAAAGGCAGGCTGCTTGCAGCAAGCAGTGCCAGCAGCAAGCCTCCCATCTCTGCCTCCAACCCTCTTCTCTAGCTCCTCCCCTCTTTCCTGTCCTCCGGCTCCTCCCATAGCACAACATTGTATCTAGTTGTTTTACTTGTGTCCTGTTTACACAAGAGTTGAGACAGGATGCTTGGAGCATCATCTTCAGCCTTCCTCTGCATTAACTGTCAGCCTGTCTTTTTATTGTAGAGTTTCTAAGCTAGAGTAGAAACATCTCAGAACAATGGTTAATTTGCACAAGGAGCCTGAGGAAGAGGTGTGATCCTCACAAGCTATTCTACCTGCTGTCACAAACAAAAGGAGATGGACTTGCAAGTTCTACCCTGCCTTTAGTAAAGGCCTCCTAAAAGCCATCTCTCCACCGAGATTTAAATATCAAAGCCACTGGAGTCACAGCTCCCGACAAACTGGCAATGAGGTTCACTTGATCTTATATTTCTTTTTACCTGCTCAGTCTTACCTAATGTAAAAAATCAATGTATTTCCAAAGAGAAATCACTTTCCATTCTCTATATTATTTATTGTTAAATTATCTTCTTATGTTGTAGAATATGTCAAAATTTACATAATTAATAACTATATATTTACATACAACCAAATTTAAATATTTTCTTATAGCTAAATGAACACATATATGTTTGCATTATTTTATATTTGATCCTTATATTTAACACAATTAAACATTTATGAAACTTTACTTACAATATAATTTTATCTAAGATATGTTATATTCTAGCTTACAATGAACTTGTTTCTTTTTTAATTAATTAATCAATTTTTAAATTACAATTTATTCACTTTGTACCCCAGCTGAGGCCCCCTCCCCCACCTCCTCCCAATCCCAGCCTCCTCCCTCTTCTCCTCCCATGCTCCAACCCTAGTACACTGATAAGGGAGGTCCTCCTCACCTTTCTTCCGACGCTAGCCTATCAGGTCTCATCACAACTGGCTGCATTGTCTTTTTCTGTGGCCTCTTAAGGCTGCTCCCCATCAGGGGGAGGTGATCAAAGAGCCAGCCACTGAGTTCACATCAGAGAAAGTTCCTACTCCCAATACTAGGAAATCCATTTGGAAACTGAGCTGCCATGGGCTACAACTGACCAGGGGTTCTAGGTTTTCTCCATGAATAGTCTTAAAGTATCAGTCTTAGAAAAGACCCCTGGGCCCAGATTTTTGGTTCTGTTGCTCTCCTTGTGGAGCTCCTGACCCTCCAGGTCTCTCTATCTTCTAGTTCTTTGATAAGGTTCCCTGCACTCTGCCCAAAGTCTGGCTATAAGTCTTAGCATCTGCTTTGATACCCTGCAGAGTAGAGTCTTTAGGAGGCCTCCTGTGGTGGGGTCCTGTCCTGTTCCCTGTTTTCTCCCTCTACAGATATCTGTCCCATTTTGAGTGAGGACTGATCATCTTATCCAAGCTCCTCCTTCTTGCTTAGATTCTTTATGTGTACAGATTTTAGTATGTTTATCCTATAGTATACGTCTGATATCCACGTATAAGTGAGTATATACCTTGTGTGTCTTTCTGCTTCTGGGATACCTCACTCAGGATAACCTTTTTTTAGTTCTCACCATTTGCCTGCAAATTTCATTATTTTCTTGTTATTAATTGCTGAGTAGTATTCCATTGTGTAAATGTACCATAACTTCTGTATACATTCCTCAGTTGAGGGACATCTGGGTTGTTTCCAGGTTCTGGCTATTACAAATAAAGCTGCTATGAATATGGTTGAGCAAATGTCCTTGTTGTATACATGAGCATATTTTGGATACATGCCTAGGAGTGGTATAGTTGGATCTTGACTGAGCTAATTTTCTGAGGAAACTCCAGATTTTTTTCCAAAGTGGTTGTATAAGTTTACATTCCCACCAGCAATGGAGGAGGGTTCTCTTTTCTCCACATCCTCTCCAGCATGTATTATGACTTGAGTTTTTGATCTTAGCCATTTTGATAGGTGTAAGGTGAAATCTAAGGGTCATTTTGATTTGCATTTCCCTGATGAGTAAGGCCTTTAAACATTTCTTTAAGTGTTTCTCTGAAATTCCATATTCCTTTATTGAGAATTCTCTGTTTAGCTCTGTATCCCATTTTTTAATTGGATTACTTGGTTTCCTGTTGTTTAACTTCTTGAGTTCTTTATATATTCTGGATATTATAACTTTGTCAGATACAGGGTTGGAGAAGATACTTTCCCAGTCTGCAGGCTGTCATTTTGTTGTGTTGACAGTGTCTTTTGCTTTACAGAAGCTTTTCAGTTTCATTAGATCACATTCTTTATTGTTGATCTTAGTGCCTGTGCTGTTGGTTTTCTGTTCAGGAAGTTGTCTCCTGTGCCAATGAGTGTAAGGCTCTTCCCTACTTTTTCTCCTAACCGATTTAGTGTGTCTGGTTTTATGTTGAAGTCTTTGATCCACTTGGACTTTAATTTTTTGCAGGGTGATAAATATGTATCTAATTGCATTTTTCTGCATGTAGACATCCAGTTAGATCAGCACCATTTGTTTAATATGCTGTCTTTTTTCCATTGAATGGTATTGGCTTCTTTGTAAAAAAATCAAGTATCCATAGGCTGCGGATTTATTTCTGGGACTTTGATTTGATTCCATTGATCCACCATTCTGTTTCTATGCTACTACCTTGCCATTTTTATTGCTGTTGCTCTATACTACATCTTGAGATCAGGGATGGTGATGCCTCCAGATGATCAGTTTTTGTACAGGATTGTTGTAGCAATTCTGGGTTTTTTTGTTTTTTCATGTGAAACTGAGAATTTTTCTTTCAAGTTCTGTAAAGAATTGTGTTGTTATTGTGATGGGAATTCCATTGAATTTGTAGATTGCTTTTGGAAAGGATGGCTATTTTCACTATATTTATCCTACCAATCCATGAGCATGAGAAATCTTTCCATCTTTTGATATCTTCCTCAAATTCTTTCTTCAGAAATTTGATGGTTTTTTTTTCAAACATGTCTTTCACTTGCTTACATAGAGTCACACCGACACATTTTGTGTTAATAGTGTCTTTAGTGAAGGGTGTACTTTCCCTAATTTCTTTCTCAGCTCTTTTGTCTTTGGTATATAGGAGGACTACTGATTTTTTTTTTTTTTAGTTAATTTTGTATTCAGCCACTTTACTGAAGGTGTTTATCAGCTGAAGGAATTCTCTGGTAGAATTTTTGGGATCACTCATGTATACTATCATATCATCTGAAAATAGTGAAACTTTGATGCCAGAGCCAGCTGGGCAGAGTCGAACAGTTCTTGAGTTGGGAGTGAGGATTAAAATTAATAAAATAAACACACAGCACACAGGAAACTTTTTAAAGGTCCAGACTCGACAGCCACAGCAAAAGGCAGACTGCTGCAGCAAGCAGTGCCAGCAGCAAGTCTCAAGTCTCTGCCTCCTCCTCTGCCTCCAGCCTTCTGACCACTTTATTTTTTGAGGAGTTATGTTTAGCCAGTAAAACATCTCAGAACAATAGGTTAATTTGCACAAGGAGCCTGAGGAAGAAGTGTAACCCTCACAAGCTATCCCACCTGTTGTCACAAACAAAAGGAGATGGACTTGCAAGTTCTCCTCTGCCATTAGTAAAGGCCTCCTAAAAGCCATCTCTCCGCCGAGATTTAAATATCAAAGCAGGCCGCTGAGTCACGGCTCCCAACACTTTGACTTCTTCCTTTCTGATTTTTATCCACTTGGTTTCCATTAGTTGTCTAATTGCTCTAGCTAGGACTTCAAGTACTATGTTGAAGAGATACAGGGAGAGTGGGCACAGTTGCCTTGTCTGTGATTCCACTGGGATTGATTAAAGTTTCTCTCCATTTAGTTTATTGTTAGCTATAGGCTTGCTGTATATTGTCTTTACTTTGTTTAGGTATGTGCCTTTTATCCCTGATGTCTCCAAGACTTTAAACATAAAAGGATGTTGGATTTTGTAAAATGCTTTTTTGGCATCTAAGGGGATGATCATGTGGTTTTTTTCCTTCAGTTTGTTTATATGGTGGATTACATTGTTGGATTTTTGTGTATAGAACCACCCCTGCATGCCTGGGATGAAACCTACTTGGTCAATGGTGGATGATATCTTTGATGTGTTCTTGAATTCCATTTGCAAGTATTTTATTGAGTATTTTTGTATCAGTGTTCATAAGAGAGATAGGTCTGAAGGTCTCTTTTTTTGTTGGGTCTTTGTGTGGTTTAGGTATCAAGGTGACTGTGGCTTCATAGAATGAGTTTAGTAATGTGCCTTCTGTTTCTATTTCTTGGAATAGTTTGAAAAGAATTATAGTTAGCTCCTTTTTGAAATCATCTGGCCCTGGGCTTTTTCTTTGGAAGGGAGACTTTTGATGACTGTTTGTATTTCCTTGGGTGATATAGGACTATTTACTCTATTTACCTGATCTTGATTGAATTTTGGTAAATTGAATCTATCAAGTAAATTGTCCATTTCATTTAGATTTTCAAATTTTGTGTCATATAGGCTTTTGTAGTAAGACCTAAATATTGTTTGGATTTCCTCAGTGTCTGTCCTTATATCCACCTTCTCATTTCTGATTTTGCTGATTTAGATACTTTCTCTCTGCCTTTTAGTTAGTTTTGCTAAGGGTTTGTTTATCTTGTTGATTTTCTCAAAGTACCAGCTCTTGGTCTCATTGATTCTTTGAATTGTTTTCTTTCCTTCTAATTCACTGAATTTAGCTCTGAGTTTTATTATTTCCAATCATCTACTACTCTTACGAGTGTCTCCTTCTTTTTTGAGGGATTAGGGACATTTGGGTGTCCATAAAGTTCCTTGTATGAGATGTCTCCAAATTCTTTCTGGAGTTACTTAATATTATGAATTTTCCTCTTAGCCCTGCTTTCATTTTCTCCCATAAGTTTGGTTAAATTGTGCCTTCATTTTCATTGAATTTTAGGAAGTCTCTAGTTTTTTGTTTCTTTGTTTTTTTTCATGCCTTTCCTGACAAAGCTGTCATTGAGTAGAGAGTTGTGTAGTTTCAATATGTATGTAGGCTTTTTTGTCATTTCTATTGTTGTTAAGGCCTAGTTTTGAAGAGCTTAAGATAGCCTGAATATAACTCCATGTTGAAATAAAGATCTTGACTGGGAACTGAATTCAGGTACCAGGAAATATCACAGAATGTACACCTGGCAGAAAACAAAGTTAACTCTCCTAGCAACAGCCTCCAGGAAATATAACAGAATAAATGCTTCATAGAAAATAGAGACAAACTCCCTGGCAATAATCAATGGGAATCGGTTGAGAATCGGGTGGGAAAATTCTCCCCAATGTTTCAGATATGGTTTAGAAAAGTAGCCATTGTGATTATATGCCTTAGCCATTGTGATTATGTGCCTCAGAAAAGGTCACCCTGCCCTGTTAAACTTCACCCAATTCTGTAATGCCAAGGCTTGTGCCCCCTCCCCTCTGCTTGCTGCCATGGAAACCCCCTGCTCACAGACTTTCCCTTTAAAAATCCTGTTCACTCAGAGCTCAGGGTCCCACTTCTCTACTGCTGCGCCAGTGAGACTTGGGTCCCAAGTTCGATCGCTCTCATAATAAAGCTCTCTTGCAATTGCATCGAGTCATCTCCTGGTGGTCTCTGAGGGTCATAACAGTTTTAGGCCATGATTGTCTGATAGGATACAAGGAATTATTTTAATTTTCTTGTATCTGTTGAGGCTTGCTTTGTGCCTGACTATATGGTCAATTTTTGAGAAGTTATACTCTTTTGAGTAGTTATACTCAAAAGAGAAGTTATACTCAATTTTTGAGAAGTTATACTCTTTTGAGTTTGGGTGAAAAGTTCTGTAGATATCTACTAGGTCCATTTGAATTAAGACCTCTGTAAGTGTCATTATTTCCCTATTAACTTCTGTCTTGATGGTCTGTCCCTTGGTGAGAATGGAGTGTTTAAGTCCCCGATTATTTAGGTGTTGGGATCATGTGTGATTTAAGCTTTAATAATGTTTCGTTTACAAGTGCAGGTGCTCTTGTATTTGGGGCATAGATGTTCAGATTGTGATGATCTCCTGGTGGATTTTTCCTTTCATTGGAATGAAGTGTCCCTCCTCATCTTTTTTTTTTATTAATTTTGGTTGAAAGTCTATTTTATTAGATATTAGGATAGCTGCTCCAGCTCATTTTCTGGGTCTATTGGCTTAAAAAACATTTTTCAATCCATTTACTCTAAAGTCCTGTTTATCTTTGTTTCAGAGGTGTGTTTCTTGGATGCAGCAGAAAGTTGGATCCTGATTCCATGACCATTCTTTTAGTCTGTGTCTTTTTATTTGAGAGTTGATTCTGTTGATGTTCATAGATAATAGTGATCAATGAATGTTAGTTGTTTTTATTGTGGAGTTAGTGGTTACACTGTGTTTCTATGCTTGTTTTCTTTTAATTTTTGTTGTGAAGTTATCTATATCCAATGTTTTCTTGGGTGTAGTTACTTTTGTTGGACTGGAGTATCTTCTAGTATCTTCTGTAGGGCTGGGTTGCTTTGTAGATTTTGTTTAAATTTAGTTTTGTCATGGAATATTTTGTTTTCTCCATCTATGTTGATTGAAAACTACGCTGTGTGTAATAGTATGGGTTGGTACCTGAGGTCTCTTAAAGTATGCGTGACATCTGCCAGGCCCTTCTGGCTTTCATAGTTTTCTGTTGAGAATGATGGTGTGATTCTGATAAGTCTACCCTTATATGCTACTTTGCCTTTTCTCCTTGCTGCTTTTAATATTTTTTTCTTTGTTCTGTAGATTTAGTGTTTTGGCTATTATGTGACATGAGGAGTTTCTTTTCTGGTCTAGTCTAGTCTTTTTGGTGTTTTGTAGGCCTATTATATGTTAATGGATATCTCTTTCTTTAAGTTGGGGAATTTTTCTTCTATGATTTTCTTAAAAATATTTTCTGGACCTTGGAGCCTGGAATCTTTTTTTTCATATATTCCTATTATTCTTAGATTTTTTTGTATTTTCAAGGTGTCCTTGATTTCTTGGATGTTTTGTTTTACACTTTTCTGATTTTACTTTTTCTTTGAGAGATGTGTATCCTCAGCATCTGAAATTCTCTCTTCCATCTCTTGTACTCTTTTAGTAATGCTTACGTTCATGGTTCCTGATCTTTTCTCTAAGCTCTCCAGCTGCAGGGTTTTCTCTGTTTGTGTTTTCTTTATTGAATCTAAGACTGTTTTCATGTCTTGTACCATTTCCTCTATCTCTTTGAATGCAGATTCCTGTCTTTCCATAATGGGCTCTATTTTTGTTTGTTTGTTTGTTTCCTCTCACAATGCCTCTACTTGTGATTCTGCATGTGCTTCTATTTGTTTTGTTGTATTTGACTGTATTTGAGAGCTTTATTCATTTCCTCTTTATTTGCCTCTGATAACTGAATAAGCATAGATTTGAGATCATTTTCCTGTGTTTCTGATGAATTAGAATATTCTTTGTTTTTGGGGGGTTGCTGGTGAAGCCATGATGTCCAGATTTTTTTTTGCATGTGTTCTTATGCTGACCTCTAGCCATCTGCTTATATGTAACCTTCGCTGTTTGTTCCTGGAGTCTATACTTCATACTGGGTTTGTATGTCTCTGGTGTCTGGAGTTCAGGAAGATTTGAGAGGTCCATTACTTTGAGAGTGGATGTTGGCATTTCAGCTGTAGTTAATGGAGAAAGTTTGTAGGTGCATGAAATCGAGAGTGGGCATGTGTGTGGAAGTGTGCCTTGAAGGACAGGGTGCTAGAGCATGTAAATGCCTGGAAGGGTGGACGTCCAGGAGGGGGTGCTGGCGCTGTTTGCAATGCACATGTTCAGGTGTCCTGAATATCTCAGTGGCCTACAGGCTTATTGTACTGTCTTTCTGGTATTCAGATCTGTCTAGGCTCCAAAAATTATTGTTGAGACTGCACTGGAAGACCCACAGAACACGGGCTTCAATATTGAGAATGCTGTCCCAAGGATCCCTATGTTGTCCACAGTGGGGATGTGGGTGGGAGGGACCCGATATCTGGCTGCTAGCCTGGAGGGACACTGAATCTGGAGCTCTGCAACCTCTCACTTGAAGGTGCACTCACTCACTTGCTCACCTGCCTAATTGGAAATCACAGGAATTTCCCCTGTTCTTTGCTCTCAAAATTTGGCCAACAGGGGTAAATGAGAGTGTAGGAGATCCATCTGCTCAGTAGGGTCCACTTTTTGGCCCCTGGGCAGGGGAACCCGTACTTGGGGCAGAGGCCTCTGCAGTGTCAAGTCACCAAGTTTGGAGGTTTGTGCTTGGGTCAACCTGCAAAGCAAGGAGGACAGTGTTTGAGGGAGAAAGTGCAGGGAGGTTGCATATTTGCCACTCTCATTCCCAGCAGACTTCCAGGGATGACTGGGATTCAAACTGTCCCAGATCATGGGTTGTTCCCTCTTCCTCAGGAAGCCTCAGTGTTGATGTTCTGGTTTCAGCTGCATCTCTACTCAACAAATTTGGAGTTTCATATCCTGTGCCCCTCGGATATGATGCCAGCTGGTTGCCACCAACTTGAACTCCAAACTTGTTTCTTTAAAATGTAATATACTAACTTTGTAATATACTAACTTTGTTAACATTCAGAGTTAAATTTTGTTTTCTTTCATGATCCTAATATTTTTTAGGAATTGTTTCTAATTTTTTGCAGTTTCTTTTACTCCATCCTGCCTTTAACAAAATTACTGCTTGTTCATAATTCTATAGTTCTCAGTTTCCAATAAATCAGTTTTTTTCTTTCTCACCCACCATCCCTTCTTTCCTCCCTTCCTCTCTTCTTTCTCCATCCATTATTATGACATACTGAGATAGAAAACAGAATGTAACATTTATGAAGCAAATCTACCATGACCAGGTATAGCCGAAAACATCACTCTACACGTATACAATTCTAATTCATAATTACAGTAATATACATAAACAGCAACTGTGTTTCTGTAAGTCAGTAGCAAAGCATGGAAATCTGAAATTAAGAAAATATATACATTGACAACTACTTCGATTTATATTTATGGATAAATAGGATTACCATAGTCAAGTATTTAAAGAACTGACAATTACAAATAATTGCTGAATAATATTAATGTTGCTTTAAGCTAGTTGAGGTTCAACAACATTTGGATTTTAAAATATTTTTAAACATCCACTTATGATTTTCTGTCATCAATCCTTTAACATTGCAGCCCTGCAAGTACTGACACACATTTGCATTGTATTAGGTTTTATTAATAATATAGATATGCCTGGCAATAGAAGTGGGAAAACATGTTAAGTTTGCTGTTTTGTATAACATCTGAGAACTCAGGGATTGTGTTTTCTATGTGAAATATGGGAAGCAGTTTTGGGGAGGTAAGTTGAGGTCTTATGACCAAGCCTTAAAGATCTTGGTGATACAAGATCTATACAGTATCATATCTATCATAAAACAGTATTAACCATTTCAGGATTCTTTGAGGATAAAGACAGGAAATGGGGTTTCTTGAAAAGACACTGTAGGATTTGGGGATCTGTAGGGTTTTTTTTATAGTAGACATAATTTATCTGAAATATAATTTGTAATTATACAAAATATTCCACATCTACTAGCAAAGGATTAAACCCAACAATCAACGAATAGAACCTTGTTAAGCTAAATTTGTTTTGTACAGCAAATTTTTGTATATTTAAAAAAATAGATCAGTCAAGTGAAGAGACAGCACATAATGCAAGGAAACACCTTTGCAGCCATATGTCAGACAAAGTACTAGTATTTAGAAAGTATAAATAACTCAAAAATCTAAGCACCAAGAAAAATAATAACCAAATTTAGCACTGGTCTATGAAATTGATAAAAGAATTATAAAGAGGAGAAAGACAAATGATGAAGAAATCCTTTTTTAAAAGCTTTCATCCTCCTTATTTATTAGACAATTTTCAATGAAAACTATATTCAGTTTATCACAGTCAGGATGGCTAAGTTCAAAAAAATAAATGGCAAAGAACTTGAGAAGGATGTGGGGGAAAGAAAACAGTCACACACTGTTGGTGGAAGTACAAACTGGTATATCCATTACCAAAATCACTACTAGTGAATTATATTATATTGGTTCCTCTAATTTTAAATTTTAGACGGAGTATTACTATGTAATCCAGATTAGCCTTGCATTTATGGACTTCCTGCATTAAAATCTTCAGTTCTTGGTATGCACTAATAATTTATTTTTTAAAGACCTTAGTTTCCAAACAAATTTTATGATGAACAGTTATATATTAATATAACTCCTGAATGATTTCATGGGAAATTACTTTAAGATGCAAAGCAACTTCTGACACTATAAGGAAAAGGGTACAATCTCGTAGAAAAGTCCCTGTTTCTCTGACATTAACAATATTTTGCCCTCTCTTTTATAATGCTCCCTGAGCCTTAGGTTCAAGGGTCATTTTGCATATGTATCCATTAGGACTAGATACCACATCCTACATTTTGATGGGTTTTGATATTAATTACCTAGTGGTCTTCAGCTGCTGCAAAGAGAATTTTTGTTGATGTGTGGTGAGAACTATACTTATCAGTGTTTATTAGGAAAAATGTTTATAGACATTTTTAGGTATTATGATTGTCTAATAAACTAGAAGTTGGAGTTGCTCTTAGTAATATCAAAACATACTGTCTCCATTAGAGGACTGCCAAAACATGATTTGAATAAGAACAACACTGAAGAGTCTCTCGGAGGGGCCAAGATGGCGGCACCTGGAGAACACCATGTCTGAGAAGCGGGACAACACACTCCGTGCAGCAACCAGGAGACTGAACTCTGGGCCCTAAAACAACAGCGATCGATCGTGTTTCCCAGGTGAGGGGAGGCTCCCACGGCGTGGGAATCGGTCGGGTCCACTCTCGGCTGCCCAGTCAGAACCCGGAAGAGAACCCGGCTAACGCAGGCTTTGGGTCTCCTGGCTGGTGCCACAGGCTTGCTTGTCCCGATCACTTTCCCAGGCTGATTGGTGGGCACAAGGGTGCCTTAGGCTGGGAGTCCGAGTCGCAATAAAACCCCACGGGGAAGGAAAGTTTCCAGACTGGTCACGGATCACCCAGTCTTTCCCTGGAAGGTCTCTCTGACCACAGGTACCTGCCGCCATCACAATTGAGCTCCCGCCGTGCACGAATTGCAGCTGCGCAGCTGCGCGCCCAGCTCAAAATCCCTACTCCATCTTCGGAGAAGGCAGGAGGCGGCCAGCAGAATCTGCCACAGACCACATTGTCTGTACCCCAACCCGAGATCGGGGCTGAGAAAACCCAATCCTTTCGGGTACTCCCCCAAACGCTGCCATCACCCTGCCGCAGCGGAGCAGAAGGATAAAGAGGCGCACAGCGGCTTCACAGTGCCGGAACTCCAGTGCTGCCGGCCGCTCCTAGCAAACAAACTTCAGCTCAGGATCTGGGACTGTGGTCATTCTACATGTCCTGAGATTATCCTGGGTCCAGCGCAATAAGGTCTAGCAGCAAGTTCTATCACCGGCGCCGCCCCCCCCCCCCCCCCCC
>NW_026589728.1:131654-155267 GCF_907164565.1 Psammomys obesus
TTACTCAGCAATGAAAAATAAGGAAATCATGAAATTTGCAGGTAAATAGTGGGACCTGGAAAGGATCATCCTGAGTGAGTTGTCCCAGAAGCAAAAAGACACGCATGGTATATACTCACTCATATAAACATACAATATAAATTAACCCACTAAAATCTGTACATCTAAACAAACTAAGCAAAAGAGAGGACCCTAACTAAAATGTTCAATCCCCATCCTGAAAGGCAAATGGACATCAGAAGAAAAAGAAAATAGGAAACAACCTCGGAACCTGCTACAGAGGGCCTCTGAAAGCCAGAAGAAAACAGGAAACAACCTTGAAACCTGCCACAGAGGGCCTCTGAAAGCTTCTGCATTATAGACTGTCAAAACAGATGCTGAGCCTGATGGCCAACTGATGGGCAGAGTAAGTGGAATTTTATGTAAGAAGTGGGAAATAGTAAAAGCTGGAGGGGACAGGAACTCCACAAGGAGAGCAACAGAACAAGATAATTTGAACACAGGGAACTTCCCAGAGACTCATACTCCAACCAAGGACTTTCGTGGAGATAACCTAGAACTCCTGCACTGATGTAGCCCATGGCAGTTCATTGTCCAAGTGGGTTACATAGTAATGGGAAGAGGGACTGCCTCTGACATAATCTGATTGGCCTGCTCATTGATCACCTCCCCCTGAGGGGGGAGCAGTCTTACCAGGCCAAGGTAGAGGACAATGCAGCCAATTTTGATGAGAACTGATAGACTAAGATCAGAAAGGAGAGCAGAACCTCCCCTATCAGTGGACTTGGGGAGTGGCATGCATGCATGCAGAAAGGGAAGGGAGGGTGGGATTGGGAGGAGAGGATGGAGGGGCTTATGGGGGGATACAAAATGAATAAAGTGTAATTAATAAAAAATTTAAAAAAAAATAAGTGTTATGTTTTATGATGCTTTGTTACTGGTCAAAGCATCATTCACAAAAGATAACCTTCTCAGGAGTCAATGCCTCTGATTGTCCTCTAAGAACCCTCTAGAGGTATTTACTGCCAGTTCTCTGCTTATCACACATCACAAACAAATATAAGGTTTTTCAGCAATAGAGTACTTGCCTATCATGCATAACATCTTCTCTACTATGCACAAACATTGTATACACATGTAGATTAGTAACTAATTTTAAAAGCATGTGACAGCTATAGCTTAAATATGTTATAGTATATTTTCTTGTGTGAGTTGTATGTTGAGAACAGTCACATCACTCTATTTGATCTACAATGCATACTTTTATTGTTTTTGAGAAGACTTTCCACATTAGATCTTATTATAGTAAAACTTAGTAGTATTGAGGACAGTGTGAATGGAAACATATGTTAAGTGCAAAATTTATATTTGTAATGTTTATAAATTAGTCTTTACCTGTTGTAATCAGGAAGTTATTTTTTAGCTTATTGTATACCTGTAGAATTCCATTCAATTGGATCCCTCAACTAAGAATCTAACTTTAATTAAATATATGTTTAGAATTTTCGGTAAAAAATACAAATATGATTTTACAGGAAATCATACCATTTTTAGCTAAAAATATCTATGTTTATTAGCAGGGCAACTAGAGATAGAATTCTTCAATGCATATAACATAACTAGATTGGTATTCTTAAGATATTTATATACCAATGTCTGTTTATCCAAATCTCCTATTATTAACAGATACTGAGACACATAATTACATGGGAAATGTCAACTTCACAATTGTTACTGAATTTATCCTTTTGAAACTGACAGATCATAATGAACTCAAGGTGTTCCCCTCCATCTTGTTCCTGGTGATCTATATCATCTCCATGACTGGAAATCTGGGAATGTTTCTTCTGATCTACGTAACTCCTAAACTCCACACACCCATGTATTATTTCCTTAGGTCTCTGTCATTTGTGGATGCATGGTAATCTTCAGTATTTGCACCCATATTGCTGATGAACTTTTTTGTTGAGCAAGAGATTATCTCATTACCTGCATGCATTATGCAGTATTTTTTGTTTGCATTAGTGATTACCACAGAAGGAATTTTGCTGGCTGCAATGGCTTATGACTGGCATGTGGCCATTGTAAACTCCTTAAATTATACAGTGGCCATGACTAAAATGGTTTGTGTTGGGCTGGTGCTTGGTTCCTTCCTAGGAGGCATAATAAACTCATTGACACATACAATTGGTTTAATGAAGCTGTCCTTCTGTGAGACAAATGTCATCAATCACTTCTTCTGTGACCTACCTGCCATGTTAGAGCTGTCCTGTTCTGACACCACCATGAATGAGCTCTTGCTTTTGGTATTCTCTGGCATCATTGCAATCACTACACTCTTGATTGTGGTAGTCTTCTACATCTTCATTGTTGCTGCTATCCTGAGAATCCACTCAACAGCAGGCAGACGCAAAGCCTTCTCCACCTGTGCCTTTCATCTGACGGCTGTGACTCTGTTATACGGCTCAGTCAGCTTCAGTTATATTCAACCAAGCTCCAAATACTCCTTAGAACAAGAGAAAGTAGTGTCTGTATTTTATACCCTGGTGGTTCCCATGTTGAACCCACTGATTTATAGCTTAAGAAACAAAGAAGTGAAAGATGCTGTGAAAAGGGCCTTGGAGATGAAATGTTTCCCTTGTTGATTTCAGACTGTTTCTGCCAAAGAGATATGAAATACTGAAAACATTTACAAAGATATACTAAGTTTTATCCCACCAAACCTTCAGGGATTACCGAATTTGATTCATAACATCATAACATCTATATATATATATATATGATGTTATGATATATATATGATATATATATATATCATATATATATATGATATATATATATGTATATATATATACAGGTGGGGCAGCACTCATGGACCTAAAGGACTAAAGGACGCCGGAGCAGGAGATGCTTTTCCGATATTTAAAGTTTAAGTTTCCCTCATCTATGGAGCACCCTTGTAGAGCCTTCCAGTGAATAATTAGATAATAACTGCCTGAAATTTAAGGAACAGGTCTTAAATAAATGGTTTATAATAATGGTTTACAATAATGAAAAAGAATACATTCATGAATATATAAATGTGATATTGTTATAAACTCTGAACCCTAGAGTAGGACTTAGGGTGACTATCTGAAACAGTTGTTAATATTTCCATTTCTTACTCATATAAATATACATATATATAATAAGTTATATATATTAAGTTCAAATATATATATTCTTACATGTCAATAACCGGAATATAAAATAAAATATACAAAGAGAAACTTCTTAAAAATATAAGCATTTTCTTTAACAGTTGTTCAATACACATAAATAAAATATTCTGTAACATAAAGATAAAGGTTCTCAATGAATATACACAATATGTAAGGATGTGTTTGATATTATTTTCTAGGGTGAATCTTTCCCTGAAAGCACATTTATTATCATCCAACTATCAGAAAATTTTACATTTAATCAGAAAAGGAACAACGTAGTCATCATATCATTTCCTAACAGAATTAATCCTGTATTTAAATATAAAGTTTTATGAGATACAGAAATTTAATACAGTAAATGTGGGAAGGGATTTTTTTCTCACAATTTTTTTTCTTTTCTTGTTTTCTTTCTCTCTTTTTTCCTTTTCTTTGTTTTTTTTTTGTAAGCTATTTAGTCTAACTGTACCATGAATTTTCAGTCTTCTGCTACCTCCTCCTCCCCCCCAATAGTCTTCTGCACTCATCCAGCACAGTACTTCCTCATGTTATTTTCTTTAAACACAGCATTCTTCTTCTAGTTTTACTTTTGCTCACACTGTATGTACCATATCCCAGCTTACCATATCCCGAGTTACTCAACCCACCAAGACCTATTTGGTGCCTTCACTGTTGTCCCAGTGTTTTCTCCTCTTTCTCAGATTCAGTGACACTTTCCTCATCCACATTTAACATCTCAACCTACTACTTGCATCTTCCCTAGGACCTTTACCTTATTTAGGACTATAGATTATTTATCCCGTATTATATAGCTAATATCTACTTATAAGTGAGCATATACCATATGTGTCTTTCTGCTTCTGGATAACCTCACTCTTGATGAATTTTTATAGATCCCACAATTTGCATGCAAATATCATGATATCCTTATTACTAATTGCTAAGTAGTATTCATTGTGTAAATTTACCACACTTTCTTTTTCATTGTTTTCTTTTTTAATATATATATATACATATATATATATATAATTTATTCACTTTGTATCTCAGCTGTAGCCCTCTCTCTAATCCCCTCCCAATCCCATCCTTCCTCCCTCATCTCCTCCTATGGCCTTCCCCAAGACCCACAATTTTTTGTATCCATTCCTTCATTGAGGGTCATCCAAATTTTCTGTCAAAGTAACAGATTGATTTCCAAAGTAATTGTACAAGGTTGCATTCACACCAGCACTGGAGGAAGGTTCCCCTTTCTTCATAAGCTCTCCAGCATCCATCATCCCTTGAGTTTTTATTTAAATATTTATTCATTTTTATTTATTACAGTTTATTCACTTTGTATTGCAACTGTAGCCTTCCCACTCATCCTTTCCCAATCCTACCCTACTTCCCTCTTCTCCTCCCATGACCCTTCCCCAGTCCTCTGATAGGGCCCGTCGCAGCTCAGCCTCCAAGTAAGTGGGTTCCCTAGTAATGGGAACAGGGGCTGTCTCTGACATGAACTCAGTGGCTAGCTCCTTGATTACCTCCCCCTTGGGAGGTGCAGCCTTGCCTGGACACAGAGGAAACCAATACAGCCAGCCCTGATGAGACCTTATAGGCTAGGGTCAGACAGAAGGATGTCCCTTGAGTTTCTGATCTTAGCCATTCTGATAGATGTGAGGTGAAATCTCAGGGTTGTTTTGATTTGCATTTCCTGAATAAGAGATTGAACATTTCTTTAATGTTTTTCTACCATTTAATATTCCTCTGTTGAGAATTCTCTGCTTAGCTCTGTACCCATTTTTAATTGGATTACTTGGTTCTTTGGTGTTTAACTTCAGTTTTTATACATTCTGGATATTAGCCCTCTGTCAGATGTAGGATTGGTGATGATCTTTTCCTTCTGTAGATATCTCCATCTCAGATCTCAAGCTGTACTATAGAGCAACAGTAATAAAAACAGCATGGTACTGGCATAGAAACAGACTGCTGGATCAATGGAATTGAATCAAAGACCGAGATATAAACCCACACCCCTATGGGAACTTAATTTTTGACAAAGAAGCCAAAACCATACAATGACAAAAAGACAGCATCTTCAAAAAATGGTGCTAGTCTAACTGGATGTCTACACTAAATCTGTTAGAAGAAAAAGTGGGGAAAAGCCTTTACCTCATTGGCACATGAGACAACTTCTTGAACAGAACACCAACAGCACAGGTTCTGAGATCAACAATTAATAAATTGTTCATGAAACTGAAAATCTTCTGTAAAGCAAAGGACACTGTCATCAGAACAAAATAACAGCAAGTTTTTATATGGATTAATAACCCATTTCTGCTTGGATTTGAAGCCACCTGATCCATAGGAGTCCTATACTATATATATAGTCAAAAATAAAAGATAAAAAAGTTTGAGACATGGGTCAT
The DNA here is from genome assembly GCF_907164565.1 of Psammomys obesus. Classification (NCBI taxonomy): domain Eukaryota; kingdom Metazoa; phylum Chordata; class Mammalia; order Rodentia; family Muridae; genus Psammomys; species Psammomys obesus. The sequence goes on from NW_026589728.1 coordinate 137,263, forward strand.
AAAGAAAAATACTGTTTTGTGTTTCTAAATGATTATTTTGTCAATATGTTTTTTTGTATACTTGTGTTTCCATCAACAGATATGTGTTGTTCTCAGTCTTGGTCACAGATGCTTCTTATTATAGTAAGCTATAGTGAATGCAGAAATTATTGACTGGTCAAAATCCCGAGACTATGCAAGTGGGCCTGCTAACGCATAAATAGGACATCTACAAAAACCTGTACCTGAAACTACAATACTAAGAGAACATCAGTAATCAGGCTCAGACAGAACATATGAGAATATAAATATATAAGAATATAAGATGGTAAAGAGAGTTGTGAAATACTATCATCTAGACATGAATGGCCTGGTACACACATGATCTCTCAGGAGCCATGATTAATTTTAGAAGATGTGTACTAACTCATGAAAATTAAATTTTCCAGCATGGGTGGAGAAGAGGCTCTTTGGTCCCCTCCTAGCTAAAGAGCTATTGGGAATTTATTGATTATAAGGAAATGTGTATTGTCTCTTTAGGGGCTAGGATTTCTTTATGAATTTCTGACTGTCCTTGAACTAACTATGTAGACCAAGCTTACCTTGAATTCAAAGATATCCTCTGCTCTCAAATATTGTAATAAAACAACTAACTCTAATTTTCCATAAGTTACCCAATGAAGTAGAAAAGAAATTAACTCTTCAGAATTCTTTTTACTTAGCTAGAAAATTATAGGACAATATAACTGGTTAGTGTAGACAAAACTACTCTTAATAAACCACGTAAAAATTAAATTCAAGTGTACACTAAAAAGATTATCTTAAATGATCAAGTCTGCTTCATTCTAGGAATGCAAGGATGGTTAAATATATGTAAACCCTTAAAGATAACTTAACATGTATAAATAGAGGTAAGAATAAACTCAAATGACTATTTCCTTAAAAGCAAAAAAGACCTTTAAAAAAACTATAAAATTTTTTTGGGGGGGTGAAAATTTGGCATTCTTCAGATATAGGGCAACATATCTCAATATACTAAAGTGAGCACACAACAGCAGGTTAAAGTATAAAACCAAAGTGTGGTAATACATGCCTTTAATGCCAGGATTAGGAGATAGCAAGGTGGATGTCTAGTCTACAAAGTTAGTTCCAGGACAGCCAGGGCTACACAGAGAAACCCTGTCTTGAAAATAAGTAAATGACCAAAACCAAAACAATACAAAAAACAAAGCAGTTGGACCAAAATCAGAAACAAGAGGATACCTATTCCCTCCTTTGTATTCAACGTACTGTTTGAGGTTTTAGGCAGAACAATGAAAAGAAATAATAATCTATCTATTTATATATCTGTGAAATTTTTCATATGTACATATGAACTTTAAAAAAGTATCTTTATTTGTAATTGATATGATTCAATTTTCATCAAAATTTATTCACAAAAACTTAACTATTAAAAATTTATTTGGAAATGCTAAAAACGCAGGATAGCCAAAAGAGTTTTTAAAAATAAAAACCACTGCTGGAGGTATCATTAGCAATATTTTCAAGTACTACTACAGAGCTCTATTCATTCCTCAGCTGAGGGAAACCCAGGTTGTTCTCAGATTCTGGCTATTACGAATAAAGCTGCTATGAACATAGTTGAGCAAATGTCTTTGTTGTATGGTTGAGCATCTTTCGGATATATGCCCTGAGTTTTAGATTGTAGCCATTCTGATGGGTTCTAAGTTAACCTCGCAGCAATTACAAACAAGGATATCATGAAATTTCCAGGCAAATGGATAGAAAAGATCATCCTGAGTGAGGTAACCCAGAAGCAGAAAGACATACAATGTATGTACTCGCTTATAAGTGGATATTAGACATATAATACAGGATAAATATACTAAAATCTATAGTCCTAAAGAAGCTAAATAATAAGGACCAAAGGAAAGGGGCTTAATCCTCATTCAGAAAGACAAACAAGATAGACAGAAGTAGGAGAAAACAAGAAACAGGACAGGAGCCTACCACAGGGGACCTCTGAAAGACTCTACCCATCAGGATAACAAAGCAGATGAGACTAATAGCCAAACTTTGGGCAGAGTGCAGGAAATCTTATGGAAGAAGGAGGAGATAGAAAGACCTGGAGGGGACAGGAGCTCCATAAGAAGACCAACAGGGCAAAAAATCTGGGCTCAGGTGGTCCTGCAGAGACAGATGAATCAACCAAAGACCAGGCGTGGAGAGCAACTAGACTCCCTACTCAGATGTAGCCCATGGAGAAATCAGTCTCTATGTGGGTTCCCTATTAAGGGAAATCAGGGGCTGTCTCTGACATGGACTCAGTGGCGGGCTCTTTGATCACCTCCCCCAGGTGAGGTTGCCTAACTAATTAGGCCACAGAGAAAGAGGATCCAGACAGTCCTGATGAGACCAAATAAGCTAGGGTCAGATAGTAAGGAGGAGGACCTCCCCTATCAGTGGACTAGGGAAGGGTATAGAGGGTGGTGGAAGAAGGAGAGAGGATGGGACCGGGGGTGAAATAAGGGAGGAGGCTACACCAGGGATACAAAGTGAATAAATTGTAAATTAAAAAAAGAAAAAAAGAAAATTTAAAAAGACCAACTAACCTGGGTGAAGCCAGGGAAGTAGGAAGCAGTTAACTTCATTGGTTTTCTTATTCAGGAAAGGACCTATGAGAGCTTCTTTGTTGGTTTCCATGACATAGTTACATTATTTGTTGTGTCTACCTTTGTTTATGGGTCAGGTACTATGTGTCTTTCATTTTGTCATGCCTATATTTTTTTTAAATAAGCAAGATAATGACAATAAAAATATGTTAAAGTGTCACAATATTTGATTTCATTTTAAGGCAGCTTGAAGAAGTCACCCTAAATATCACTGTGAACAAACAGAGGGAATATGATTTAGAATGAGTCAAACATCAGGTTCATCTCATCCTCAAATTGTATACGATACTTAAAATAAGAATCCGGCTCATTCCAACTAAGAGAATGAAAGCTGTTTCTTACAATACACAGCTAATGTGTTTTTTAGGTTTCTTTGCATTTTCAATGTAAATGTGAAAGAAAATTAAAGGTTTCAGAGGAAGTACTTTTTTCACAGACAAACATGCATTGTGGTCAAAACTCTCCCAACTCTAAACAGTGATCGATCGTGTTTAGCAAACACAGTGTGCCAGAATTGTTTGTTTCACTTTAAGGGCTAAAACTGAAGTTAATGGACACATGATCCCAAGTGTAAAAACATATTTCTATTGAATGCAAACAGCAGTTTCAGTGATTTTACGTTTTATGCTAAATGTCCTTAAATAGCATTCCTGAAAATAGACCTCTCAAACCTTCTAAAAAATATTATAGAAATGTTTCATCCTAGGTACTGGAATTTTGTAAACACACACACAGTTAAGCACACACACAAACACACTCGCACACACACTTGCATTCCACACACTTAGACACTCAAACACTCAAGTACACCATTTAGGTGGCTCAGTATTACAAGCCTTAAACATAATGCACAAAATACCCCGTTTCAATTGCCAGAAAAAACAAACAAATGAACTCACACTAACATCCCAAGGTAAAATATGTACTTATTTCAAAGTTCTAAATAGAATGCAGTCAAAGTACAGTATTATGTGGACGTGTGCATATGTGTGTGCGTGTATGTGCGTGTATGTGTGTGTCTGTGTGTGTCTGTGTGTGTCTGTGTGTGCATCTCTGTTTGTACAGCAGGTCTTGGGTGTGTTGATCTTTGCTATTCCACTAAAGTATGTCCCCATGACCTAATGCTTCTTCTGGGCACCATATTTTATGAGTTGTGTGTTTTCATATGTTTCACACTGGATGCTTTAAATATGATCAAAAATTATAAAGGAGTGCATCAACAGAGATATAGAAGTATTTCTACCATCAATTCTTATGATTTTATAAACTAGAATTTTTCTTTTCTATTAGAATAGATGAAGTTTAGCTTTTTGTGTCATAAAAGAATATTTTCCTTACAATTTAGCATATTTTTACTCATGGAACTGAACATTAAAAATCAAAGGAGCAATGTTTTTCAAAAAAAAATACAGGCTTTTTATTTCACATGTTTAGAAGCAGGAGAATCAGGGCATGGAACTTTTACAACTATCTAGTAACTGATATTCCAGTATTGCTGCAAATTTACCTGAATCTCCTATTATTAACAGATACCAAGACACACATTTACATGGCTGATGTCAACTTCACATTTGTTACTGAGTTTATTCTTTTGGGGCTGACAGATCGTGAGGACCTCAAGGTGTTTCTCTTCATATTGTTACTGTTGATCTATGCCATCTCTTTGTCGGGGAATGTAAGAATGTTCTTTCTGACACACATAACACCTAAACTCCACACACCCATGTACCACTTCCTTAGCTGTTTATCATTTGTGGATGCCTGGTATTCTTCAGTATTTGCACCCAAAATGCTCCTAAACTTCTTTGTTGAGAGAGAGAGCATCTCATTCTCTGCATGCATCCTTGCAATACTTTTTGTTCGCATCACTGCTTACCACAGAGGGCTTTCTCCTGGCTGCAATGGCTTAGCTATTGTGAACCCTCTAACTTACACAGTGGCTATGACAAAAATGCTATGTGTTCTGCTAGTGTTGGGTTCATGCGTAGGAGGTACTGTCACCTCATTGACACATACAATTGGCTTAATGAAGCTGTCCTTCTGTGGCCCTAACATCATCAGTCACTTCTTCTGTGACCTTCCTCCTCTGTTGAAGCTGTCTTGTTCTGACACCTCCAAGAATGAACTGCTGCTATTGGTCTTCTCCAGAGTCATTGCTATGACTACACTTAACTGTGGTGCTCTCCTACATCTTCATTGTTGCTGCTATCCTGAGGATCCGCTCAGCAGCAGGCAGATGCAAAGCCTTCTCCACCTGTGCCTCCCATCTGACGGCTGTGACTCTGTTCTATGGTTCCATCAGCTTCAGTTACATTCAGCCAAGCTCTCAGTACTCCTTGGAACAGGAAAAGGTAGTATCTGTGTTTTACACCCTGGTGATTCCCATGTTGAATCCAATGATTTACAGTTTAAGGAACAAGAAAGTAAAGGACGCTGTGAAAAGGGTAATAGAGACGAAGTATTCCAAAAATTAAATTAAGACTGTGTTTCTGGAAAAAGGACAGGAGACACTGATTCATGTAATAATGCTTTTGATGATTAAACAAAGCTTCAACCTACTGGGACTGTGATATTTGTGCAGTTTGAGTACTAGGTCTCAGAGTCCACTGGCAGAGTCAAACAGTTCCTGAGTGGGGAGTGAGGATTGAAATAAAGCATGACACATGGGATCAGCTCAAGAGGTCTGTCGGCAAAAACTGCTGCCATTTGGTTCATTCCACAGTTCCTTTCTTTATTCAGAGCAAAACACACCAATACAACGGAGGGATTCATTGGAAGTTTGCCTTGACCACCTCTCTGTGTGATCTTCACACAAACAAGTTGAAGGAGCTTGGCAAAACATCCTGCTTATCTCTGTCTAAAGTCAAGGCCAGGGTAAAAACATGTTTTTGTTTTTGTTTTCTGAATACTCTAAAACAAAGTAGCCTGACAAACCAGAAGCTTAAAAAAAAATAACCAAGAGCAAGGTGACACAATTACTGATATTTTATTATATTTTCCACCTAAACTTTAGACTAAGACCTAAGAAAATTACTAAAACAAATGATAACATTTTTATTACCTTCTGTGAATTGAAATTATATATATATATATATATATATATACATGAATACATACAAATATACATACATACATGTAAAGGGAATCTCTTGTGTACTGTATGGGAGCATTACCTGTCAATAAAAGCTTATGGTCTGTTAGCTGATGCAGGAAATAGGAGGTGGGAGTTCCTGCAGAAACAGATGCACTCTGGGATAGAGAGGTAGGAGATTTGCCCTGGACTCTGAGAAAGACAGACATGTGAAACTAAGGATAGGTAACCAGGCATGTGGCTCACATAGAATAGAATAAACATGTACTATAAATTATGAGCTAGCCAGGGAACAAGCCAAAGATTATGGCATAGACATTTATTTATAAATAACAAAATCATTTTGAAAACTAGGGCGTTGGTGAAAAATCTGTAGTTATATATATATATATATATATATATATAGAGAGAGAGAGAGAGAGAGAGAGAGAGAGAAATCTATGTGTTTTGATACTACAATAAGTTCAGATAAAATTCACAAAATGAAAACCATCTCAGCTTATTCCTTCTTTTTATCAATATAAACATGTAAATTATTTTCCAAGACAAAAATGTCTGTAACTGGCATATTAAGTAAATAGACAAGCATGTGTTTTCTTCCTGTGAAGACACCTGATAGACTAGATTTATTTTAGGCACATTTTCAGAAATTTCTGCACTGAATCAGAACAAATTTTATAAAACTTTAATCTTGCTCAAGCTCAGATATCTTCTATTCAAATAATTTTACACAGGTATATAATTAAGACACCTCTAATCAACCAATTACTGTTTAAAATATCTAATGAGTTCATGGGATTTTGTGTGGCTGTGGTAACAGCAGCTGGGTATCCACCGAAGCCAGCAAATGCCATTGGATACCTCAAAACTAGAATTACGTTATAAAGCCTATGAGTATATATTTACTAGAAGTGTTACTAGAAACAATAAGGAAAACATTAAAATATATATGAAATAATAATATATCTTCCTGCACATGCGAGAATTAGTCTATGAAACAAATTATGTTTCTGCTTTTATAGAAATACACAAAAACAAAATTTCAGCTATCATCACTCCTAAACATGAAACAGAATCAATGAAAATAAAATTTAAAAGAATATATGACAAATGAAAATGGAAGAAGCTAAAATAATCCATTGGAGAAAAATAGTGCAGCTCTCAATATTCTCAGAATATATAAAATCTATTCATTATCTACCTGTCATCTACTGTCTATGATCTGACTATCATCTGCCTATCTATCTACCTACCTACCTACCTCTCATCTATAAATATAAATCTAACTAACAAATGTGACACAACAGTTATACCACTATACTTCATTCCAGGCCCAAGGGTAACATTATTTAAATATGTAAATCATTCTATAGGCTACTGCAGTACAATACACAAAATAATTTATGTTTCTATGTGTTAATAGTTAACTATGCCAAACTAAAAATAAATATCTCATTTATTAACTTTTTGAGATATATCAAATATTATGAATAAATTGGACAGTCATATTGAAGAATTTACTGGGAGAAACTATGACTGCATTACTACTGAGAATAATTTCAATAGCTTTAAATTAACAGAGAAAAGTTCAGTATCAACGGATTTGGAAATTTTCATTCTTCACATGTCTACAAAAGAATTATAGAATCAAATCCATACAATCTTATGCTCTATATCTATAACCATTTCACTTCATTTCCAAAAGGCTATCTATATAAAGATGGCAAAATACACATACTAGGTAATAAGAAAATAGCAAAAGTAACAACTCACACAAGCATTATTCTCAACATAATGGGTTGAAGTTATCTAGATATAGAGAAGCAGATACAGGAGAGTTTGCCATAGTCTTTAATTTGTGTGTTTGTAGCCATAGTCAAATTAGATTAAGATATTTCAAAAACCTAACATCTCATTAGCACTGATCATACACAGAGAATTTTTCCTATCATTATTTATTCAACACTTTACCTGCATATATGATTTCACCCTCCGTTAGGCAATATTACTAATCCAGAAATAGTTAATGAAAATAAAAGGGTGTTTGTGAGTTATGTTCTCCCGATTTTTATAAGGAAGAGAATCATGTATAGATTTCCTTTTCTGTGGAAATTCAGGGAGCCAGTTCTTAGATAATTAAGGATGCGAAATATAAATAAATTCTAGAGGAACAAATCTCATAAAAGGAGAATGAAATTGAAAAGATATTCTTTGAGATTTAAGACTGGAAGTAGTAACTTCTTTTATATATATATAGAAGAGTTTGAACATTCTAAGTTGTTTTCCTTTTTTTATTTTATTTTTGTTATTAGTTACATTTTGTTAACTCTGTGTCCCAGCTGTATCCCGCTCCCTCATTCCCTCCCCAACCCCACACTCCCTCCCTGGTCTCCTCCCTGCCCCTTTCCAAGTCCACTGATAGGGGAGGACCTCCTCCCCTTTCATTTGACCCTGTTTTATCAGGTATCTTCAGGGCTGGCTGCAAAATCCTCCTCTGTGGCCTAACAGGACTGCTCCTCCCCTGGGGGGGGGAAGGGGAGGTGAAAGATCCTGCCCTTGAGATCCTGTTAGAAATAGTCCTTGTTCCCCTTACTTTGGAAAACTACTTGGTTACTGAGCTACCGTGGGCCACATCCGAGCAGAAGTTCTAGGTTATAACCACAGATGGTCCTTGGTTGAGTGTCAGTCTCAGAAAAGACCCTGTGCCCGGATATATTTGGTCCTTGTAGAGCTCCTATCATTTCCATATCATACTAACTCCCCTTCTTTCATATGATTCCCTGCACTCTGCCAAGGGTTTGGTTATGAGTCTTAGTGTCTGCTTTGAAACACTGCTAGGTAGAGTCTTTCAGATGCCTTTTGCAGTAGACTCCTGTCATACATTCAATGCACATCCCATTTGTCTTTCTAAATGAGGATTGATCATCTTCACCCATGTCCACTTTCTTGATTATCTTCTTTAGGTGTGTAGATTTCATTATGTTTATCATATCTTGTAGGTCTATATAAGCGAGTATATACCATGTTTGTCTTAATCCTTCTGGGATAATTCACTCAGAATGATCTTTTCTAAATCCCACCATTTGCCTGCAAATTTCATGATTTCCTTATTTTTCATTGCTGAGTAGTATTCCATTGTGTAAAAATACCACAATTTCTGTATCCATTCCTCCGTTGATGGACATCTGGGTTGTTTCCAGGTTCTGGCTATTACAAATAAAGCTGCTACAAACATGGTTGAGCAAATGTGCTTGTTGTGTACTTGAGCCTCTTTTGGATATATGTCTAGGAATGCTATTGCTGGATCTTGAGGAAGCATTATTCCTAGTTGTATGAGAAAGCACCAGATTGACTTCCAAAGTGGTTGTACCTGTTTACATTCCCACCAGCAATGGAGGAGGGTTTCCCTTTCACCACAACCTCTCCACCATGTGTTGTCACTTGAGTTTTTGATCTTGGCCATTCTGATGGGTGTGAGGTGAAATCTCAGGGTCGTTTTGATTTGCATTTCCCTGATGGCTAATGAGGTTGAGCATTTCTTTAAGTGTTTCTCTGCCATTCGATATACCTCTATGGAGAATTCTCTGTTTATCTCCGTTCCCCATTTTTAATTGGATTACTTGGTTTGTTGCTTTTCTGCTTCTTTAGTTCTTTATATATACTGGATATTAGCCCTCTGTCAGATAAAGGGTTGGTGAAGATTCTTTCCAATCTGTAGGCAGTCGCTTTGTTTTGATGACGGTGTCTTTTGCTTTACAGAAGCTTTTCAGTTTCATGAGGTCCCATTTATTGATTGTTGCTCTTAGAGCCTGTGCTGCTGGTGTTCTGTTCAGGAAGTTGTCTCCTGTGCCAATGAGTTCTAGGCTGTTCTCCACTTTTTTTTCCAACTGATTTAGAGTATCTGGTTTTATGTTGAGGTCCTTGATCCACTTCGACTTTAGTTTTGTGCAGGGTGATAAATATGGATCCATTTTCATTTTTATGCATGTAGACATCCAGTTGGTCCAGCACCATTTGTTGAAGATGCTGTCTTTTTTCCATTGAATGGATTTGGCTTCTTTGTCAAATATCGAGTATTCATAGGTGTGTGGGTTTATTTTTGGGTTTTCTATTCGGTTCCATTGATCCTCCTTTCTGTTTCTATGCCAATACCATGCAGTTTTTATTACTATTGCCCTGTAGTACAGCTTGAGATTGGGGATGGAGATACCTCCAGATGACCTGTTGTTGTACAGGATCGTTTTGGAGATTCTGGGTTTTTTGTTTCTCTATATGAAACTGAGAATCTTTTTTTTCAAGGTCTGTAAAGAATTGAGTTGGTATTTTGATGGGAATTGCATTGACTCTGTAGATTTCTTTTGGCAGGATATCCATTTTCACAACGTTAACCCTACCAATCCATGAGCACAGGAGATCTTTCCATCTTCTGATATCTTCTTCAATTTCTTTCTTCAGAGACTTGAAGTTTTCTCAAATAGGTCTTTCACTTGCTTGGTTAGAGTCACACCAAGGTACTTTATGTTATTAGTGGCTATTGTGAAGGGTGTTGTTTCCCTTATTTCTTTCTTAGCCCTTTTGTCTTTGGTATACAGGAGGGCTTCTGATTTTTTTGAGTTGATTTTGTATCCTGCCACTTTGCTGAAGGTGTTTATCAGCTGAAGGAGTTCTCTGGTTGAATTTTTGGGGTCGCTCATATATACTATCATATCATCTGCAAATAGTGATACTTTGACCTCTTCCTTTCTGATTTGTATCCCCTTGATCTCCTTTAGTTTTCTTATTGCTCTGGCTAGGACTTCAAGTACTATGTTGAAGAGATATGGAGACAATGGGAGGCCTTGTCTTGTCCCTGATTTCAGTGGGATTGATTTAAGTTTCTCTCCATTGAGTTTGATGTTGGCTATAGGCTTGCTGTATATTGCCTTTATTATCTTTAGGTATGTGCCTTGTATCCCTGTTCTCTCCAAGACTTTAAACATGAATGGGTGTTGGATTTTGTCAAATGCTTTTTCGGCATCTAAGGAGATGATCATGTGGTTTTTCTCCTTCTGTTTATTTATGTGGTGGATTACATTGATGGATTTCCCTATGCTGAACCACCCCTGCATGCCTGGGATGAAGCCTATTTGGTCATGGTGGATGATACCTTTGATGTGTTCTTGGATTCGGTTTGCAAGTATTTTATTGAGTATTTTTGCATCAATAAGAGAGATAGGTCTGAAGTTCTCTTTTTTTGTTGGATCTTTGTGTGGTTTAGGTATCAAGGTGACTGTGGCTTCATAGAATGAGTTTGGTAGTGTTCCTTCTGTTTCTATTTTGTGGAATAGTTTGAGGAGAATTGGTGTTAGCACTTCTTTGAAGGTCTGGTAGAATTCTGCACTGAAACCATCTGGATCAGGGCTTTTTTTGGAGGGGAGACTGTGAATGACTGCTTCAATTTCCTTGGGGGATATAGGGCTATTCAGTATTGCTGGCAGTTGCTGCTAAAGGGTAGAAGCTCCCCCTCAGCAGCTGCAGATCCCAGGCAGTTAGGTCTGAGCTGAGAATCTCGGTGAGTCCACTGTGTGGGGGAGGGGAAAGGTCTTCGAGAGTGCTGGTGATCAGAGGATCCTTTCTCTCTTTCCCTGAACAAGTCCCCAGGAGACCAGAGATCAAAGTCCTCACCTCCTGAGATGTTCCCTGTCGTTTAGAAACCCTCACTGTTGTTTTCCTGGGTTCAGAGGACCTTCCACTCACTGACTGCGACGGTTTAGCTCTTCCACAGCGTGTGTGCTTGTCGCCATCTTGGCTCTGCCCCAAGTAGTAACTTCTTAAATGGAAACAAATGTATTTGAGGATCTACAGAAATGACATGTTTTCATGGTGGCAATTATTTTCCAAGTATATAGATTTTTTTCCAATACTTATAAAAGTATTCAGATAAAATCATTAGAAATTAATTGAAATTTGTTAATCACATTGTTTTTGAGACTGAACCTGATGATGAAGCTCAGTCTGTTCTTGAGATTATGTTGCTTTTTGGGAGCATCTTTGGTGCTGAGATTACAGGTATGTAAAATAGCTCTTGTGCATTAAAACAACTGGTTCTAAAATCCAACAATTGAACCCATTAAGCTTTTCTTTCCTATTCATTAATATAAGTCCTGAATATTGTTTTAAATATTAACAAAGTTCAACACTAGCTCTACAACTGGCTTCCTTTAAGATTCATACAATGTCCACTGCAGGTCCTACATATCAGTACTACTAAATGCAATTTTAATTTTGCTATTGATAAAGAGAATATATAGATCATTATTTTTAAACTTATCTGAGTAATTAAAAACTGGCAAAGTTACTGAAAGGTATATTTGTTAATATATCCATTTAGACCAATAATTTCAAAGCATTAACAAAAAGTAGAACACCTGCATTGAATGTCTTGAATGTAATCATTGTGCTGTTAATTGAAAGACTGAAATGAAGATAGTTCTGAAGTCTGAGAAATTTTTCTTTAACATACCTTCTTTTAAAAGAAGACCTAACAATGGTTTGATATGCATCATTCATTAATTGCATACACTTGGAAAAAATGTGTTTTGTAAGATACAGAATGAATAATAAAATTTTTCTATGACTTACAGCATAAAATATCTTCTGTCCTAACATAGACTATCAACAAATACCCTTTTCTACAACAGGCCCATTTGTTTAGTTTTATGTGTGTTTAGTTTTCATTTTTTATTGTTGTTTTTAAGATGTTAGTTTATAAGCCAGGTGACCTTGGCTTACTAAACAGTAGCCCACAGTATTCCAGAAGCAATAGAGATCTTCCTGTCTCATCTTTCCTACTGCCTACTTTTGCTATTACATGCATGAGAAATCACCCATGACTAGTTTTCACTTTAGAAAATTAAGACACACACTTTAGAGGAAATTAGCTGTAGGTCTGAAAATGGAAACAATTCTTATTTAAATATATAATTAAGAGAAGAGTTCTTGAACATGCTGAAGAGGATGTGGAGAAATGGAACTCTCCTCCATTGCAGTTGGGGATATAAACTTGTACAACCTCTTTGGAAATCAATCTGTTCATTCTCAGAAATGGGAATAGTGCTACCTCATGACCCAGCTACACCACTCCTGGGCATATATCCAAAAGATGCTCAACCATACAAGGACATTTGCTCAAATATGTTCATAGCAGCTTTATTAGTAATAGCCAGAATCTAGAAAAAAACCTAGATGTCCCTCAACTGAAAAATGGATACAGAAATTGTGGTTCATTTATACAATGGAATACTAGCCATTAAAACAAGAAAATCTTGAAATTTGCAGGCAAATGGATGGAACTAGAAAAGATTATCCTGAGTGAGGTAACCCAGAAGCACAAAGACACACATTTTATACACTCACTTATAAGTGGATTAGCCATAAAATATAGGATAAACATACTGAAATCTACAAACCTAAAGAAGGTAAACAAAAAAGAACCTATGGAAGATGCTTAATGCTTATTTTGAAGAAAAAACAGGATAGACACCACGAGTGGTAGAAGACAGGGAATAGGATGGGAGCCTAGCACAGATGTCCTCTAAAAGACTCCACCAAGCAAGGGATCAAAGCAGATACAGAGATTTGTGCCAAGCTTTGGACAAAGTGCAGGAAGTCTTATGGAAGAAGACTGATACAGAAGGACCTGGAAGTACAGGACCCCCAAAAGGAGACCAACAAAGCCAAAATGCTGGACCCAAAGGGGACTGCAGATACTGATTCATCAACCAAAGACTTTGTATAGAGAGGACCTAAACCCCCTGCTCAGATGTAGCCCAGTTTGCATGTGGGTCCTCTAGTAAGGATAGAAGAGACAGTCTCTGACACAAACTCAGTTGCCTGCTCCTTGATCACTTCTCCCTGGTGGGGTGACCTACTCAGCCCACAGAAGAAGAGGATCCAGGCTGTCCTGAAGGGACCTGATAGGCTAGGTTCAGACAGTAGGAGTAGAGGTATTCCCCTATCAGTTGACTAAGGGAGAGGAAAAGAGGAGGAAGGGGAATGAACGGTGGGACGAGGAGGAGATGAAGAAGAGGGCTACAACATGGATACAAAGTGAATGAGTTGTAAAGAAGAAGAAGAAGAAGAAGAAGAAGAAGAAGAAGAAGAAGAAGAAGAAGAAGAAGAAGAGAAAAGAAAAGAAAAGAAAAGAAAAGGAAAGGAAAGAAAAGGAAAGAAAAGAAAAAAGAAAAGAAAAGAGTTTGAAACATTAGGACAATTTTACCTCCAGATATCATTTAAGGTGAAGTCAATGACCAGAAAATTCTATATTAGCAGATACAAACTATATGATGGAAACATTAAGAAAGTAAAGATCTGTCATTACTTTTACTTGATATTGGTTTGGTCATCCAATGGAGTTAATATAGAAATGGACTTTGTTATGTCTCACTCCACCAGTATTTGTGTTCATTTGCTTGTTTTCAGTTTGTGACTTAAGTCCAAGGCATGTGTTCCCAAAAGCATGATAAAATACTAAGGAAAGATTTCTGTTGGTAGTTTTTTTTTCCCAAAATTATATGTTCTCATTTCTTTGACTATACTTTATTCATTACAAAACTCAGGGAATGGAATGCCTTTGGGGAACCATTAAGTTCTTGAGAGTTTCCTAAATCCCTGGAGCAACAAAGAGAAACTTTCAGTAATTAATGCATTACAGCCTTTGAATCAGAGTTTACTCCAGGGATGGTTACTTTTGAACCAAGGCAAATGTATAACAGAATAATTTATATCAACTTGTCTTTTGACATGACATTAATAATCTTACTCATGTTCTCTTTTCAAGGTCTCCGTGACTTTGATTCTTTTCTATGTAGGAATAGATTTCATATTTACCACTGCTTCTTGAAACTTTTGTCATTTGCTGAATTTGCAGATCATTTAAAAAGTAAGAACTTTTAGTGTTCTGTTTTAATTTTTGCTTGAGATACTGATGGAGAAGCCATGATATAAATAGTCACTAGATTCTTAAAAAGGTTGAAATGCTGACTTCTTTTTTACTTGTAAACTAAATTTATTTATTTCATGACTATATATAAAACTTTATAATTTAACTACTGTTTTAATAATTAAGATTATATGTTAAGATTTTTATCTGGTATACTTGACAATTTACATAGGAAAGAGAAGTTGTAAATTGCCTATTTTCTTTTTTTTTAAGTACATTTCTATCTCTTTTTCTACATGAACATCAAACAATTTTTACATGTCAGTACACACACAGACACATACACAAAATTTAAAAACATTAAATTAAGCTAAATGAATGTTAAAGCCACTTCACATTATTCAGTAACAATTACTGTTTAGAAATAAATAGTTATACTTCAAATTCATTGTAAAATAGATATTATTATCTAGTTTTTATTATTTAATACTCTGAAACTGTGGCTCCTTTTTGAGATTTTTAATTTTTATTTATTTATTTATTACAATTTATTCACTTTGTATCCCAGCTGTAGCCGCCTTCCTCAGCCCCTCCCAATCCCAGCATCTCTCCCTCTTCTCCCATGACCTTCCCTTAGTCCACTGGTAGGGGAGGTCCTCCTCCCCTTCTATCTGACCCTAGCCCATCAGAACTGGCTACATAGTCCTCCTCTGGGGGTGGTAAGCCTACAACCCTCTCAGGGGGGAGGTGAATAAAGAGTTCATGTCAGAAACAGTCCCTGTTGCCATTCCTAGGGAACCCACTTGGACACTGAGCTGCAGGGATTATAGGTTATATCCATGCATGGTCCTTGATTGGAGTTTCAGTGTCTGCAAAGACCCCTGTGCCCAGAACTTTCAGTTCTGTTGCTGTCCTTGTGGAGCTCCTGTCCCCTCCAGGTCTTTCTATCTCCCCCTTCTTTAATAAGATTCCCTGCACTCTGCCCAAAATTTGGCTATGAATCTCAGCCTCTGCTTTGATAACCTGCTGGTTCGAGTCTTTCAGAGTCTCTCTGTGGCTGGTTCCTGTCCTGTTCCCTGTTTTCTCCTTCTTCCAATGTTCATCCTGTTTGCCTTTCTGAATGAAGTTTAATAAGTTTACGTGTCAGGAAACCCAATGAACACGTGATAATGTTAGCGTTCATAATTAACTGCAGTTTTGCCAATACTAGCAGTCATTTACTGCTCAGAAGGACTAAGATCCAGTGGAATTCACTGACTCACTTATGAAATACGCCCTCTACTGCCAATAAATTGATGAGAGCAACAGGGTTCACTTCCAGCTTTAATTATGACACTTTTGGATCCTTCCGGTTTTTTTTTTTTTTTTCAAAAAATATATAGGAGTTTTATTCTTTTTAAAAACCAAATCAACAATGTACGCACTCTGGATATTTCTGGTTTAAAATAATTGTATCACTAAACATCTTTTGGTTTTGGACATCCTGTCACCTGAATGATTTAAGATTTTTCTGTAACATAATGATGATTGTACAACTTCTTGGGGTACATTGGAAAGAAAACAGACACTCTTCCCATTTTTGAGTAGATTACTCAATTTGGACTCCTGTATTTGTCCCTACCAAATATGAAATTGCTATCAGGAGCACAGGAGGAAACACTGAAGCATATATGCATAAGTACTCTAGAAAGAGAAATGTGTGTTTCATGTTTTACAGCAGCACAATAGCTCTGTAACAAAGGCACCAGTGCATTTAATTTTAATCATGAACAGATCCTGGCTCATACTAATTTGGTTATTTATTCATCCTGCTAACTTGACCCAAAGTAGTACAATCATCCCTACATTACAGAAAAATCCAGAAATCACTCAAGTGAAACAATTATTTTTAAACCAGAAATATCCAGAGTAGACTATGTCTACTGGTTTGATCTTTTTTTTAAATTTTTTGTTAATTACACTTTATTCATTTTGTATTCCCCCATAAGCCCCTCCCTCCTCCCCTCCAGATCCCACCATCCCTCCCCTTTCTGCATGCATGCCACTCCCCAAGTCCACTGATAGGGGAGGTTCTCCTCTTCTTTCTGATCTTAGTCTATCAGTTCTCATCAAAAGTGGCTGCATTGTCCTCTACTGTGGCCTGGTAAGGCTGCTCCCCCCTCAGGGGGAAGTGATCAACGAGCAGGCCAATCAGATTATGTCAGAGGCAGTCCCTCTTCCCATTACTATGTAACCCACTTGGACACTGAACTGCCATGGGCTACACCTGTGCAGGGGTTCCAGGTCATCTCCACGAATAGTCCTTGGTTGAAGTATGAGTCTCTGGGAAGTTCCCTGTGTTCAAATTATCTTGTTCTGTTGCTCTCCTTGTGGAGTTCCCGTCCCCTCCAGCTCTTACTATTTCCCACTTCTTACATAAAATTCCATTCACTCTGCCCATCAGTTGGCCATCAGGCTCAGCATCTGCTTTGACAGTCTATACTGCAGAAGCTTTCAGAGGCCCTCTGCGGCATGTTTCAAGGTTGTTTCCTGTTTTCTTCTGGCTTTCAGAGGCCCTCTGTAGCAGGTTCCGAGGTTGTTTCCTATTTTCTTTTTCTTCTGATGTCCATCCTCTTTATTAAAGCCATTTATTAAACATAAAAACTAATTCTGGAAATTTAATCTGTGTCTACATTTTTTATTTACCTTTTATTATTTTAATAGACATTAAGAGCAATAATGCAAACTATATATACGGACACACTACTTGCTAAAAAGCTAAGAGATTTTAGTCAGGTTGAACCTCTGTGCTACAACACGTGCTTACCGTGGTCATGAACCCATACACACTGGAATATTATCTGCAGCTATATTATAACCATATTCACTTTATGTATCTAAAATTAATGGCTCCTGTGTGAGTGTGTGTGTGAATGTGTGTATGTTTTTGTGTCTGTGTGTATGCTTTAGGATATTGAATGCAAGGCCTTGTGCATGATAATTAAGTCTTCTGCAAAGTTCCTTGTACTTGTTTGTTTTCTTTTTAACACTCAACATATCAGAATCAACCTTACTCTAAAACTCAGGGCTCTAATATCAACTGCCTTCCATTTCTCATGCCAAAAGAAAGGTGTAAAAATAAAGCAGATTGTTAAAATATTAACACAATTCTTTGCAAACTATATTTGCTTTTATGGTGCAACCAAATTTTAGAGTAGGTAAAGTTTTATTCACTTACTTTTACAAAATTATTTCTAACTATTAGTACAGTGTTTCTCTGAAACTTTTAATTTTTTCACATATACATCACAAATAAAAACAAATAGAAAATGCACATTAAGTATTTATTATAAGAAATAGTTTT
>NW_026589729.1:0-3006 GCF_907164565.1 Psammomys obesus
AAAAAAACTCATAAATTTTGCAGTTAGAAAGCATACACCTTCCTCTGTGCATGGTCAGAAAGCCTGGGAATTCACTCTGGGAAGGCGGCAAGGACAGTGGGAAGTCTGTTGCCATTGTGAACGTTTTATTTCTCAGTTGGGCCACTAGAGGACAGTCCATTCTAAAGAATTAATGGCTTCTCCACAGAGCAGTCTGTAAATGGACTTATGTAATAGGACACATGAAATTTTTTAGAATAAAATTTAATTTTTTCTTCAGTGAATGGAGCATATATATTTCTTTGTTCATTTACTCATAACTTTAGCTGGTAATGTGACAGCATAATTCATTGTGTGTTTTCAACACAATTTGTTGATATTTGCAATAAACCCCAAATGATCTGGAACTGAAAAGACAGCTCAGTGATTAAGCACACTTGATGTATCAATGCTAATCTTGCTGTCCATGCTAAGATTTTGTCATTCTTAAGCTTGCACAGGCCTTGTGCAGACTGTCACAAAACTGCTCCTTCATAAGTTCAGCTGCCCTGACGTGTCCAGAAGACACTGTTTCCTGTTGTCATCCACCATCTCTGGTCCCCACACTGACTTTTCTTCTGCAATGATCCCTGAATTTCATGAGGAGAGCATGTGGTAGACATGTGCCACGAGGGCTGACCATCCTACATTCTCTTCTCTGCACCTTGGCTGACAGTGGGTGCAGGGCTAATCATTGACAACTGCAGTGAGTTTCTAAGGAGGACTGAGAGCTCCATTAATCTATGTGTACATGATGTGAAGTCATTAGGAATTGGATTCATACTATAACCATTCAGAGGACTACTATAGTCAGTTCTCCCATAGGGGATATGACACTATCACAATTATCAATGCACATTAATTGTACAAATTAGTGGTTTTGTTGTGAAATTTTAATGTATGCGTACGTAACAATTTCCTCATTTTCATCTTGTCTTCACTCTCTGTTTTCCTCTCTTTTCCCTTTGTCTTCACACCTCTTCCCTTATTCATTTGTCTAACTTCTATTTTCACATCTTTACTTTCTTTTTTTTTACTCCTTTTTTCTTTTGTTTTTGATTGTTCATTTGTTTTTTTTTTTTACCGATGAGAACACATACATTTTGTGTATGTCTACATGTCTGCTTTGTTTTGCTTAACATCGTGTCCTTAAATACTACCCACTTTCCTACAGATGGCAGGAGCTTATTTTTTTCTAGTGGCTGAACATTACTCTGTAGTTTCAGGGACAATATTCTGTCCATTCATTGGCTGACAGGTGGTCCCTAGGCTGTGTCTACATCTTGCCAGTCATGAATGGTGCTGTAACACACATGCATATGCAGTGTCTCTCTCATGAAACGACATCTTTCTCCTGGATAAATGCCCGTAAGTGGCATTAGTTGGATCACTGGTCTCCCTTCCTTGCTTCCTTTCTTCCTCTGCTTTCTGTCTTTTCTTCCTCCTTGCCTGCCTACCACTCTCTCTCTCTCTCTCTTCTTTCTTTCTGTCAGAAAATCAACACTATTCTGGGTCTCTATATCTACACACATTTCTACCAACAGCGTATAATTATAGAATTATAATGAGGGGATTTCTGATTCTCATGGCTCTGTTTTCAGCAGTACCAAATTTGAGAACAATAGAGAAGTGCTTCCTCTGTGAGAAATAGCTTTAGAGAAATAGCTCTATGTTTGTGAGGGGTGGAGCCAGCTGAAAGAACTGAGGTGCCTGTGAAGTTGGAGTCAGTGTTCTGTTGGGAGATAAAAGGCCACCTGAGTTCCCCTAAAACTTCAGTCTAGGAGGAATGGACAAGGTCCTGAAAGCATTGTTTTTAGTCCTAGGCCTTCACCTAGCTGGTGAGTCATGGAGAAGAAACCCCATATCTCAGGATATGTGATTGATTTGGAGGCAGGAGGAAATTGGGGCACCAGACAAAGTCATCAGTCTTGAAATCATAAGCAGATAGTACATCCTTAGGAACCTAACACCATTTGCTGTTTGCCTGCACAGGGGTGAGTGGCCAGCAGAAGGAAAGACGTGACCAGCAGCAGGTGAGACAAAGTCCCCAATCTCTGACAGTCTGGGAAGGAGGGACCACAGTTCTGAACTGCACTTATGAGAACAGCTTATTTGACTACTTCCCATGGTACCGGCAGTTCCCTGGTGAAGGCCCTGCTCTCCTGACAGCCATAAGTTCAGTGTCTAGTAAAAAGGAAGAAGGACGATTCACAGTCTTCTTCAGTAAGAGCGACAAGCAGCTCTCCTTGCACATCACAGACTCACATCCTGGAGACTCCGCCACCTACTTCTGTGCAGCAAGTGCACAGTGCTTCACAGACACCTGCACCCCAGACCCAAACCTGCAGCTGAGACTCCAGCAAAGCCTGCAGTGGGCCTGAGCCTGGAGGGTGTGTAGGAGTTCTTAATTGCAGGATCAGGTGACAGGGGCCACTGTGAGTGTAAGGATTAGACTCATTCAAGGCAGAGGCAGACCAAGATGAAGTCTCAGCATGCTTTTCTACATCTCTGTTTGCTCCTCAAGAAAAGCTCGAGTTTTAGATCCATTTCCTTACCTGGTTTAGAGGATTTTTTCCTCTGTGGTTATAGAAATAGTTTTCTGTGTGTTTGGTTTGCAGCAACTATAAATTATGAAGGCCCTGTTCCCTACACTCTTGTCAGTGAACTTGTTCATGTGTGGTTGTTACAGCCTAGTGTAAGGAGACCTTGACTTTGGCCTCTGGGATAGAAATCACATAGACTTTTCTTCTACATTAATCTCCTTTGATAAGTATATCATTGGGAATTTATGTGACCAATGAACTCTTCCACTTCCTCTTCTTTTGCCTCTTATGTCTTCATCTACCTTCAAGAAATTCAAGTGTGTAAACCAGGAGGCCCTCACAAGGATGCAGATGTGTTTAAAATAGATGAATGACATCAGTGGGGAGGAAAGAATGCAAATTAGTTATATAATGAAAATACACAACTTTCATTAAAGAAATTATT
>NW_026589730.1:0-61812 GCF_907164565.1 Psammomys obesus
TCTTTCTCTCCCTCCCTCCTTCTCTCTCCTTCTCTCTCCCTCTCTCTCCCTCCTTCCCTCTCTTTTCCTCCCTCTCTGGCTCTCTTCCTCCTCTCTCGCTGTCTCCCTCTCTCCCTCCCTTTCTCCGTCTTTCTCCCTCCATCTGTCTCCCTCCCTCTCCCTCTCTTTCCATCTCCCTGTCTCTCTCTCCCTCTCTCTGATGAAGTTCTCACAGAGGAGGGGTGCACACCAGTCCCTGATCCGATTTTTGTCTCCCCATTGAGGCCTGTGTGATTTTACTGTGTCCAGTGCGAGCGGCCATGGAGCTGTGTGCGCTAACAGTCATGGTGTGAATTCATCATTAACTGTTACTTATCACTTGTTCATCACTGATTGTGAATTGTTTGTTGTTACCTGTTAATGGTGACTCCCTCCAGCTTCGGTAATTTCTCCCGTGAGAACGCGCAGGGCTCCGTGGTGCTGGTACCAACACTGACAGGAGTTTGAGTGGTGGATCTGCTCGGCAGAGCTTCGGGTGTCACTGGAGGAATGAAGGAGACAGAGAGCAGCCCTTCGGCCATTTACAACACAAGCTGTGGCAAAGCAGGGAAGGAGAAGCAAGATCCTGATGGCGCGAAGCACTGTGTGCACATCCTTTTTTAAAAGTAATTTATTCATTTTAATTTGTCGGTGTTTATCCAGCGTGAGCATCTGTGAAGACGTCAGCTCTCGCAATGACACACACCCATGAGCCGTGTGGGTGTGCCGGGGCTTGAACCCGGATTCTCTGGAGGAGCTACGGGAGCCATGTGTCCCGCCTGTGTTTATACATCTGGAGTCCATCGTGAGGGTCCGTCCTGGAGGCTGCAGGGTGTGAGCAGATGGCTGAGGATCACGTCCTGTGAGGCCACCCTTCCTTCCATAACCGGATCCCATCTCCCGGGCGTTTCTAAGCGACAGATTGTGCACCCGTGCTCTAATGACCAAACTTGCATCGACCTTCTCCTGGGGCGTATAAGAACCCTCCGAGGCCTCCATGTTTATTTTGTACATATTCCCTTAGGCATGGAAAATATCACTGTTTTACAAATATGTTTATTGATTTTGGAACTCTACACACGCACAGAATGGACTCTGGTCATAACCACCCCCAACCCTGGAAAATCACTTCTTTCAAGGACAAAATCCACACTGATCATTTGAGTGTTCAAAGCCCATCATGGACATGTCATTTCCACCCTGGTGAAACTCATTCTTACAGATGCCGCACATTCCACCACCGTGACACTAGGGACCTGAGTGTGTCCCCTGGGCTAGGGTCACATGTTCACACCATCTTGACCCTCAGAGCACTGCATGTAACAGCGACAGGGTTAGGGAAGAGCAGCCTTAAACACAGAAAATAATGTAAGTAGTGAGAAAACGTGACCACATAGAAATAGTGTGAAGAGTGTAAATAGTAATAGAACATAAAAATAAAAATAAATCACATAAATAATAAAATGTACAAAATACATAAATAAATAATAAAAGGGTAATCCTTTATAAATATCGAAAATAAATAATATAAACAATATAAGTGACAAAATATAACAATAATATGAATTTAAAATAATATAGAAAATATAACAAGAAAAAATGTAAATGATAACATAAAACAATATAAAAATAAGACCAGTGTAAATAATCAAATAAAATATAAAAACATGAAAATAAATCATAAATAATAATGTAAAATGTAAAAAGTAAAAGATATAAACATAAAATACAGAAAATATAAAAATAAATATGTAAATAATATAAAAAACAAAAGTAAAAGTAAACAATATAAATAAAATAATATAATATAAAAATACAAACACTGTAAATCATAAAAGAAAATAATATAAAAACAGAAATAAATTACATAAATCATAATATTAAATATGAAAAAGAGAAAATATAATATAAACATATAAAATATACAAAGCATAAATAATATAAAGAAAAATACCAAATATGAATATATATAATAAATAATAGAAATAACAAAATAATATAAAAATTTTGTAAATAACATGAAATATAAAAATATAAAATATAAATAATAAAAGTGTAACCGTTTATAAATGTACAAAATAAATGATATAGACTACATAAAATATATTAAAAAATAATGTAAAGTCTACTAAAAAATACAAACATATATAAATAAATAATATGAAAATAAAAATAAACAATAAATTACATAAATATAAAATAATATTTAAAATATAAAAAGAAATAATATAAATAATATAAAATACAAAAATAAAAAACTACTGTAAGTAGTAACATGAAACAATATAAAATATAACAATGTAAACAATAACATAAAG
Source organism: Psammomys obesus (assembly GCF_907164565.1). NCBI lineage: Eukaryota > Metazoa > Chordata > Mammalia > Rodentia > Muridae > Psammomys > Psammomys obesus. Next base: position 2,337 of record NW_026589730.1, read on the forward strand.
TAATATAAAAATAAAACTAAATAACGTAAATAATCAAATAATATAAAAATAATATTAACTTAGTAATGAACAGTGTAATAACAAAATATTCTAAGTAAATAGAAACAATATAGATATTATAAATAACATAAAAATATAAAAGCTATGTAAATAAAATAGAAAAATAGAGAAACACTGTATATAACATAAAATAATATGAACGTATAAAGAGAAATAATGTGAATAAAATTAAATAATATAAACAGAGAAACAAACAATGTAAGCAACAACCTAAAACTTTATAAAACTAGACAACGAAACAACTTTGACCTCGTCCCCGTTTTACTTCCAGCGTCTGGCGCGGCTGACCCCGCCCACTTCCGGGATTCTGACATCACAGCGGACCAAGGAACTCGAACCTGTTATTGCGACTCCCTGAGGCACCTGCAGTCAAGGGTGGACAGACCGGAAGTGCTGTGGAGGGGCTCACGCCGCGGACAGCTGCCCTAACTCATTGCGTTCCGTGGAATACATTCCCGGAGGGACGCCGAGCTGTGCGCTTCCGCTGAGGCCTGCTGGGAATTGTAGTTCCAATGCCACCGGCAGTGGAGGCCACTTCCGCCGTGGCCTGTAGTTCCTGCCCCAGCGGGGTTCCCAGGTCCGCTTTTGCTGAAGCCTGCTGGGAATTGCAGTTCCAGCGCCAGCGGAGTTCAAGGTAGCTTCCGCAAAGGCCTGCAGGGAATTGTAGTTCCGGCGCCAGCGGCTGCCGAGGTCGCTTCCGCTCTAGCACTGCGAGCCTCCCGGCAGCGCCTCTGTGGACTAAGTGCACGGAACTTTCAGCGACTCTTCGGCGTTCTGGGACGCTGTTCGCCTCCGCTGATGGCTTCCGGGAGATGTAGGTCCTCCAAGGTCACTTCCGCTCAGCGCTCCCGGGCGGAACCAGCATCGGGGACGGTCACTTCCTCGCTGAGGCCTGCTGCGAATTGTAGTTCCGGCATCCAGAGTTTTTTTTTTTTTTTTTTCACTCCGCTGCGGCCTCCTGGGAAATGTAGTTCCGGTGCCCGCTTCCCAGTGAGCCACCAATGTGTGCACGTGGAAAAGGATGGATGGACGGACTTGGAGACCTGTGTCAGGGACGCTTTCTAAGCCCCTCATGGCCCCTTGTGTGTAACTGGCAGTTTCTAGGACGCTCATGACTCCTTGTGTGTGAATTGGGCGTTTCTAGGCCCCTCATGGCCCTTGTGTGTAAGTGGGGTGGTTTCCAGGCTCCTCAAGTCTCCTGTGTCTGAGTGGCAGTTTCTAGGACCCCCTGCCCCAGCTCAGGAAGGCGACTGGAAAGAGAAGGTCGTGTTGCTGAAGGTCGAGAAGGCATCACAGGCCCCCTCATGCTGCAAGCTACAGGGTCTCCTCCCGCCGATCACGTGGGCCCTTTCTCTGCCCTGCTGTTTCCAGTTTCTGTCACTTCCTGTGTCACATGCATGAATACATCCCCACAGGTCACCGCTCCGCCAGGACCCAGACAAGCAGGAGGCTGAGGTCATCTGACAGCACCGACTCATCCAGAACCAGATCCAACCGGAAATTCCCGTCAGTTTCAAACCAAGAAACGGAAACGAACCAACCGGAAATCCCGGAAGTGCGAACACTAACACGGCAAAAGTAAAATTAATTAAATTAAATTACAAATTCCGAGATAAATCCTGAAATACCACGAAAAATTATCTAAATAATATTTTTGAAATTTTTCTAATTTCGTTTTCATCTTCACTTACACATTCTATCGAATTCCCCCCACCAACCCCGCTCTAGAAAATTCTCAAAGAACAACCCTTCACCCGCTAGTGCTAGTGTGAAATGCGGATTCAGATCAGAATTTTCAAATATTTTTTTTTGGTTGAATTTCCCAGCAGGAGACAGTCGGAAAAAAATAAAATGAAATAAAAATAATATAATATAAAAAATAAAATAAAATATCCAGGAATCTGTGGAAACTCGTCCCAAAGAAGGAAATGTCTAAATAAAATATTGAATTCCAGTTGGAAAATTTAAAAAATAAAAAAATTAATTTTATAAAAAAGATCTTTAAAATAATTTTTAAAAATTGAAATATTTTCAGGAAATAGATGGAGGCACTGTTTTTTCCAGCTTTAGAAATAATTAGAATATAAAATTAAGAAAAGTAAAAACCATTAGACAATAAAATAACATTTTAAATAAAATAATAGAAATTAAAAATATTCGACAATTTAAAAAAAACTTCAGAAAAATATTTTCCAAACTAATTTTTTTAAAAAAATTCTACATCCCGTATATATTTTTAAAATCTCCAAACCCGTCTTGAAAATACGAGAACCCCGTGCCAGAAAATCCTTGAAACTAAAATTCTGATTTTTCATCCTGTAAAACCGTCCGGGGTTTCTCTGGACGGTTTCTCTCCCCGAAATTGAAATCTGCTTTTAAATTTTTCCTATTTTTTTTAAATTTTATTTATTTGTTTGCTTGTTTGTTTCCCACCCCATTTTTCCCGATTTCTACCTGGATTGTTTTTTATAATATATATTTTTCAATATTTACATTTTCCTTTTTTATTTAAAAAATTTTTACACACTTTTTTTCTTATTTTTGTCTTTTTGCACATGACCCTTCTGCAGTTTCAATTTTTTTTCCCAACTTTTCTTTAAAAAAACATTCGATTTTGGTTGTATGAGTCCGCCAGCCCCTCGTGGAATTCGTTGCTTTGGATTCTATTTCCCAGTTGTTGTTGTTGTTGTTTATTAAATTTTGATTCAAAATTCAAAATTCGAATTCTGTCCAGTTATCTCCGGGACAGAAATCCCAGTTTCTTTTTCCAGCAGAATTTCACACTTTTCCTCAGCTACAATCAGGAAATTTCTTGGTTTTGGTCAAATCAAGATTCTCAATTTTCAGTGAAATAAAATTTTCCATGGGGGGGGGGGTAGTTGTTTTTTGTTTTTCTGTTTTTTGTTTTGTTTTGTTTTGTTTTTCCGGATTAGGGCAAATTCCTGACCGACTGCAGGAACCTTGACGGCTTTAAATTTTTCCCCCCCACCAGAATCATGACATCGGAGAAACTTCCCACATATTCTGAAATGCTTTCCCGACGTTTCCCATAGAAATAAAAATTCACGTTTTTATTGAGTAGCTTCTGTTCTTTCTCCCTCGATGACACTGACGCTCGTGACTCAAGTTCAAAATTTTTTTAAAAATTCAAAAATTTCAAAACTTTAAAATTTGAACTTTTCTTTTAATCCCAGTTCAGTCTCTTCACATTTGATCAGGGATGGGGGTGGGGCCTATAGGGGGCGTGGCCAGAGCGCGGCCGAGGACCTGTCAATGGTGGGGTATCATGGGAGGTTCTGGGATCATGGGGGATCTGGGAGATTTGGGGATCATGGTAGGTTCTGGGGATCATGTTGGGTTTTGGGGACCATGGTAGGTTCTTGGGATCATGGGGAATCTGAGAGGTTCTGGGGATCATGGGCGGTTCTGTGTTGTTGGGGGATCATGGAGGATCATGGGAGGTTCTGGGATCCTGGGGTACCCTTGGAGATTCTGGGTATCATGGGAGGTTCTGAGATCTTAGGTGATCATGGAGGATCATGGGAGGTTCCGGGGATCATGTTGGGTTCCGGGGACCATGGGAGGTTCTTGGGATCATGGGAAATTATGGGAGGTTCTGGGGACCATGGGAGGCTGGTTAGCATCCTGGGAACTGTGGGTAATTCTGGGCCTGGAATCCGGGGGTATCACGCTGGGGTCTTCCAGGAGAGATCTGGACCTCGGGCCAGCGGTCCTTACCCTCATCGCGTGCTTGGATGGCGGCGGGGCGGGGTGGGGGGGAGAATCAGTGTGGAGGTTTCTAGAGGTCACCCTCGGTGGTTTCTAGGGTCCCCCGTGCCATTTGTTAGGGTCCTCATGTCCGTTTCTGGTGTCCCCGATCCCAGTGGCAGTTTGTAGAATAGATGTGATGGTATCTAGGGACCCCTGTCAGTTCCGAGAGTCCCCATGCCAGTTTGTAGGGACCCTGTGGCAGTTTCTAGGGTTCCCATGGCAGTTTCAAGGGTTTCCCGTGCCGTTTTTAGGTTCCCAATGTTAGTTTTGGGTGTGCCAGATCCCCCATCTTAGTTTCTAGGGTCTTCCATGCCATTTTGAGGGTCCTCGTGTCAGTTTCTGGTGTTGAGGGTCCCTGTGGCAATTTCAAGGGTCCCCCATGCCATTTTCATGGTCCTAACGTCAGTTTCTGGGGCGCCCGATCCCCAGCGACGGTTTCTTCGGTGTTGATGACACGAGCGTGTGGGGCAGGGTGAGCAATCTCCCGCTATACCCGAGTGGTGGAGTGGCCAAAGGCGTGCAGTGGTGGGAGCCCGGCCAGCGCATTGGGCACCATGGTGATGGCACTGGGCACAGCAAGGGGTGCAGCGTCGTCAGGGGCACGACGCAGCGTGAGTGCGTAGTCTGGCGGGCCAGTGGGCAGCCGCAGGGCATCAAGGGATGAGGGCGATGTCACTGCTGCCCCGGGGTCCTCCTCCCGACCACGTTTCAGGGCATCGTTTCCAGGGCGGTGGGCAGAAGTATATCCGGAAGTGGGACCAGAAGTAGAAGCAAAACCAGAAGTGGGACCAGAAGCCGAGGCAAACCCGGAAGTCGAACCGGAAGTTGCACCAGAAGCGGAAGTGAGCCCGGACGCGAACCCTGAAGTGCCACCGGAAGCAGCCATCCTTCGGTGGTGGGTCTCATGTCGCCGCTTGTCCTTCTTGTAGTAGAGGGCAGCGAAGGCCAGGATGTTGAGGAAGAGGAGGGAGGCACCCACGGCAATGGTGACACTGAGCTCCGTGGAGTAGTCACGTCGCGTTTCAATGAGCACCGAGGCCTCACCTGGCCCTGGGTTTGAGTCCCGCGAGGATGAAGCTGACGCAGAAGAGGAGGAAGAGGCGGGCCTCCCTGAGGAGGGTGGGGCAGGCCGACGCGTGGGCGGCCACGCCCTGCGGGGGCCAGGCTGGGCACGTGGGGCGGCGGTAGGTGTGGTCAGGTAGGGGAAGGCCTCGCGCAGCCCGTGTAGGTGCGGCACCAGCTCCAGCCAGAAGGCCACCTTGGTGGCTCGATAGTGGTCACGCACGCGCGGCCGCAGCCCAACGTGCAGGTAGAGGCGCTCCCGTGGTGTGTACTTTGGCCAAGCCACTGCCTCGAAGCGGTTGGGGCGTGTGTGCGCAAACTTGGTGTCCTGTGGCACCGGACGGTTGGGGTCCCTGCGGGGGTGGGGGAAGAGGGGTGGAGAGGTCGGGCTCATCGGAGGGACGCACACTAAATATAGGTGTGTGTGCACGTGGTTCTTCTGATACTGACGCCGCCCTGCCTCTCCCCTTCCCCTCTCCCACTTCGCCATCCTCTGGGCATGCTGTGCCCCTACCTCTTCCTCATCCCACCTGCCCCACCCCTCCCCTTTGTCTTTCTCCTAAGCCCCCCCCCCCGCCCCCCCCTTCCCCCCCCCCACTCCCCACCCACACCTCCCCACTTAGGCACTCCTTCTGCCCCACCCCTCACCCTCCCCCACAATGCTCCAGTTCCCTGCCCAACCCCTCCAGTGGTCACTAAACCAGCCCCGCCCCTCACTTCCCGCCCACTCCTTGCCCCGTCCCTGCCCCCTCCTCAAATCACTCCATTACTCACCCCACCCCTCCAACTCGCCTCACCCCCTGCTTTTCCACTCCCCTAGCCTCTCCCCCAGCTCCGCCCTTAACCCCTCCCTCCCCAGTCCATCACCCTATCACTCAACCCTCGCCCGGCCCCTGCCCTGCCCCTCCTGCGCCTTCCACAATCCTCTCCTTGCCCCACCTTCACCACAACCACACCCCCACCCCTCCCCTTTCCACCTTCTCCGTGGCACTCATGGCTTCCTCCTGCCCCGCCCCTCCCCCGCCCACCACTCACCCCGTCTTGGCGAAGTTGGTCCAGTACGTCATGACGACGGCGCTGAGCATTACGTCATTGCGCGTGAAGTTGCACGGGAAGAGGGCGGCAGCATTGGCGGCTGTGGCCACGGCGATGTCACTTCCGGCCGCGCCCTCGCTTCCGACTGCTCCAACCCCACCCCCGGCCGCCGCCAGCACGAGCATCGGGACCCCGAACACGAAGGGCAGCTCGTCGCCATGGGCCGCGCCCGCTTCGGCCGCCCATGCGGGATGCGCGTCCCCCCGGCACGGGTGTGCGAAGGCGTAGAAGTAGGTGGCCGAGCCGTAGCGGGCGTGCAAGTCTGCGGTGGCCACCGCGGGGGCCGCCCACTGGTGGTCCGTCAACATGGCCGCCAGGGCGCGACGCCTTGACCCCGCCCCGCCCTCACGCTCCGCCCAGTCTGTGTACATGAAGCGCGCCGTCTCGCGAAGGGCGGAGTCCCCGCCGGCTCCACCGCCCCAGCCGGCCACGCCCATCTCCCCTCCCGGGTAGCCGTACAGCGCATCCACGAAGGCGGCAACAGCGAGTTCGAAGCCTGCAGCCGACACCTCCTCCTCCTCTTCGCCATCCGCTGTGACGTCGCCGCCGCCGTCCGGGTGGGCGGGGTCGGCCAGGGCCACGCCCTCCGCCTGGTTGACGCCCAGAAGGATGTCGTAGTTGAGGAACTCACCCTGCTCCATGAGGATCTGCGGGTCGTCAGGCACCACATCACCATCGATCACTGGCCCGAAGGCCACGTGAAAGGGCGCGGACGCGGGCACCGAACCCGCGGCCCGGGTCAGCTCGCGAGCGCCTCGGCGGCGGAGGCAGGCCACTAGCGCAGCTGACGGGGAGGGCGGGTCATGCACCGAGGACGTCAGGGGAGGTGTCGCCGCGGTGTCCGGGGGCGAGGTCGCCGACGTCACGTCTCCCCCGCAGCCCACACGGGCCCCGAGCATGCGCGCATAGGCCGCCGGCTGGTAGTTGACGGCCCAGCTGGACAGTGCGGTGCCGCTCTGGATGATGGCCTTCTGGAACAGGCCTGCGGGGGGGAGGGGGCGGCCGGAGAGAAAGGGAGTGGTCACCAAGGAGGGCGAGGTCATGGCGGAGGGGAAGGATTGGAGGATGGAGGGACATAGGGAAGGCTTGGGGTGGGCCGGGGAAGGGCTCACAGCATAGGTGGGGTCAGGAGGAAGGGATGGGGTCACAGTGAGGTGGTGTAAGGGGAGGGACGAGGTCATAGAATGGGCGGGGGCGGAGTTAGATGGAGGGGCAATGTCAGTGGGGAGGGGGTGGGGTCAATGGGGAAGGGGCGGGGTTAGTCGGGATGGGGGAGGGACACATGGAAGGAGTAGGGCCACAGGGAGGAGTGTAGTCGGCAGGAGGGGCGTGGTCAGCGTGCAGGGGAGGAGTAAGAAGAAAGGAGGCAGGGGCAGTTGAGAGGGGGCGGGAACCCACGGTAGAGAGTCAGAGGATAGGGGCGCAGCCATGGAGGGGCAGGGTCAGCGGGGAGATGGAGATGTGAAAGGTAGGGTGGTTAGGGGGAGTAGTGAGAATAGGGCGGGATCACACGGATGTGTGGGTCACAGGAGGGCCGGGAAGGTGCAGGGCCCCGCACACAATCACACGGGAGGGTCAGATGCGGTCAGACGGACATCAGGAAAAGGGTGGGTTCAGCAGGGAGAGGAGACGTCATACAAGGGGCGGGGTTAGCAAAGAGGGAGGAGTCAGTAGAGGGGGCGGAGTCAACAGAGAAGAGGTGGGATCAGTGAGAAGTAACACCGGAAGGGTCATGTCCAGAAGGGATGGGAAAAAGTCAGCAAGGAGGGGGCATGGAGAGGAGTGGGGAATGGTTTGTTGTTAAGAAGCGTGGCCCAGTCCAAGGGGCGTGGTCATCAGAGGTGAGCAGAGAGCAGGGAGGGACGTGGTGAGGAAAAGAACAGAGTGAGAAACGTCCATCCCACCTTGACTGGGGAAGGGGGCAGTTACCCATCAGGAGCAGGGGGAGTGCGCAGAGGAGATGGGGTCACGAGAGACGCCCCCAGTAAGGAAATATACTACGTGTGGGTGGGGGAGAGGGAAATGAGCAGAGTCAGGGAAGAGTCAAACAGTAGGCGGGTCTGCACAAGGGGCCCGGAGCAGCCTGTCAGTCACATGGGCAGTTGACTCCGAAGAGGCCTGAGGGACGGTGGGGCCAGTTGGTAGATGTGGCTACAGTGTGAGGACATGGCGGCCCCTCCTCCTGCCGACACTGGCACCCGCCCCTCCCGGGTGACACCGCCCCCTCCCTCCACCTAAAAACAAGACTGAAAGTTCCTCACCCTATGAGTTCTCTCGTGAGTCTGGCCCTGACCACGCCTCTCTGTGACCCTGTCCCTCCCTTGTGGTCACAGCTTTCCACTCCCACACAGTGACTGTTTCACATTCTCCACGTGTGCGATTTCCTTGTGCCCCGCCCACCACAAGTGACCTTGCCCCTGCTGTGACCCCGCCCCTTCCCCCCGATGTCCCCTTCCCTTCCCTGCTGTGATCCCGGTGATCCCCCTGATGTTACCCCATCCCATCCTATTTCCCCAACCCCTGCTGTGACTGCGCCCCTCCCTTGACACTGCCCCGCTGTGACCCCACTTCGTTCCTGCTGTCCTCGCCCTGCTGTAATCCTGGCCCTTCCCTGCAGTCCCCGCCCCCTCAGGTGACCCCGCCTCCCATGACCACGACCTCTGAGCGTTACTCCCGCGGTCCCATCCATCCACTCACCTTCCGAGTAGTGCGACAGCGTGAGCAGGCTCACGCACGAGGCTCCGGCGCCCGAGCCGAAGACCGTGACACGGGCGGGATCCCCGCCGAAGGCGACCGCGTTCTCACGCAGCCAGCGAAGCGCCTGCATCTGGTCCAGCAGCCCGTAGTTCCCACGCGCTGCAGGGTCGCCCGTGCTCAGGAAGCCTGCCAGGGGCAGAGCCACGGGGGGTCATGGTGGTTCACAGGGGTTTCTGAGGGGTCATGGTGGTTCACGGGGTTCACAGGCATCACAGGAGTCATGGAGGGTCACCCAGGGCGACACACTTGCCATACACATCCATCACTCCTGTGATGTCACCAAGCAATCAGCCAGGGTGATCAAATGATCACTTGCACACATATGCACCTTTAACTGAGCATGTGCACTCTGTACGTATTTGCACATTTACTTCCTGTTTGAATGGACTGTGTGGGAGACATGTCCTGCATGTGGGCGTGTTGGAGTGCATGGGTGTGTCATCAGGGGCGGGGTGGGTTTGGGGATGGGGCTCACCGAGCGCGCCCAGCCGGTAGTTGAGCGTGACCACAATGACATCGCCATAGCTCGCCAGCACACTGCCATCCATCATGTTCCCCGTGCCTGCCATGTATGAGTCGCCGTGGATGAACACCATGACCGGCTTGCGTGTGGCCGGGTCGCGGGTGTCTGTGGAGGGGGAGGAAGGTCAGGAGACGGGTCCAGGCACCCTCTGCCCACTTCTGGCCACACACACCTCAGACCAGAAGTACTTCCGATCCTACATCCGGCTTCTTCAGTCGCAGATGGAAGATCTCCACCCACTTCCATCTCACTTCCTATTTGTTGACTGACTTCTAGATGTCATGAATCCAGCCCTGCCTACTTCTGAGTACTTGAGTCATTGATGTCACAGCTCCACCGACTTCTGCCTCACTTCCGGGTTTTTAATTGAGCCAAAGAGATCCTAGTCGGCCTACTTCCAGATTATTGAGCAATGGACGGTCTAGCGCCGCCCACTTCCGGGTCTCACTTCCTGTTTGTTGAGTGACTTCCATATGCCTCCAGATACTCCTGAGGGTGTGCACCTCCGGCCACTTCCGGTGTTACTTCCCAGTTCTTAACGGAATCACAGATGCCCTAGCCCTGCCCACTTTCGGCTTCACTTTCTGATTGTTGCCTGCTACATGCTCCTAGTATGGCTCCGCCCATTTCCATTTTCACTTCGGGAATCACTTTGAGATTCCTACTTACTGATGCCCCTGAGCACCCGGTTTAAGGAAAAGAAAATGGCGCCTGTCCCCACCCACACCTTGCCCCTCGTGTCCTCATGAGAAATGGTAGACAGGAAGTGCACCACCTACTCTGCCTTCCCTCACTAGACCCTGAGGGTCTGGCTAATATGCAAATGAGCTCCTGAATATTCAAGAACATATCAATATCGGGATGGCCTCGTTGATATTCAAGAAATCTCAATATTCATAGAATTCATTAATATTCACAATTGGCCTGAATGGCTTGGCTATGAATATGTAAATGAGGTGATGAATATACATAATCTTCGGGGGCTCCAATCCCCTTCTGATTCTGAAATTAGTTGATAAAATAATTTAACGTTTTTGGATATTTAAAATTCTTTCACTTCACAATAGAAACTAAATTACTTAAGTTGTTTATATGAAAAATTGTTTACTCAAATTTATTTATATTTTAAATGTTATTCAAATTATTGAAATTTTAAAAATATTTTAAATTTAAAAAACTTTGTTATTTTCAAAAGGCACTTTTCCGGGGACTGAAAACAAAAAGATGGAAAATTGGTAAAGAAAAATAAAATTTGTGAAAAAAGCCAGGAAACTGATTTCTAATTTAAAAAATATTTTTTCTCTTCTAAAATCCAAATGCTTAAAAAAGGTTTTTGCATAAATCACAAGTGTGTTCGGTTTTCCTCCTTTAAAATCTAGATTCTGTTTCCTTCACCTTCTGGCAGCTTACATGCCTGCGGTTCTTTCTTTCACCAAAAAAACAAAATTAAATTGACTGCTCTGTAAATATTTTTCAAACCTGTCACCATTTCAAGGAGAAAAGAAAGAGACGAATAAAATTTCCAAAGACTGAAAAACAAAACAAAACAACTAAAATTTAAACAGTAAAAATTAAAAAAAAAATTAAAATTCTGGAATCCGCACACATGGGGTTAGAGGAGAAAAACATCCCATTTTCTCTTTTTCTCACACAAAAAGTAAATTGTTAAATTGTTTTTTTAAATGTTAAATTGTTAACATTGTTCAAAAACAACAGTATTTCAGAATTTTTTGCAATTTTGAAAATTCCAAAAGAAAAGTTGGATATTTTTGTGTGTGCACACAGGAAAGTGCCACTGGTTTCTGATGGGGAAAACAAGAAAATGTGAAAACGGGAAGGAAATGGACGAAGGTTTGTTCTTCATGGCGCCCAAAACAATAAAAAAATACAAAATTTTAAAAATTTTAATAAAAATTTAAATTTTCAAAATTTACCAAAAAATATTTAAAATCAGAAAAAAAAAAAAAAAAAAAGAAGAAGCTACCTGGGTCATCCCCGCGCTCGTCACTGCTCAGGTCCTCGGTGAGGCTCCGCACATGGCCTCCTGCTCGAAGGGAGGGGGGTGTGTGACAACGAGAAAGTGAGAAGATTCAAGAGTGAGAGGCTACGTGCGTGAACATCGAGAGGAGGGAAAAATAAGAGGAAAAAAGGGAAAAATGGAAAAGAGAAAAACGAAAAAAGAGGGAAAAAACAAGAAAAGAATAAGGAAAAAAAATCTGGAAATCGGAATTTTGTCGAAATTGGAAAAAAAAGAAAGAAAAGAAAACGGAGAAACCTCAGGAGACGCGGGGATTCGTGCAAACGTAAAAAAACAAAATGAAAAACGAAAAAGTTTTCTCAGAGAAAAAAAGAATTGGTGTTGCCACGCGTGTTAAAAAGTTCAAAACTGATACGTGGAAAGGAAGGTTTCCTGATTGACATCACGAGGGCGGGGTCATCGACACGGCGGGGCGGAGTCTGGGAACCAAGATTCCCAAGTGCAAAATTCGAAAATTTCCAAAAAAGTTTTACGAATTCTCCAGTTCAAGTAGTCTCAGGGTCCCGCCTCCCCTGTCACACCTCCTCACATGCACAAATCCCTTCCCCCGTACCTCAGTGGACACACGACCCCGCCCTGCACAGGCGCGCAAATGTATGCACGTGTATGCAAATGAGTATTATGTACACAGGACTTCGGTCGGTTATGTAAATTAGCCACAGAGGGAGACGCATGCAAATGAGCGGACAAACATGAAAATGGCTTTGGATATACAAAAATTTATGTAAATGTGGGATCGTATGTAAATTTATGCAGATGAGAGAGCAAGCACATGATATCATGGTCACAGCATCGATCTCTGAATCCCAGCTTGGGCCCAAGCGCGAGCAAATGTGTGTGAATGAGCCATGATGTCACACACCACTGTCCCAAGGGAGATGACACCAGACTTCGAAGTCACGTGACGCGCGTGCTCCCGGGTCACTCACCCACGCCCGCCGGCACATACAGGTTGAGGTAGAGACAGTCCTCGTCTTGCTCGCGCGCGTGCGCGGCCACAGCGTCGGGGTCGGCGGCGAGCCAGGCGGGCAGCATGGCGGCGGGGTCGGGGCGCGTGTCGGCGTCCTGGGGACACACGGGGGCGAAGCGCGCGGCCCCTCGCACGCCGGGCCATGGGGCGGGAGGCTCAGGCGGCTGGAAGCGGCGAGGGCCGGTGGGCGGGGCAGCGTAGGGCACGCCCAGGAAGCGTGCCACGGGGCCCAGAGAGCCGCCTGGCAGGGGCACGCGCATGCCCCGCAGCCGCCCGTAGCGCGTGCTCACCACCACGGGCCCCGCCCCCTCCCCAGAGTCCTCGGGCGGCAACGAGGAACAGGACACACATGCGGCCAGGGAGGCCACAGCTAGGCACGCCAGCAGCGCGCCCGAGGTCATGCTCGCCGCCGCACTTTTCACCACGCTTGATGATGTCACGCTCAGTGTCACGGCTTTCATCACGCTTAAAATGCCTTGTGTTCAAGAGCCGATGTCACTCTTATCGTCAGGATCGCTGTCACACTGGACGGCATTCACCTTGGTGGCCATAAGGTCCCCGGACCCGAGGCATGGTTTACAAGGGCAGCATGTGGGGCAGGGCGGCAAGACCAGTGAGGGTGACACACACACACACAGGGCATGTGGCCTCCGTGGTGAGTGTGTGATGCGCGTGTCACCGGAGGGAGGGGCTCCAGACTGGGGGCGTGTCAGTCATGGCTGCCATGGATCCATCGTTCCACGTCCGGCTTGGGTCATGGTAACATGCCCTGAGCAGGGAGAGACCCGGTATATATGTGACCTACACAGGCACATATAGGTGGAAACACAGACGCGTCTCTGAACATTGCACACACACCTCAAATGTGTGGGCCTGGTGTGTGCCCTGTGTGTGTGGGAGTGCAGGGCGAGTCCAGATCAGCCGTGTGTGTACATGTGCACTCTCCCCCACCGGGCTCACTCACCTCTCCTCACACACCGTCACGTGTGCCCACCATGTTGGGAGGCGATGTCCTCCTTGGGGTCTTGGATATGTGTATGGGCAGGTCTGGGCCGTCGCTGGTGGCCATTGTGGGGGCCTGAGGAGGGAAAGCACAGGCGTTGGTGCCACAGTCCTCCCCCCTCTAGCTTTCTGACTTCTGGGCCATACACACATGCACACACACACACACACACACACACACACACACACACACCCCGGGTGACACTGCCGGCCATGCCCACAGGCGTTGAGGGTCAGAGTGGGAAAGGGCACAGCCGTGGTGGGGGCGTGGTGTGAAGCTGTGTGCGATGAATGTGTACTGTGTCATGCATGCGCAGTGTTTACCCTCACCGTGTGAGCTCAAGTGCTGAGACGCCTCACAGAGGCTCACACCATCTGTAAGTCTGTACACTTGTGGGGGGGGGAAAGTGCTTGTGTCTGAGCTGTACCTATTTATACGTATAGGCCGGCATCACACAGAGGCACACACACCTTCATCCACACACATGTATTTACACATGCATACAAATGTTTACTCGAACGTACTTACGCAGACAGGTATTTTCACTCACGGGTAGACTTACTCGAATATTTACTGATACTCGTATGCACACAGGCTTACACACATGTACTTTCACAGACATTTGCACTTACACTCACAATTAACAAATTGAGAGCCACAGATGAAGCTGTGTACCGTGAACGTGGGACCTGGACATAGACTGTCACAGCCGAGCACACACAATACAGACACACGATACAGACCTGACATGAAATACACATCCTGGGGCACTATGCCGTCCATGCCAGGCGGGGTGTGTAACGTGTACACGGGGCTGTTTGGTACGTGTGTCGTACGGTGTTCTCTCGAGTGCGTAATGTCTGCACACCACCACACACACACAAACACGTCTAGGCACACCTCAAGACCTGTCAGCTGCATGTGAAGCTTGGGAAGCCCTCACACCCATTGCAGGGAGCGGGTGCTCGCTGAGGCGCTCACTGAGGCCCAGGCTGGCCTTGCCCGGCCCAGGCACACACGCTCACACAGACACACACAGAAGCACAGACACACGCGCGCGCGCACGTCCGTGAGTGCACATAACTCATGTGCATCTGTGAGCTCACACTCATGACGACTCAGGGACGTGACCTGGTTCCTTCCAGTTCCCCCACCTCCCAAAACACACAAACACACACACCAGGAACTCGTGTCACCCCCGCCCCTCCTCCCCCATGGACTCCCTCGCGCGCGCGCGTGACAAAATCCAGCCCATAATAGCCGCGTGCAAAGCGGGGAAAAGGGAAAAAAAATGTAGTGGAAAAAAAAATTAAAGAAAATGAAATGAAATTCTGTCCTCCCCCCGCACACCTCTCTCCCCGCGTGCACACTCCATCCCTCCCTCCCTCATTCCCTCCCTCACCCCGCGCGGCCCTGACACACTCACCCCGGACGGCAGGGAGGACTGCGGCGGCAGCGGCAGGAGACCAGAGGAAAAAAAAAAAACGTGCAAATAGAGAACACAGGGTGGGGGAGGGGAGGGCACGCGCTGGCGGGGGAGGGGAAAGGCGGGCAAACCCCGCGGTGAGTGTGTCAGCGCGCGTGTCACCGTCTCCGGTTCCCACCGCGGTCCGCGGCCTCCGAGGGACGACTCGGCGGCGACTGCGGCTGCGGCGGGGGGCGGGGAGGGGGCAGGACCGCGGGGATGAGTGGCAAGATGGCCATGCCCCTAACCACGCCCCACGGTGACGACAGGATTGAGAGACGACCCCTAACCACGCCTCCCAGGAAACCGCGAGCAAGAAACGTCCCTAGCCACGCCCCCTGGGTGACGCGAGAGATGAAAATCGTTCGCTAACCACGACCCCTGGGTGACGACGAGGAGAAACGTCCCTCTAGCCACGCCCCTCACAGCGGCACGGCGCTACGTAACCTAACCACACCCCCTCGATTACCACGCCCCTCGGTGAGACACCGCACGGTTAAAGTTCCCCTAACTACGCCCCGCCCAGTGACGGAGACAGAGAAACGTCCTCTACGTCCCCTCAGAGACAGGGAGTAAAACGTCCCCTAACCACGCCCCCTGGGTGCAGGAAGCGAGAATGAAGCCTTAACCACGCCCCCTCCCTCGGTGTCGCACAGCAGGAAAAACGCCCTCTAACCACGACCCCTAACCACGACCCCAAGGAGACAGAAGTAGAAACGTCCTCTAACCATCGCCCCTCGTAGACGCGTGGCGTGAGAAATGTCCCCCTATCAACGCACCCTCGGTGACGTGCCAGCTATGCACCATCGGTGATGTTCTTCCCGTGACGTCACCCTGCTTCCGGGTGACGCGGGAACGCAGCATCCGGGTATCACCACGGCTGGACCCGGCGGAGGTCTCGGGGCCGTGACGTCAGTACGCAGCTCAGGAATCACCCCGCCAGTGACCTCGGTGATATCGCGGGTCCCAGGGACGGGACGGGTTCAATGGGATCTGGGGCGACTTTCGGTTCCTCTGGGAAGCCCCACGGGACATAGCTGAAACAGCGACGGAAGCACAATAGCGCAAGGTATTCTGGGAATCGTAGTCCTCGGCGGCTCTGCGGTCAAGCGAGGGGAAGGGGACGGGGACTACAGACTATCCCAGAGGCCCGTGCTCGGTGGCCATGTTTGTAGTCCTCTGTGCGTCGCGAGACACGCTGGAATTATAGTTCTCCGACCTCAGGGGTGGGGCAAACGAGGGTCACAGAATGTCCCATGGGCTCCGCGGCTGTACGGGGAAAACGGGATCCGGCTCGATTTTCGGTGGACCTAAGAAGACATGAGGAACGGACGGGAAACAAGCGAGGGCGTGTACTACAATGGATTCTGGGAATCGCAGTCCACTACTGCTCCAGGGCCCCGGCTGGGGTGAGGACAGGGAGACTGGGAAGATTGACGATCCAAGGGCTCTGTGAGCGGCGGCCATGTTTGTAGTCCAATGGGTGGCAGGAGATACGCTGGGAGTGTAGTTCTCCGACCCCGGTGTAGGCGCGGCAGAAACCCGGTGGGGGAAACTGGGCTCACCTGACGACACGGGGACTAGGTCCCTAGAAACCGCTGCCATGTCGCCGTTACCCCTTCCTGCCTCAGTTTCTCTGGCCTCATTAGCATACATTTTCATAATCATCTTGCCCGGGATCGCCTGTACGTTTATACTCGTTTTACAGGTTGACGTTTTAAATGTTTACGTGTGATTATTCATGGAGCCTTAATATATTCATGCAAATATGTTCTTAAATGTATTTTAAGATATGCACTCGTGTCTGTTTTAGAGTTTCAAATATTAATATGTGTCAATATATTCACGTATTAACATTCGCACATTTACATGTTAGGATATTGCCATATTTACATATTACTGTGCCATATATTTGCATATAGCTGTATTCGTATATTTACATATTGACCATTTGCGTATTTGCTTATTAATTTATTCACATTTTTACAAGTTAGTGTTTATATTTTTACATATTTGCACATAACTACACTTGTATATTC
Source organism: Psammomys obesus (assembly GCF_907164565.1). Taxonomy (NCBI): domain Eukaryota; kingdom Metazoa; phylum Chordata; class Mammalia; order Rodentia; family Muridae; genus Psammomys; species Psammomys obesus. Next base: position 19,120 of record NW_026589730.1, read on the forward strand.
ACATATTAATATAATTGTATACTTACATAATATTCATACATTTACTTTTCAGTTTTGCATATTTACATATCAACGTGTTTGCGCACTTACATACCGATATTTGTATATTTGAATCAGTATTTAAATATGTACATGTTAATGCATTCCGATCTTTACATATTACTCTGTATGTTTGCATATTGATGTGATGGTGCATTTCCATGTTAATGTCTTCATGCATTTGCATATCGCTATATTCGTTTATTTACATGTTAGTGTTCTGCGTTAACCCGCGTGCACATTGCTGTTTTCCAATGTTCACACCGTCATGCTTACATAATCACGTATGCAAATATATTTAAATAGCTGCTTCAGTGTGCAGCTCACCGTTGGCCACATTGACATAAAAGTAGTGTAGTTGCACATGGACGTTTCTTCCCTGGAATGCGTTCACATGTGAATGTTCACATGTGTGCTTGTCCTCGTCCTCAAGTGTGTGAAATGTCCCCGAGTGAGCATGGTCACCCTTTAATATATTCGTGTATGCAAATGTGTTTAAATGTGTGTCTTCTGTGTGTCTCTGAGCACTGATCTGTAGTGTAACTGCACGGCCATGCATTGACACACGTTAACACACTTGCACATGGATGTTAATGGCGCCTTCAGATGCTCACACACGGACACATTAATTCTTCCATCAGCTCCTTGGGAAATGTGTACGTTACACACTTACACACCCGTGCACTTACACACACATGTGGGACCGACGTATGTACACACACTTATATGGGACACAGAGATGTGTCAAACCTATGTGTACACTCAAATAGACCCATGTGCACACATGTAAGTGCACAGCTCTCCCTCTGTACATCCCTTAGTCCCTCTGCAAACGAGCATGGATCTGCGTCCAGACCCCAACCTGTCACTCGGTCCACACCCATTCACACCCACGCCTGCACACTCAGATCCACAGATCTGCACACTTCTGCACGAGCACAGACACAGGCAGACGCGAACTGGGCTGCAGGGCCCAGCGCCCGCCCGGCCCTGTCCCAGTGTACACCAACTTCCCCGATCCCTCCGCGCCAAGTCCTCCCCCCGGTACGCGTTGCACAATCCTCAAAACACTCTGGTCCCCGCTGGTTCTCCCCCTCCTCCCCTCACACGCTCACCCTCCATCCGGCAGGGAACACAGAAGCGGTCGACTGTGGGCGAGCGCGCACGTGTGCAGGGAGCCGGAGCGTCGGCGGCGCCGGGTAAACTGAGACACGGGTGTGGAGGGTGTGCTGGAGGGGCGGTGATGTCAGCGCGGAAATAAGGGGAGGAGGGGGGACACGACCATTTACACACACACTCACACACACAGCATCGCATGACTTCAGATCTCAAGCCCGGGTCGCCAAACCTCCTGCAGGCTCTGCGGGTAGGGGCGAGGGCACACCTGTGAGCGTGTGTGGCGGTGACGTAAGTGACCCCGCCCCTACCTTCCTCTCCCCTGCGGAAACGCTCCACCCCAAACCGCAGGCGAAAACCGGGACTTCCGGTGTCTGGTTTGGCGGTGCCTGTCAATCAGAGTCGCCTAGTCGAACTCGGACCTGACGACCCCGACCCATCCATCCTGCGAACCTGGCAAAGGTCACTTCCGGTGGGTGGGCGGGACATCCATTATACAGGCAGTAGGGGCTGATAACACAGGCAACGCGTACGATATGGTCGCGCCCCTTCCGCCCTCCGAGCACACCTTAGCGAGCACTTCCGGGTGGGACTGTCCTTCACGGCGTAGCCGAGACGACACGCGCCAAAGGCCCCGCCCCTTTTGCCCTGCCTGCGCTGTCTTCCCGCTGTTTCTTCTCAGTCTCCTGGGAGGTCCTGGTTGTCTGGTCCCAGGGATGGAGGGTGACTTAATACACTGTGGATGCCGTGCGTGCCCACCGCCTGACCCCATGACCCCGCGGGGGCGGAAGGAGGAATCCCCGCCCCCACACTCATGGATACAGACAGACACACAGACACACTCACGCGGGCAGCGATGTAAACAATCCATACCTCCGCTCTTGCGTCATGACCTCTGCCTCGGCTCTGCCCCCTGACTTACACCCTAACTCACTCCCCGAGACCTCAGTGACCCCGTTTTACACCCCAGTGTCACCCAATGACCCCGTGCCACACCCTCCCCACTATGTGAACAATCCATACATTAACACACACATTTAGCTCACACACGCCGGAAGTCCTGGCCCTCTCCTCTCTCCTGAAGTCCGCAACGATCCCCGTGACCTGCGTGTTACCACTTCCACGCCCCTACCTCACACCCCAGCACTATATGTTAACGTGTACGATTATGGCGTGCAAGAAGCCCTAACTCTTCCCACGTGACCCCTCCCTGTGACCCCGTGACCCCTGGGTTAACCCCGTGAACCCCCATGACACCCATGTCACCCCATTCCCCGCCCCTCTCCCGACAGGTAAACAATCCATACATTAATGCTCAAGCCCATACATGCTCATCCCCAGCATGCCCAGCCCCAGGGCCCTGACTCACGCCAGTCCCTGTCACTGACCCCGTGACCCCTGCGACGCCCACGAACCTGAGCGCGGGGACTTATATAACCTGCCCGGCAGCCGCCCTGGAGCTCAGTCGGTGCCCGGGGTCACGGCAGGGTCACGGCTGCTGGTGAGTGTGCAAGGGGGCAAAAGGGGCTTCACAATGGGGAAACTGCTACCATGTGTGCAAGGGGTGACGGGTCACAGTGGGGTCACCGCTGCCTATGAGTGTGCGCCAGGGTAGTTGTGCGTGTCACTTCTGGCCTTGTGTGGACTCAGTCCTTGCACTTCCTGTTCCACAGTGTGAGATACATGTGATGTCCATGTTTTACATACTCGGATGCGTGTTTATGCAGCGTGTCCGTCTATCGCATGTGACGTATGTTTTATATGCATGGATGATTGTGTAAAGCTGTGTCCGTGTGTCTGTGTCGCACACACATCACAAATGTGTCGCAAATCAACATATACATGACATGGGGACAAAACATGTGTTTACTTACATGTGTGTAGTGTGTACACATATACCCGGACCTATACACACACAGGTTCCACGTACTTACATGGGAACACATAAGTGTGTGTAACTGGTACATATCTGTACACACACGTACACACACATGCAGTCTTGCAGACGATAGGAATGTGTGAATTCACACAGATTCACACTGACTTTTTTACACACGCACAGGCTTACTTAGTTACTAGAAGGCTCATCCCGCATGAGGAGTGAATGTGTAACTGAAGATGTGTTCGTTTCAATGTGTAACTACATAAATGTGTGTGATCTCCTATGTGTTCCCAAGTGAACCTGCCTCCCCCCGCAGGAAGAAACGCCATGCTTCCCGCCCTCCTCCCCCTCCTGCTCATGGCTGCCCTGGCCCCTGCTGCTCGCTCGCGCCCCAACATCGTGCTCATCATGGCAGACGACCTCGGCATCGGGGACCCTGGGTGCTACGGAAACACGACACTCAGGTGAGGGTGCAAAGGTGGGCTGAAGGGACTTCCGGCTAGCTTCCTGCTCTGCTTCCAGTTCCACTTCCTCTTTCACTTCCGGTTCCACATCTGGTTGGACTCCTAGTTCCACTTCCGGCTACACCTCCAGTGACACTTCTGGTTAAACTTCCTATTTCGCTTCCTGTTCCATTTCCGGCTACACTTCCAGCTACATCTTCAGTTGCACACTACAGGCTCCACTTCAGGTTCCACTTCTTGTTTCACTTATGAACACACTTCTGGTTTCATTTCTGTTCCACACCCAGGTAAGCCTCCAATTACACTTCTGGTTACACATCCTATTTCACTTCCGGTAACACTTCCAGTTTCATTTAGAGCTACACCTCTGGTTAGACCTCTAGTTGCACACCTTTTTACACTTCAGATTGCACTTCCTCTTTCATTTCTGGTCCCACTTCCAGCTACACTACAGGCCACACCTCTAGTTACACCTCAAGTTGCACTTCTGGTTCCACTTCCTATTTCACTTCCTGTTCCACTTCAAGTTATGCTTCCAGCTATATTTCTGGCTACACTTCCTGTTTTGCTTCCCATCCACTTCCTGCTACACTTCAGTTTCCATTTCCATCTACAACTCTAGTGTCCTACTTCTGGTTACATTTTCTATTTCACTTCCAGTCCAACTTCTGGGTACTCTTTCACCTACACCTCCAGTTACACCTGCAGCTGAACTTCCAGTTACACTTTCTATTTGACTTCCTGTTCTGCTTCCTGTTCCTGTTCCAGTTCACTTCACTTCTGGCTACACATCCGTCACAATTACTATTTCACTTCCCTTTCCACTTTGGGATTCATTTCCTCTTCAACTTCCTGTTCCACTCTCTGTTCTGCTTCCTCTTTCACTTCCAGTTTCACTTCCATTTCACTCTCTGTTCCACTCCCTGCTACAACTCAAGCTACACATCTGATGGTCACACTTGCTATTTCATTTCTGGTCCAACTTCCTCTTCCGTTTCCTCTTCTGCTTCCAATGCAACTTCCCGTTCTGCTTCCTCTTCCACTTCTGGTTCCTTTTCCCTCCCCCCCATAGGACGCCACACATTGACCGTCTCGCCCGGGAAGGTGCGAAGCTCACACAGCACTTGGCTGCTGCGCCCCTGTGCACTCCCAGCCGTGCGGCCTTCCTCACAGGTCGCTACGCTGTGCGCTCTGGTGAGTGACCTGTGACCCTTATGACCCCCGTGACCTTTGCACCCTCACCCACTACCACCCATGACCATTTAACCCTTTGATACCCCACAAACCCTTATACTTTCACCCAGGAGCCTCATAACCCACGTGACCCCTCTATGACCCCATGACCCTGTGACCTCTCAAACTCTATCGCTCCTCCACAGGCATGGCATCACACAACCGTGTGGGCGTGTTCCTATTCTCAGCATCATCGGGCGGGCTGCCCACTGATGAGGTCACCTTTGCACGGCTTCTGAAGGAGCAGGGCTATGCCACGGGGCTCGTGGGTGAGTGTGCAGGGGGTGAAGTGGTAGGGGGAAGCAAGAGGAACACTGCACTGATGACAGGAAGTGGATGGGTGACTGACAGGAAGTAGGTGGCAGAACTCTCGAAGGGGCATGAAGCGTGTGAGTGGCTGACAGGAAGTTGGTGGACAACCAAAAGGGGAACAGAAAGTGGGTAAATTATTGACAGGAAATGATAGAACAACTAACATGAAGTGGGTAAATTGTTGACAGAATGTGGGTGGGCAACTGACAGAAGGACAGAAAGTACATCAATTATTGACAGGAAGTTGTTGGTAAACTGAAAGGAAGTGGCTGATTGACTGACAGGAAGGTGGTGGGATGCTATCCTGAGGTCATGACATTACTGTAATGGCCAAAGGAAGTGGGTGTGACCTTGTGGTGACTGCATAACCTCACACTGATGGATACAGCACAGCAGGTGAAAAAAGTAGGTGAGCGACTGACTGGGGGACAGGAAATGGGTCAGTTATTAACAGGAAGTGTGTGAGTGACCAGGACCATGATGGCCAAAAGGAAGAGTGGTAGTGACCAACATGAGAACAGTAAGTGGGTTAGGTATTTACAGGAAGTATGTGAGTTACAGGACGTGAGTAAATTATTGACAGTAAGTAGGTGGGTGACTGACAGGGGACAGGAAGTGAGCAGGACCATAATAGCCAACAGAAAGTAGTTGAGCCACAGACAGGAAGTGGCTGGCATGCCCAGCCATGTCCACTTGTGATCTCTCCTCTTCTCTCTGCCCTTCTGCCACAACAGGGAAGTGGCACCTGGGGCTGAGCTGCCGCACGGCCTCCGACTTCTGCCACCACCCTCAGCGCCACGGCTTCGACTTCTTCCACGGCATTCCCACCACCAACCTGCGGGACTGCCGCCCAGGCTCCGGCACCGTGTTCATGCCCGCGCTGCGGATGCTCATCTACGGGCCACTGTGGGCGCTGGCGGCCGCGGGTCTCACGCTGGCGGTGCTGCGAATGCTGGGCCTTGTGCACGTGCCCGGGACGGCCTTCCTAGCCCTCGGAATCATGGCCGCCACCCTGGGGGCAGCTCACCTCACCTTCCACCTCTGCTTCCGGCCGGCCAACTGCTTCCTCATGTCGGGCTTCCACATCGCCCAGCAGCCCACCAACTACACTGGGCTTGGACATGGGCTTGCTGATGAGGCCACAGGATTCCTGCGCAGGTCGGGGGAGGGACGAAGGGGCAGGGTGGGGATGGAGGGAGACCAAGCACAGACACTTCCTGTCAGAGAAATGGCTACTTCCTGTTTGTGATATTAATTCCTGTGTGTGACCTCGTTACTTCCTGTTTAGTACATCATTTCTTTCTTCCTGTCTCTGATCCCATTAAATCCTGTCCATTACATTACTTCCTGTCTCTGACCTCATTACTTCCTACCTATTACATCATTACTTCCTGTCACAGACATCATTACTTTCTCTCTCTCTGACATGATTACTTCCTTTCTCTGACATGGTCACTTCCAGTTGGTGACAGTATGACTTCCTGTCTGTGACATTATTACTTTCTCTAACATGACTACTTCCTGTCTGTGACAAGACTACTTCTTGTTTGTGACATGGCTACTTTTCATCTGTGAAATCGTTACTGCCCATCTCTGACACTGCTAATTCCTGTCTGTCACATGATGACTTCCTGTGTCTTACATTAGTCTTTTCTGCCTACAATGTGGCTACTTCCTGTCTGTGACATTATCACTTCCAGTCTCTGACAAGGCTACCCTCTGTGCCATGACTACTTTTCTCTGTGACATCACTACTTCCTCTTTGTGACATCATCACTTCTTGTCTCTGACAGAGCTTCATCCCATCTGTAACTAGGCCACTTCCTTTTATGTAACTCAGCTAAATCCTGCCTGTGATCACCTACTTCCTCTCCAGGCACGCGCACACGCCCTTCCTGCTCTTCCTGTCTCTTGTGCATGTGCACACTGCACACTTCGCGGGACCCGACTTCTGGGGAAAGAGCCGGCACGGAGCTTATGGGGATGCAGCTGAAGAGATGGACTGGATCGTGGGTAATTAGCATTCCATTAGCATATCATCAACAGAAAGGATGGACTGTAGCATGGATAATTAGCATCTCATTAGCATGTTGCAATCATGGGGTGGAAAGTGTGGGGTTTATTAGTATCTCATTAATAGACAATTAGCATATCATCATCATAAGGGAGTTGGAGAGGGTGATAGGCATTAACAAATCATTAGCATCTCATTAGCATATCATTATTGTGGTAAGTGAAACCAGTGTCTCATAAGCATCTAATTAATATATCACTTTTATATAGCTATCATGATGGGGATAGATGGGGCAAGTGATCAGCATCTCATTAGCATGCGATTAGCATGTCACCATCACAGTATCATAGCATACAGGGCCATTGACTCAGGTGAGGCTGATTAGCAGCTCATTATCATATGTCATCAAATTTGAATAAGGTGAGGGGTAAAGATCAAGAGCGATTACCATATCATTAGCAGGTCTACAGGTAATTAGCAAACATATGATTAGCATGCCGGGCATGGCTCATTAGCATCTCCTCAGTATGCCAGTGTTGCGCACACGCCATGGGCAAGGGGCCCTTCCTGTAATGTGTGTTTCCCTGTGAGGACAACATTACCTGACAAACTGGTATGTCCCACTCCTTCCCCCCACCACCCCGCAGGCCGTGTCCTGGACACCCTGGATGAGCTGGGCCTGACCAATGACACACTGGTGTACTTCACATCCGACCAAGGGGCACATGTGGAGGAAGTGAGCGCTGAGGGCGAGATGCACGGTGGCAGCAACGGGATCTACCGGGGTGAGGCAGGCATGGCGGTGGCGTGACGGGAGGGTCACACATGCATGTGTGCATGGTGGCCACTGCGTTGAGCACATGTGTCACACACATGTGCTCCTTTTCAGGTGGGAAGGGCAATAATTGGGAGGGTGGCATCCGAGTGCCAGGCCTGGTGCGCTGGCCGGGCATGATCAAGCCCGGCGTGGAGATCGAGGAGCCCACAAGCAACATGGACGTGTTCCCGACAATCGTGCGGCTGGCGGGTGGCAAGCTGCCCCAAGACAGGTGTGCACGGCATGTATGTGTGATGGAGCTGTGCACGTGTGTGTGTTAACATGTGTGTGTGATATACCCGGATCTGTGTGATATATACATGTCTGAGCTGTGCATGCGGGCATGACGTCCAGCCCGGAATCACCAGCACGTCCCTGCAGGGTGATTGACGGCCGAGACCTCATGCCACTGCTGCTGGGGCACACCCAGCACTCAGAGCACGAGTTCCTGTTCCACTACTGCAATGCGGAGCTGCAGGCTGTGCGTTGGCGGCCCCGCAACGGTGAGTGCACGTCTTGGGGGGTGGGGGTTCACTGAGTAACAAAGCATGAGCCATGCCATACGGTCATCCCTGCTTCCCCCATTTAGGCAGCTCAGTGTGGAAGGCCTTCTTCTTCACACCCCGCTTCAGCCCCCCGGGCGCCAGCGGCTGCTTTGACACACATGTGTGCCCATGCAGAGGCTCTTCCCACCTGGTCCACCACGACCCCCCACTGGTGTTTGATGTGGCTCGGGACCCCCGTGAGCGCAGACCCATGACCCTGCATGACGAGCCCCGCCTCCCCGACATCCTGGCCACTGTTGTGCGTGCTGCACACAAGCATGCTGCCTCTGTGATCCCCGTGCCAGACCAGCTGTCCCTGGGGAACCTGGCTTGGAAACCATGGTTGCAGCTGGTGGGGGCATGGCAGAAGTGAAGCCCTGGGCGGGATGGGTGAGGGGAACCAGGAAGTGAACCAGAAGTCAGATGGGGGCAGGAACTGATGTCACAGGGTCACATTATATCACAGCAGGCACAGAAAATGAAAACCAGGAAGTCAAGAGTAGACAGGAAGTGATGGCATTCGGGTCCAGGGAGTAATCGAGGAGTCACAGGGACATAGGAAGTGACATAACCCAATCATATCATATCACAAGTGCCACAGGAAATGACTTCACAGGATCACATATCACAAGGGCCACAGGGACTTAATTGGTGTTCCTGGGTAAGCAGGAAGTTACGTTACTTGATCACATCACATCACACATGGTACAGGAAGTGACCTAACATGATCATGTCATATCACAAGGGGCACAGGAATTTAACAGGAAGTCACATGGACACGGAAAGTGACTTGATGGGGCCAGGAAACAAACAGTAAGTCACTGTGATAAGCACAGTGATTGAGCAGGTAGTCATGGGGAACAATAAGTGATGTCACGTGATAACATTACCTCACAAATTATATAGGAAGTAAATTTAGTAGGGGTGTAGGAAGTGACGGGACAAAGGGGGCCGGTATGTGGAAATTAGTGACTAAGGCCTTGGAACAGGAAGTGATGTTGCACGGGACAAGGAAGTGCCAAGGATACAGAAAATGATGTCAGGAAGCGACCAGGACTGAGCTTCCGAGGACAGGACAGAGTCCTGACTTCATTTACATATTCAGGAGTACACATGCTAATTGCCCAATAAAGGCCAGCAACATGAGCACATGCCCGTGTCTCTTGTGTACTCTTGATGGCAGCATCTGTGATGCCATTACTTCGGGTCACGTGTGCCTGTCACTGGGCAGGAAGTGAGTGAGTAGTGTCCCTGGGAGAAGCCTGGTTGTCATCACACCCGTCTTAACATTGTCACACACGTCCTCGCACACGCCCTTCCCGGTTCTTGGCACAGTGGGCGTCTTTCTCACCTAGGCTTGGGAAGAGGAGGAAGTGGCAAAAAGTAACACAGTTCCTAAGGAAGAGGGCAAGCAGAGTGGGAGATGGGGCAGAAAGTGAAAGGGAAAGTGGAGGAACAGGAAGTACAGGGAAAAGAAGGAAGAGGAAGACAAGGAGGAAGTTGAGGTAAGAGGAATAGAAACCACTTCCGTGTCTGATTTGGGGTCACATTGAGGCAATGAGGGCACTTCCGGGTCAGTCTGGGGTAAGACTGTGACACTGAGGGATACTTCCAGGTCAGGCCAAGCCTCTGTCATCAGCAAACATGCCCTGTTATCAAGACACACCTGGGGATTGGCCACGCCTCCTGTGAAGGGATCCAAAACAGGGCTACAACCCCCAGGACCAAACCCCGCTATGGACGAGCAGGCCACGTCTCCAGTACAAGGGCACGCCCCCTACGTCGAAGCCACGCCCCCGAGAACAGGCACTCTCCTTCTACAAGGAGGCCACAGCTCCCTGACCAGACCACGCCCCAACGTCGTAACCACGCCCCTTTAATTCAGGGCACAGCCCACTCTGGAAGGCCACCCCCCCCCAACTACAGGTAGCTGTCAGTGACCGCACCACAGGTTCCTGAGGTAAGGGGCGGGAAAAGTGCCGCAGTGCACGCTGGGACCCACGTGACCTTTACGTAGGTACCCCTTCACCTGCAATCCCAGCCCCTCCCATCGAGGTTTTAGCGCCGCAGCCGCCACCAGAACGAGCCTTCCTAAAGCGGTGGTTTCCAGGGACCCGGGACAGGAGACAGGGGAGGCGGGTGAGGGCCGGCCGGGTAGGGATGGGAGGAGGGGCGGGATTTCCGGTGTGGAGGGGTCCGTGTCAGACGTATTCTAGGGACACGGACTCGGGAGGACAGGGCAGCGGGTGAGGGACTTCTGGTCATGAGTGCGTGGGTCACGGCGGTTTCCGGGCACGTCCGGGGACAGACTGTGATGGGACAGCGGGTGACGGCTGGGAGGGTCGTGGGATGGGTAGGAGCGGAACTTCCGGTGGGGACTGGGGATGAGGGCGGGCAGCGCGGAGGTTTCAATGGAGCCCAGTTGCGGAGACTGTGATGGAATGCGGTGTTCGTGATGGACGGGGCCGGTTTACTGGAGGCGCCGTTCTTCCAGTGGAGTACCGCGGGCGCTGCAGCAGTGTTAGGTCCCCTGGGCGGGGACTGATGGGATGGCTTGCAAAGGACTGGCGGGAGGCGGGGCTTCCGTTAGGACAGGGCTGCAATTTGTGGGCGTGGCCCTGCGGGAGATTGACCTGCCACCGCTCCCCTCAGAAGATCCGCCCTGAGGAACTGAAAGTGTCATGGCCTTCGCCATCATGATTCGCCTCCTAGTCGCGTGTCTTCCAGTCGCGTGTCTCCGCGCCCCGCCGCCCCGCCCCAATTTTCTGCTGCTCATGGCTGATGACCTGGGCATTGGTGACATCGGATGCTATGGGAACCGCTCGCTGCGGTGAGCTCTCTGGCCCCCGCCCAACCTCGCCCCCTTCATTGATTCCCGACAGAAGCCACTCCCCCTGGCTGAGACAAGCCAGCCCCAGAGATAGTTCCCGCCCCAACTAAGCCCCGCCCTCGTCAGGGCGTCACCCACGAAGGTGAGGGCCCAGCACAGCCCGTGGTGACAGCCTCTAACCAGCAACTACGCCCCCGGCACTAAATGCCCCATCCCCACAGGATATTAACTTCCAGGCCAAGTCTCCAGTCCCGCCCCTCTGCTCTAAGTCCCGCCTAGGCTGCCCCCACTAAACCCGCCGCCACGGTTTGTCTCTTGGTGTACCTTGGGTTGAACCGCGCCCATGATGCGCCACCGCCCGAACTAAGCCTTGCCCACTTCCCCACCCCCGCACCCAAGCTCAACCCCGCCCCCGACAGCACTTTAACCGTGGTGCCACTTGATAAACTAAGTCCCGCCCCCATGAGAAGCCCAGAACCCCGCAATAAGCTCTGCCCCAGCTCATCAAAACCAATCCCCAACCCCGGACTCCCCGCCCTGCCTTGACAAGCCCCCACCCCTCTCAGAGATCCAAACCAGCTTTCGCTAAGTCCCGTCCCTAGTCAAATGTCCACAATGGCTGCTGTTTTTGTTTATCGTTTATTGCTTTGTTTTGTTTTTTTCGAGGTGTAAGTTCTGTGGTGTTCGACCACCATTTCTGGAGCGTGTGCTTTAGGAGGATAAGAGTGTTGATGATTAATTTTGTTCCCTAAGGCGACAGTCTGTTAAGAGATAGACGTAGGAGCATGTTAGACTATTAAAAAAAATCTTTTTATTGTGAATAGACTTGTTCTATCCCAGAAACTTTAAACAGAACTGCACCTTGGTATGGGAGCTCATGCACTCTACTGAGGCAGGAGGATTGCCATGGTTTGGCAGTCTAGCCCGAGCTACCCAGCAAGGTCCTGTCTTGAAAGAAAAGCAGTACTAACAGCTGTTGATACTTGGAGAAAAGAGCCTGTCAGCCCTGTTTCTTATGTTACAGGTGGGGCTGGGAATCCCCCAAACAGGATGCAGCTCCAGAAAGGGTCCTGGCTGCTCTAAACCGTGGTTTTCCCCACGGGCCCTTAGCTTCTCCCCACAGGTGTCTTGTTTTCGGTTGCCATATGAAACCTACAAGTGAGATTAAGGAGGTCGAGCAAGGCAGTACTCTACATTTCCATTAGGATCCTGTCACCTGTGAATGTTTCATTTTGAGGGAAACCCGCAGCCTGCTCTGGAGATAGATACCTTTGAGAGGCTGGGGCTGAAAGCAGTCCTAGGGGGCAGCAGGTTGTTGCCCTTTGCCAGTGCTACACTTGTGAGGAGAGGGAAATTGAGTAGTAGTGATCCTGTTTTTCATTGCCCTTCCACGGGGCCATTTTTTGAAATGATGAATACAGTTTTACCCTTGAGGAAATAATTTTTGGGGTCCTTATTAAAGGAGTAGGTAATAAAATATTAGTGCCTCAGAATTGTGCCAGGTCAAGCTCCGCCCCTTCATCAGCTCTGCCTATCACTTAGCCCCTCCCTAAGCCCTGTCCCTCACTCTGTACCCACGCCAAGCCAAACCAGCGCCTTCCTCATCCCCACTGCCCACTAAGCTCCGCCCTGTCCCAAGCTCTGTTCCTCCTAAATCCCTGACCCCTCACCAAGCCCCTCCCCCCGCAGGACCCCAAACATCGACCGCCTTGCCAGGGAGGGTGTGATGCTGACACAGCACCTGGCCGCCTCCTCCTTGTGCACGCCCAGCCGTGCTGCCTTCCTCACTGGCCGCTACCCCATTCGCTCAGGTGCGTCACTTCCTGTCCCTGACAGGGTCCCCCTAGCTCCGCCCCCAGCATCACTTTTCCCTCTTGTGTGAGCCCCCAACCGCCCCCTCTGGCATTGGAGATGTCACTCCCCTTGAGCCTCCCACTGGGGTCACCCACCCTGGGCCCTGTCCCTTTCTCGTGGATGATGTCACTTCCTCTCAGGCTAGCTTCATGGTGGACTCCCCAGGTTATGCCCTTTCCTGTCAATGTCAGGAGTCCCTTCCCCTAAGGTATGGGTTGTGGTTTTCAGGTGATATCACTACCTGTCATCACCCTATATCCCTACCATCTAATATGACATCAACTCCTGTCACTATGCTCAGCCTCTCCCATCGAAGATGAGGCCACTTCCAGTCACAATCCTCAGTCATTCCCAATGAACTCTGACCACATCAGTTGCTGGGGCAGTCTCTTCCACCTGCTGACCCTGCTTTTTCTATCCCTAGGCATGACTTCCGCCCGTGGGCACCGGGTCCTGCAGTGGGCGGCAGGTGCAGGCGGCCTACCTCCTGAGGAGATCACGTTCGCGAGGATTCTGCAGGAGCATGGCTATGTCACAGGGCTGCTCGGTGCGTCTAGATGTCATGGCGGGTAGGGTGGACCCCACCTTCATACCAAAAGTATGCATGCTTGGGGGGATTACATCATCAAGGCCCTGCCCCACCCCTTTGATCCTTGTGATACTTCATGCCTGTTGGGCCGAATGATGTCACTGAGGTCCCCCTAACCCCGCCCACATGGGAGTCCGTGAGGCCCCTCCCACCCTCTTCCCCATACCCCACCTACAGGGAAGTGTCTCCTTATCCCCAGTTTCTCCTTATCCTGAATGTGTGCACATTGGGGGTGGACCTGATGTCATTGAGGCTCAATCCTCCAATCCTCCAATCCTCAAACCGGTCTACAAGGAAGTGTCTCCTCATCTCGAAAGTGTACACACTAGGAGTGATGCTGATGTCACAGAGGTGGCATGACATCACTGAGGCTCCGCGCACCTGACCCCCGCCCCCGCCCACAGGAAAGTGGCACCTGGGCCTAAGCTGCTCTTCGGCCACCGACTTCTGCCACCACCCGCACAGGCACGGCTTCAGCCACTTCACGGGGCTGCCGCTGGGCATGATGGGAGACTGCGCACCGCCAGGAGGGGTGTGGCCTCCGCCTCCCCATCTAGAGTCGTGGCCTTCCGAGAAACGAGCAGTGCTGGAGCAGCGCCTGTTCTGGTGGGCACGGCTTTTCGGGGCAGGGGCGGCTGGCATCTTGATAACGGCGGTCATGATGGGCAGCATCATAGGACACCCCTTCCGGCTGCGTGTGGCGGCGGCCATCTTGGCATGTGTCCTGGCAGCGGTGGCCATCTTGGCGTCAGTGGTAGCACGTCATGCAGGCGAGCTGGTGGCAAGGGCGGATTGCTTCCTGATGCGTGGAGCTGAGGTTACCCAGCAGCCCCTGAGGCTCGACCGTGTCACGGATATGCTGCTGCGCGAGGCCGAGGTCTTCCTGTCCCTGTGAGGAGCAGGTGGTGGGGCCCAAGGGTCATGGTCAGGGAATGTGTGGGCCTAGAGGAAAGGGATCTGGAGGGGTGGAGCTAAGGCAAGGGGAGCAGCCAAGGAGGACAAAGGGTGGGGTCAGGAAGTGGACAGGCTATAGGGCAGGGCTTGGGAGGGGAGGGGCTAACAAAAGGGGCTGTTGATTAATTGGTCGGGCTAGCGATTGATGATTGATTAATCGATCAATTGATACTTGATGAATTGGTGATTGATGGATCGCTTGATTATTGACTGATGATTGGTCGATGACAATGCTCATCGACTCACTAACTGAATGATGAATGATCGATAGAATGATGATCATTGCGTCTCAGCAATCAATTGATGACAGATTAATTGATTGCCTGATCAGTCGATCGATTCTGGAGATCAACAGGAGGGTCAAAAATGGATCGATTATTGATTGATTGATTGACATGATCGGTGGACAGGGATCCATTGATGGCTGATTGATGACTAGTCAACAGATCCACTGACGATCGATCGATCGAGTGATGAATGGTGGTTGATTGAGTAACGATCGACGGATCCGGTATTGGTAGGTGCCAGATCGGTAGGTGAATCATTGGACAATTGCTCAGTTGATCTATTGATCGATTGAGCAACATGATCACTCGATGGGTGATTGATTGAGTGACTGACAAATGATGGATGGTGATGGATTGATTGATTGTGGATGAACTGACCAATTGATTGAGAGATTGATGAATCAGTGATTAATCAACTGATGATTGATGAACATGATTGATGGATGGGTGATCAATTAACCAATTGATCCATTCATTATTGATTGATGACTGACGATTGACTCATGGATCGATTGATAATTGAATGATGATTGCTGATTTGGTGATCGATCATCGATCACCAAGATTGATGGAGGGGTGATGTTCGATGGATTAGTTTTCAATAGCTGATGGGTTAATAGATTCTTGATTGATCAATCAATTAATGACTGAGTGATGATTGATGAATTGGTAGTCGATCAAGTCATGATTGACAAGATCGATGGACGGGTTATCTATTGGTTGATGGATTATTGATCAATTCAGCAACTGATTATTGATTGATTATTGACTGACGATGGATCAACAATCAACTTTCGAGTGAATCCATGGCTAATGGGTCAATTGATTGCTATATTAATTTATCGACTGATGATTGATTGATCATCAGTTGATTGATCAAGTGATGATTGATGAATTGGTGATTGATTGATCGGCAGAATCAATTGGCCGGTTATTGATTTTCAATGGATCGGCGATGGATAGGTAGGTTAATGGACAGTGGCTCAGTTGATGTATTGATGATTGATTGATAGACATGATCGATAGACAGGCGAACGATCAAGTGAACGACGAATGATGGACGATGACTAATTGATAATCGTCGAATTGATTGATGCTCGATAGCCAGGTGAGAGATGAATTGGTGAGAGATGATTGACTGATGATCGATCAACTGATTGCTGATTGGCCCTGGATGGATCAGTGATAAATAGATGGTATATTACTATATTGATAATAGGATAATAGGTTAGTGGATCGGAGGATGATCGATTGAGTGATCAATTGACTGTTCAATTGACTGATCAATTGACTGATAACTAAATTGAGTGATCAATTGACTGATAACTAAACGACATAATTTATAGATGGGAGATTGATCAATTGATCGATGGGTTGGCGATTGATAGTTTACAGGTGAATGGATGGATAATGGGTCAGTTAATTGATGAACGACTGATCGGTTATTGATTGATTGATGGTTGATCGATTTATAATTGGTGATTGAGGATTAATTGATCAGTTATCAACAGCTGATTGGTTGATCGATTCATGATTAATCGATTGACTGATGATTGATCGACATGATCGATGGATGGGTAATAGACTGATTGATCAATTGACTGATGATTGATTGACTGATACTTGATGAATTGGCAATGGACAGCTGAGGGGTGAATCGATTGATAACAGGTCAGTTGATCAATTGATTGATTGATTGATGAATTGGTGATTGATCGACTGATGAATGACATGATCTATTGACTGATGCTTGATGGATTGGCAATCGACACTGACCAGTGAATCAACTGACCGACCGATGCTCAACTTCCTGACGGGTCGATGCCCGCAGTAAGCTTGGGCGGGCACTCCCAGGCTTCTGCCCCTTGATTACGTCACAGCCCCTCCTCCTCCCCCAGGCACTCGGACCAGCCCTTCCTGCTCCTCATGTCCTTCCTGCACACACACATCCCACTGGTGACTAAGCCAGATTTCCAGGGGCGGAGCCGGCACGGGGTTTACGGGGACAATGTGGAAGAGCTGGACTGGATGGTCGGTGAGTGATGGCAGGACGCGGGGTGGGCATAATCGCAGTGGTGGGCGAGGCTAACTGATGTCATAGGGTGGGCAGGGCTGCAGTTCCTGTCACTCAGAAGATCACTTTCTGTCCCTACCACTTTCCTCCCTCAGGATGTTACCTTCTGTCCTTTCTGCTGCCACTTCCTGTCCCTTGCTTGGGCTGACATCTCGGGATAGGTGGGGTAGAAGTGACATCACGTGGTCCATCCTCACCCGTTACCCCCTCCCCTGCAGGCCGCCTCCTGTCCATTCTGGACCACTTGGGGCTGACAGAGAACACGCTCGTGTACTTCACATCTGACAATGGTGCCTGGCTGGAGGCGGGACCACTAGGGGGCAGCAATGGGGTCTTCCGGGGTGAGCAGCAGGGGCCCCCAGAGGTCCTCATTCCCACCCTCCCTCCCACCTCAGCTTCCTTCTGGTGCTGCCCAGCTCCCCATTTCCGGGTGACCCACATCTCCCCACCTTCCCAGTACCCCTACATCCCATGCCCCTACTTCCTGCTTCTGGCCTGACTTCCTGTCTCACTGTTTCCCAACTTCCAGTTGCTTCCTCCCACGACTGCTCTCCTCAGTGTGACCCCCAGACACCACCATGCCCCCACTTATGGCTTCTGTCCTGACTTCCTGTCTCGCCCCTCCCCCACTTCTGGTCACAGGCGGCAAGGGCATGGGTGGCTGGGAGGGCGGCTTCCGTGTGCCTGGAGTGTTCCGCTTCCCGGGTGTGCTGCCCGAAGGTCGGGTTGTGGACGAGCCCACAAGCCTGATGGATGTGTTCCCCACCGTGGTTGGCCTGGCAGGCGGTGCCCTGCCAGAGGACAGGTGAGTGGACATAGTGGCATACAGGAAGTGGTGGCAGGGGTCTATGACAGGAGACAGATGAGCAGAAAGTTAGGGCTTCATACAGGAAGTGAGGCCCCTTTGGGGAAGGTGGGGGTGAGACTAGGGCATCTATGATGGCATCAGGAAGGAAGTGATTCTGAGCAAGGACAACTGATGTCATACAGGAAGTGATCATGGGGAATAAGGCAGGACTGTAGTAGAGGACACCATTATATCATACAGGAAATGAGGGAGATGGGGGGACAGTTCAGGTGGGCAGGCCCTCAGGGCTGCCATCTTGGGAACATGGTGAGGGGGAGGGTTCAAACACCTGAACCACATCCATCCCATCCCCTAACTGCACAGAGAGATCGACGGGCGGGACCTGCTGCCCCTGCTGAGGGGGGAGACCCCGCACTCGGGCCACCACATCCTACTGCACTTCTGCGAGATCTTCCTTCATGCTGCCCGATTTGTGCAGCGTGATGGTGAGGCCACACCCCCGGGGGAGTAGGGAGGGGATACTTCTGGGTCTGGGTAGTGCATGTCTGGGCTTGGAAAGTACTTCCAGGAATGGGTTACTTCAAGGTCTTGATTGGATACTTCCTTGTGTAGGTTACTTCCGGATCTGTATAGGAAACTTCCTTTTATGGGTTACTTCCAGGTCTGGGTAGGAAACTTCTTTGTATGTGTTACTTCCGGGTTTGGATAGCGCACTTCCTTGAAAGGGTTACTTCCAGATACAGAGAGGGCACTCTCTTGTTTGGGTGACTTCTGGGTCTGGATAGGGCACTTTTATGGAATAGTCCTGGGTCTGGGTACATGCTACTTTTATGTTACTTCCGAGTCTGGGTAGGACACTTCCTTGTACGTGTTACTTCCGGGATTGGAAAGACTACTTCCAGATGTACTTAAGTTCCGATCTGACCCTGGTCTCTGCCCCCCCACAGCTGGCAAGACTTGGAAGTTTCACTTCATGACACCAAACCCTGACCCCTCGACCCCAGGCCAGGCATGCCCCTCGCGGGGGGTGTGCCCCTGTGTGGGAGACATCAAGGAGCATGACCCACCCCTGCTGTTCGAGCTAGGTGCTGACCCCGGGGAGACGCAGCCGCTGTTGCCAGGAGCAGAGCCGGCCCTCTTTGAGGCTCTGCATGCCGTGCAGCGGGAGCACGAGCGTGTGATAGAGGGCTTGGGGCCCAGTGGGACGGTCCGCCAGCAGCTGGGCACTTTGTACAACGTGTGGCGGCCGTGGCTGCAGCCCTGCTGTGGGACGTGGTGCGCGTGCGATCTGGAGTGACTGCTGGGATACTGGGTGGGCACCTCCAGAGAGTGGGCTGCCATTTCAGGACTTGGGGTCTGTCACTTCCTGGTGATGGGGGCTTTTCTGGGGACAGGATAGGCCACTTCCAGTTAGAGGTGCAACTTGTGGGTGTGGAAAGGCCACTTCCAGCTTACCAGTTGGAATTCTGGGTGATGGGGACGTTTCCCAGGTTGGGAGAGGCCACTGCTGACCAGGTTAGGGGTGGGGACTTCCCATTATGGTATGCCCCGCTACCTGTCTCCGGGAAACAAGATAGAATTTTTCATTGAAAGTAAAAGAACAGAAAAATTCCGACGGTTATTTTTTTTTGCAAAAAAACGATATTTTTTATGAAAATTTTAAACATTTTTATTTTTGGTGAAAATTTTTTAAAGAATTTTTAAAAATTTTTTTTTGAATGTTAAAAGAAAGGTTTCTTTTATTTCGAGGAAGAAAAAAAAATAAAAACGGTTTTGAGATAACAAACTCTGGACTCATGAGTTGTGATGAAAACACCATGACCCATGAGTCATGGGATTGGTGGGACAGGGTGGGTTTCCCACAACTTGGCCACACCTCCAAAATTGTTCCTGAAAAGAAACCTGCAGAGCATCCTGGGAGGAGCCGGGACAAACATTTATTTCCAGGTGAACAGGAAGTGGATGACAGCAGGTGGACACTCCAGGGATGTCACAATCCAGCCTCCGTGTCTGGTAGTGTTGAGGAATACCATGAGGGGGAAACAGAAAGCAGAAGTACTGCCCCTCCTCAAGCAAATACCACTGATGGGAGACCCAGAAGACCTGCCCCCTCCCAGATGTGTAGGATGGGCAGGGGGCAGGTTGGCAGGCCTGGGTGGGGCTTACCTCTCCCACGTGAGCGCAGGCACCCACCCCGGCCAGACCGGAAGTAGCTAACACCAGCACCAAGCAGGGCAAGCACAACCACGGAAACGACGGGTGACACGATGGCGGCCACCGGGTTTCCTGCAGGGTCCACGAGGAGGAAGACGGAGGCTATGCCTCAGTTTACCTCTCCATACATCTCCCCCAGGGTATAAGATGGCCAGAATGCCTCTGTTTACCCCTTGGGACATCTCCCCAGAGACAAGATGGTCAATGTGCCTCTGTCTTTGCCACGTCCATGTGGGTGTGATGTCTTGGGGGTCAAGGGGTCACACACTCACCCTGGGAATCACCATGGGCAGCTCCTCCTATTCCTCCTCCTCCACCATGGCCTCCACTTCCTGTCAGGAGACAGAGGGCAGGGGTCAGCAGGGAAGCCACGAACAAAACACCTGGGCAAACATGGGGCCAGGTGCCATTGCATGGAAACTACAACATCCCACCATCCACTAGGGAGAGCAAAGGCTACTTACTGTCATGGCCCAGGGCTTTGCTGATTTACACATAAGTAAGTGTGAATTTAAATGTAATTTGCATTTATCTAGGATTTGGATATCTCATTTAAAATTTTTAAATATTGAAAGATTTCATTTAAAAATATTTATCACTTTTAGACTTTGGACAAATTGAAACTTTAAATATAATTTGCATTCGCCTAAATTCTAAACATAAAATTTCAAAACTATTTAAACACCTGAATATTTAAACATAGTTTTTCAGAGCATTAGAAAAAAAAAAATTGAAATTTGCATATATGTAAATCAAGTTTAAATATAGTTTGTGGTGATCCTGGAAAAGAATTAGATAAAATTTGCATATCTCTGAATTTGACCTGTGTAGATTTGAATACATTGTCCATGCGATTTGCATAAACGTGCCCGATTAGCATGAATCTAAATAAATTAGACCAACCAGAAAGTTCTCACCACCTTCATCCCAGGGATCAGAAATCAAACAGAACATATTTGCATAAATTTACATTAATGGCATTGAGGGAAGAAGTCCTCACCTCCGAAGGTGCCATCTGCATCCCCGGGATGTGGGCGTGGCTGTGGGCGTGGCTGTGGACGTGGACGTGGCCGGGGTTGCGGGTAGATATCTGTGAGGCAGAACCAGAAGTGGCTGAGATCCCAGCAAGTGGCCCAGGGAGGTGAATGGCAACCCCACTTCCGTTTCCCAGACAGCCCCGCCCACCAAACGCTGTTCCCACCACTTCCGGTTCTGTTAGACTCACTTCCTCCATCTCCCAGTAGCGGGTCCTGCGGAAGCTTTGGGTAGAGGCCTGCATGGGGTGGAGAGGGACATCACCGGAAATCAGAACAGGAAGTTCGGAACCCGTAAGCACTTGAAACAATGGCACGGGCGTGGAGGGAGAGAGGGAGGACAAGATGGCACCCAAGATGGGTTCTTCACAAGGACGTCACTCACCGCCACCTGAAGTTGCTGACGTAGGATCTGCATGGAGGATAGGGAGAAAAATAAGTCCCATGATGGCCCACGTCCCCCCAACCCTACCCACCCAGGCAGCGGAGACTCACCAGGGTCCTCCAGGGCGTCGGCGAGGTCGAAGTCTCCGTCTCCTGCGGGAAAGAGGAGGAGGGACGGGTCCCTTGAAACTGGGGTTGTAGGTCGCGCCCGATGTCACCGGTCACGCCTTCGTGGTAAACCGAGGCAGAGAGTGCGACCATCCACGCCCACACGCCCCGAAGAACCGGAAGCCTCAGGGAGGCAGCTACTTCCGGGTTTTTTTCCCTTTTCGAGGCTACTTCGGGTTCAATCCGCGGCCGCCATTAGCTCGCGGACGTCCGTCTAAAGCCGTAAACTTAAGTCCCCCAAAAGTCGGAAGTTGCGCCGGACACCATTTTTTAAAATTTTTTTATGTTTTGGGAGTGGGTCATGGAAGGAGAGCGGAACCCCAGTCAAGTGACTTCGGCCCCTTCCCAGCGTCCCCTGCGGCCACGTCCCTCCCCGCCCCGCCGCCCACCATATCCCTTTACTCCGCTTGGGGCCTCTGCTTCCCTCCTGTCTTCCTAGACTGTGTCCACGCCCACCCACGCGCATGTCGCCGCTATAGTCACACACTGTCATAGATGCCACATCCCAGGAGTCTTGGACAAACAGGGTCAGCTGGAAACTGAGGCCGCGGGCGGTGCTGGGAACCGCCGAGCCCAGCGCTGGGAGCCGCCGTAGCTGCCAGGGTAGTTTCTAAACCCCTAGGGAAAAGCCTCTGACAGGCTTTTAAAAATGTATCTTTTTAAAGAAAAAAATTCAGAAATTAAAATTTTTCATTTCTTCCTGTGAATTTCAAGTGGCTCATTTGCTTATTTGCATACTAATTAAAATTATTTCAAACCTAGCGTCTGTTTCTCCAGTGGTTTTGGAAAAATTAAGGTTTTCATTTCCGGGGCTTCCTCCTCATCCGTGTCCGAATTTTTTTTAATTTTTTTCAAATTTCAAAAGTTTCATTGTAATATTTTAAAAATGTTTGGGTTTTTTTTGGTTTACATATTAGAAACTTTCCAAGGTCGAATCGGAAACATCACCTCCCACTCCCTTATTCCCGGAAGTCCCCCCAATGACGTCATCTGTGTCCCCCAACCCCTCCCACTTCCTGATTAGGAATCGGTGGGAGCCAGCCGACACTGACCTTGAACCCGCATAGTCATCATCGTTGTCATCATCAGCGTCAGCAGGAAATGTCCAGGACGCCTCGGGGTCGCCATGGTCTTCCTGCAGGGGCTGTGGGAGTTTGGGGACCCCTGGAGACCACCTCGCCCACAGCTGCAGTTTCGGCCCAGGCCTCCCGTGGGAAGAACTGAGTACCCGTGGGCGGGGTGGGAGAGGCCTCAGTGGGACCAACCGGTCTGGCGGGTGACATCACAGGCATCACCCCACAGGACGAGAATATTCTGGGATGGTGTTCATCGCCAGGGCGGGGCACGGAGGCTGTTTGGGTATGGAGAAAGACCATCCCTACCAAGTGAGGAGAGGGGGAGTGGTCAGAGAAGGAAGGCAGCCATCAATGGCGGTGTGAGGCCTCAGATGACGTCATTACAACTTCAGGAACATGAGATGGGAGAGAACAGAGGGTGGGTGGGGATACCGGAAGCCCTAGCCCCACCATGGCCCTTCCTGGTTGTTAGGTATTCGATTGACAAGTCATGAGTTCGAGTTCCAGTTTATGGAAGTCACGTTTATTTCACTTCTGTGTTCCCAGTCCCACCCACACTCCCACCCCCCCCATATCCCATAAGGCACCAGGACTCCTCTTTTTCTCTCCTCAGAACAGAGGGCGGAGTCGGGCTTTGGCACTGTGTAGATGTCACTGCAACGGCTGGGAGGCCCCTCACACCCCCTCCTGACCACGCAGGAGGGAAGCTGGGTGGCGGCTTCATGACATCATCGCAGATGGTCGCTGTGACGTCATTGGAAAAGTTCCCGGTGACGCCACACGGCTGGGTGGAGCCGGGGCCCCTGGGGTTCTCTAGGGGTTCCTTCCCTAGACCACAGCGGAGTCTGCAGGGGGTGGGAGCGGAAGAGGAAGTGAGGAGGATGGGCCACGATGGGGAACAGGAAGCCCCTCCACAGTGCTGACGGGCAGGAAAGACACAGGAAACCCCGACCACCAGCACTGACACAGAAAGCCACTCTCCCAGCTCGACCCGCCCCCTTACCACGCTCCCGGAAGCATAGCTTCCGCCGCTGATAGGCCACGAAGCTCGATACAGCGCCTGCAACTGCCGCCAAGATGGCTGCCACGACCCCAGGGATCACGGCCTCCTGGGCAGGGCCTGTGATGAGGGCAAGGGCAAGTTGGTGTAAAGTCAGCAGGTCACCTGACACTGCTCCACCCCACCCTCCACACGTTTCCAGATTTCTGGATTGCGGCCATTACCTCCTCCTGCTTCCGGGTCATCGCGTCTGGCCCCGCCCCCTCCAGCTCCTGGAAGCCAAAGGCAGGGGTGACGTCATGGGACAGACAGGGCAGTGGGCGGGGCCTGGGTGAGGATGCTGGGTAATCTCCCTCCCACAGGAAGCCCTGAGGAGGTGAGGGAGTAGGGGGAAGATGACACAGAGGGGGTGGGGTCACATTGTGATGACAACACGGACAGGGCATGTCCAACCTCGACCTCCTGTCCCCACCACGTCTTCCAGGTCTGTGTCAGAAATTCCACCTTGAGGGGGGTAGAGGGGCGAAGATGATGACGTCAGGAACGCTGCCGCGCCCCTGTGACATCATCAACCCATCCACCCCCTAATCATGCGCACTATGCAAAGTCACGCCTCCTGTGAAGGCGCTAAGCTCCAATGGGATTACAGTGCAAGCCACGCCTCCATGTTATGTCACCAATCCTTGCTTGGAGGTGGAAGCATGTGTGACTCAGGACTGACCAGGGTCACAACAGAGCTCATTAGTATAAACAGCTCGGACACTCAGCTACTTGGTCAGATTTGAATAAATTTGCATAGATTATTCTGAGACTCAGCCTGTACATGAGGCCAAATTAACATGCAGCCAGATAAATCTGCATAAATTCTATTGAATCCCCACCAACAGTTACTGTGTAATTTATGCAAATCTACATATGCCCCGTCCCCACTCATGTATATTAACATATGTGATGACATCTGAAATCCGAGAATAAACTCAGTTTAATTTGAACTGATTTGCATAAAACCTGTGCTCATTTACATAAACCATTACGTTAATACTTCCACTGGGAAGGCCTTCTGGGTGTGACTTAGCATAAACCTCCTTTATTAGCATATCACCCAGTGTTATGATAGCAAGATTCTGCCTGTCGGGAGATATGCTAATTCTACACTAATTAGGTCGATCAATATGAAAATCATGGAATATTAGCATAAATTGGAAATGCTAATTTCACACCTAATTTACATAATAGCTTGCCTGATGAATTAGCATAGATGGTGAGACTAATTAGCATATCACTGAGCCAGCCTGCATCGAAGCACCAAACAGTAGCGTAAATTACCACACATTAGCATAACCCCACCAGACACACCGTGCGCCCTTCCCCCACCCCAAACCCAATCGAGGAAGTGAACATTTCCAGGTTCCAACCAGTTCCGGGATGAGGGTGGGTGGGGTCTCACCATCTCCTCCCAGTGAATCCTTCAGGTCTAGGTCACCTGGGGAAGTGGATAAGAAGGGGATGGGGTGAGAGTCAAACCGGAAGTGGGTGTCCCGGAACCGGAAGTATCTGCCTGGGTTTTCCCCCTCACCTGCTGGTTTTTTGGGTGCCGCTTTGGTTGTCCCTGGGGTCGGTTTCTTCGGCCCTGGGAACCAAGATGGCAGATTTCGGAAATTTAGAAAGAAAAGAAAAAGGAATCAACCGGAAAAAAAAAGATTTTCTGAAAATTTTTAAAATAAATGAATAAAATAAATAAACTAAAAAATATTTAAAAAAATTTTTCATTCTTGAGCAGGAAATTTTTATATTTTTTTCCCACAAATCAAAAAAAAATTTTTCACCCTGAATTTTTTTCTTTTTCCTTTAATGTTTTTGATTTTTTATTAACTCTGAAAGTTTTCCTCGTGATCCCCAAACCGGAAGTAACTTCGTTAAAGATTTTTTTTTTCTGTTTTTTTTTTCTTTACTTGGAAAAACCCAGAACGAAATAAAAAGTTTCTGCATTAAATTTGAAAAAAAAATCCGTAAAATTGGAAATTTGGGATCTCAAAAGTAAATCAATAACAAAATAAAATAATAATAAAATAAAACAATTCATAAAAAATAAAATAAATTACTAATAAAACAACAATAGACAATTTATAAATAACAATAAATAAGTAACAATAAATGGTAAGTAACAAATAAATACTGAATAATTAATTAATTAATAATGAAATAAATGAACCCCCCCATTGTGGGCATCCCCTGCGTCCTCACCGTCTAGCGCATGTGACAGGTCGAAGTCGCCGCCTGGAGAAAGGAAAAGGGGAAAACAAGATGGCGGCGCTCCATCAGGGATGACTAAGCCCCCAGCACTCACAGTGACAAGTCTAGAATACCCGCTGCTCAGACACATGGACTGAGCCCTCATCACCCACACAAGGGAACTAAGCCCCCAGCACCTACGGAGGCAAATATGGACCCTCTGCACCCAAGGAGGAGTACTAAGTCCCCAACACCCAGGGAGGGGAATGCCAAGTCCCTAGCACCCATATGGTGGGACTAATCCCTCAGCACCTACAGTGGGGCAGACTGAGCCCCCAGCACCCACATATATGGAGACTTAGTCCCCAGATTCTGTAGAGGAGGACTGAACCCTAAGCACTGACAGAGAGACTGAGTCCCCAGAACTACCAAAGATGAATATGGAACCCCAGCACCATGGCAAGGAGTACTGAGTCCCCAGCACCCACGGATACTAATACAGGATGCCCAGTGCTCAGCAAGGAGAAGTACCCAGCCTGGCATACTGAGCCTCCAGCACCCAGGGAGGGGAATACTGAGCCACCAGCACCAACCCTGAGGACTGAGTACCCAGCACCCACAAAGACAAATACAGACACCCAGCACCCAAGGCAGGAGTGACTTAGCCCCAGCACCTACACTGGAGAACTAAGCTTCCAGCACCCAGTGAGGACTGAGCCCCTATAACACACACCAAGGAGAACTAAGCTCCCAGCACCCACATATAGGGAGACTGAGTTCCCAGAATCAGGAGAGGAAGACTGAGTCCTCTATACCCACAAACACAACTCCAGAATACCCAGTACTCAGAGATGTGGACTGAGCCCCCCAGCACTGACAGAGTCCCAGCTGAATCCCAGCACCCAGAGATGGGAATACAAACCCTCAACCCCCACAGTGGAGAGTACTTCATCCCATCACCCATGTTAACTAATACAGATCACCCAGTGCTCAGACAGGACTGAGCTGCCAGCACCCATACATAGGGAGACTGAGTCCCCAGCACCTGGAGAGAAGGAATAAGCCCCCAGCACCAACAGGGAGGAGTACTTAGCCTCCAGAACCCTAGGAGAAACACTGAGTCCCAAGCACCCACAAAGAGAAATACAGATCCCAGCACCCATGGCATAAGGATGTAGTCCCAGCACCCAGACAGGGTAACTGAGCCTTTAGCACCCACACTGGGGAAGTCTGAGACCTCAGCACCCAAGGAGGGGAATACGGAACACCTAGCACTCTCTCATAGGGAGCATGAGTCCCTGGAACCTAGACAGGAGGACTGAGACCCACGTTAATAAAGAATCCCCAGTGCTCAGTTAATAAAGACTACCAGTCGGGAGGACTGAATCTCCAGCACCCACAAAGACAAGTCTAGAATACCCAGTACTCAGAGACAGATAGGGAGACTGAGTCCAAGCACCCAGCGGTGGAATACAGGCCCCTCAGCGCCCACACTGGAGAGTATTTCGCCTCAGCACCCACATTAATTAATACAGAACTCAGATAGGAGGACTGAGCTGCCAGCACCCACACATAGGGAGACTGAGTCCCAAGCATCTGGATGAATAAGCCCCCAGCACCAACAGCGAAGAGGACTGAGCTCCCAGCACCCACAAAGAGAATTAGAACCCAGGGATGCTAATATAGAATACCAAGTGCTCAGAAAGGACTGAGCTCCCAGCACCCACACATAGGGAGACTGAGCTCCCAGCACCCAGAGAGTAAGACTGAGATCCCAGAACCCTCTCCGCCCCCACCCTGTTACCCCAACTCCCCACAGCCGGGCGCGGCCCACACAGACCCGACCGAGTGACTCACGATCAGCTCCCCAGGGTCACGTGGGGGGGGGTGAGAGGACAGGCGGGGTCGAGGTCTCGCTCAGCTCTTTCCCGAGGTCTGAGTGAAATCAGTTTCCAGGGCCCCCAACCACCCCCAGCTCGTGGTCGGAGGACAGGACGTGGGGGGAGGGGAGGCTTGAAACAGCCCAGTAGGGCAAAAGGTCCCCCTCATACCCCTCCCCTCCCCCAACCCCATCCTGAGCCAAGCCCCTGCCGCAGCTCCTCTCCAAGGAACCGGCCGTCCGTCAGGATGCCCCCCGTGGCGTGAGCGGGAAAGGAGGGAAACAAGGGGGGGACCCTGAAACTGCCGCTGTCTCTGGCTGCCAATCTCTCCCACTCGTCCTGGATCCTCTAGGGGGGAAAGGAGGGGCCGGAGAGGGGAGATCCCAAAATATCCGTTTCCAGGACGCCCAGGCGGACTGTTTACAAGCGGAAGGACGGGGTGGGGCAAGGGGAGGTGGGGCTCAAAACCGCTAAAGCAGCGGAGGCGGTGCCGTGATTTCTTTTTTTTTTTTTTTTTCGTAAAAAAGAAAAATCAGTTTCCAGGATGGCCGGGCGGGGGCTGCGCGGGTTGGGGAGCCTTGAAACTGCCCCCAGCGACCCCAGACCAGTCCCTGAAGATCTCAGGGTCTCCCGCACACTCCACACCACACCCCGAGGACTAGGAAGAAGAATGCCCAGGAGCGGGACGTCAGCTGTGAGGAATTCCCCCTCCGCCACTCCCTCTCGCCGAACCCCGCCCCCGCAGGAGGCCACGCCCCTCGCTTTGGGGAATCCCCCCCAGGCCCCGCCCCTCCCTCATACACGCCCGAGAGACAGAAAAACAAATGAAAAAATAAAATGAAAGAATCTCACCCGATACCCGACCCCGATCCCGAGACCCCTGACCCCGTGCCCCCCACCCCCGAGACCCCCCGGCCTCACACACGTGTCTCCCGGCCTCACCCTACCCATGCCCGAGATGGAAAAAACGAATTAAAAGAAAATAATAATGACAATAATTATCTCACCCGGCTCCCTGCTCCCACCCCATGTGACCCCCCTGATCCCGGCCTCACCCTGGCCCGCCGCGGGGTCTCCCAGCAGCAGCAGCAGGAGCAGCGGGAGCAGTGGGGCTGCACACGCCATGGCCGAGTCGCTAGATGGAGGGAGGGAAGGGTGTGGTCGGGAGGAAAGTAGGGGGGCCTGAGACCACGCCCACTGAAGGAGGGGGGAGCTGAGGCCACGCCCAGCTCCGAGAACCCGCCAAAAATATCATTAACAGTAAAAGTAAATATAGCAGGATGGAAGGGGACAGGACCTGCAGTAAGGAAGGGGCATAGAGGCCACGCCCACCCCGGGAACACGCCCACTGCGAGGGAGTGGCTAGGGGAACCCGAAGACAGGCCCATTCCGCGGGAAACCAACCAAAAATATCACTGAGAATGAAAATAAATATAGCGGGAGAGGAGGAGACGCGACCTGGAGTAACTGAGGTGACACGGAGGCCACGCCCACCCCGGAGAGGACACACCCACATGAGGAGGGAGGGCTTAGGGAGGAGCAGAGGCCACGCCCACCCCGGGGAACCCTCCAAAAATATCATTAATAAAGATAGTAAATATTGCGGGATAGAAGGGCCTGGGGCCTGGAGTAAGGCGGCACACACTGGCCACGCCGACCCTGGAGGCCGTGCCCACCCAGGGAGAGGGGCTGGTGGGGAGCAAAGGCGGGATGGCCAAAAATCTCAGCGTTAATAAGGAACGTAAAAATAACGGGAGAGAGAGGAGGAGGCGGGGCCAGGGAGGAGCGGAACACGGAGGCCACCCCCACCAGCGGAGAGACCACACCCACAACGGGAAAGGACACACCCATTGCAGAGAACTGGCAAAAATATCATCCTTAATAATGAGAGTAAATATATCGAGAGAGGAGGGGTCGAGGCCACGATCACTCGCATGAATCAGCCCCAAAAATAAAGAAAGAAAAAACTTCTCTGCTGTTAATATAGAAAAAAAAGGGAAAAAAGTGGGTGGGACTAGTGGGGGGCGTAACAAACGGATGGGCACGGCGCTCGGGAAATGAGAGATGCCCCGCCTCCTCTCGGGAGGACACGCCCACCCGCGCTGAAGCGGTGAGATGGTAACACTGACCCAGGCTGATAGGAGACCGTCCAGGGGAGGAGTCACCTGCCGAAGCCACGCCCACCCCATAAAGTCGAGCAGTAACCGGAGACCGCAATGACCGGTGCCCACCGACGAGGAGCCACGCCCACCGAAGGGCAAAGAACCCTGAAATGCGGTGTGGTGATCAGGACCTGGAGGGCGGGGATTCGAGCACCAACCCCGCGACAATGGACATTAAGCCGTGACTCTGAGGAGATGAGGGGAAGAGAGCGGCACCGCCCTCTCTGATGTCACAGGCCCTCAGCTCCGCCCCTAGTACGTTATACGCTTCAGCACCGCCCACGCCAGGAGCTGACCTGCACCGGAAGCCCTGCCCTCGGCAACCTGAAAGACATCGGAAGCTCCACCCTCCTAGAGCCCTGACTGACACCGGAAGACCCGCAAACAGTGCCCTGATTGACACGGGAAGCCACGCCCCCGCGACCTAGCCGCAGTCGGCGCTCGTCCGCTTAGTGTCGCCAACGCGTCGGGCCGGATCCGGCTCAGGCTCCGGGGGCGTGCGGTGGGTGGGAGGGTCCCGCGCGGGAGGGGGCGGGGTCCCGGAGGGGAGGGGGCGGGGAGGGCTCCCGTAATGCCCCGCGCGGCCCTTGGCGGCCATGCAGTCGCTCGTCTCGCCCGTGACGAAGGCCGTGCTGGTGGCGCTCTTCATCTTCGCCATCCTCCTCATCCTCTACGTCATCCTGTGGTACATCTGCCGCGACGTGGACTGCGACCACGGCCTGTGACGTCATGCCTCCAAGGACACGCCCACCCAGGGATGCCCGACCCCACTGTGAGGGATGTGGACCGCAGAGAGGACTCTGGCGGCGGAGGACGCCCGGGTCACCTTGCGGTGAGGACAGACGCTGTTTGGGGGTGGGGGAGGTGCGGACGCAGCTGACTTCCGGTTTATCACAGTCGCTGGAGTCGGGCACTTTTGTTAACGGGAGTTCACGATACCGGGGTACTTCCGTTTCAAGAGGGGGAGTCAAGGGAACCGGACATTTCCGGTTTACACGGGTACTTCCGGTTTATGGGTGTCAAGGGAACCGGATAATTCCGTGTTTCCTGGGTCCCGATAACCGGTGGAATTATGGGAAGAGGCCGAGTGGGGGTTGAGACCGTGAAAAGTGATCGGGGCCGAGCTAAGGGGGTTCGGGGTGTCAGGCAGTTTAAAAATTAATTTATTTAATTCATTATTAATTCATTAGTAAAATTATTAATGTATTATTTAGTTATCATTTATTAAGTTTATTTTAGTAAATTAATGATTTAATAGATTATTACTTTACTTTTTATATTTAATTTGTTAACACTTATTAATAGCTCATTTTAGTTGATTAATAAATCAAGTTAGTAACCTAACTTATATTAAAGTTTTATTTATAAATTTATTTTAGTTAATATTTTAAATTTATGACTAATTTGGTATTTATTTACTTAATTCATTATCTGTTAATAAAAATTATTACATTTAAAGTTTTCTTTTTAATGTTTTTATTTTTTGAGACAGGGTTTACTCTGTTTATCCTTGGCTGTACTTGACTTAGTAGATCAGGCTGGCCTCGAACTCAGAGATCTGCTTGCCTCTGTCTCCCAGAGTGGTAGGGTTACAGCCGTGCGCCACCGTGTCCCGCACATTTTAATCATTTTAATTTGAATATTTGTCTTTCCCTTTTTTGCTTCCGGTCCAGGCTCTGGGGCTTCCCGTCTGGTGGGCGGGGGGCGGAGCCCAAGGCTGGTGTCCCCGCCCCCCACGCTGCCTGAAGTTGTGGAGTGATGAGATTGTGGTCGGCCTGAGGATGGAGTGTTCATCATCGCCTCACAAGCCATGAGCTCCTCCCCTGGGGGTGGGCGGGGCTCTCCGGGGGTAAAGTCACCGCTGCCCCACCCCCACCACCATGCCTCACCTAGGGACGTCGCAACCCATGACGCTGACGCCAATGATGACTTCACAGTCGCGCCCGGTAACGCCCCATCCCTTGCCCTGAGAACCGGAAGTGTGCCGGGCGGAAGCCAGCCCCGCCCCCCGTGGCCTGTCCGTGAGTCCGTCAGTCTGTCCAGTGTCTCTGTCTCAGCCGCCGCCATTTTGTAACGTGTCCGTTCTGTGCCAATGTCCCTGTGACGTCACCACCTGTGATGTCAGAACCTGTTGGGTGGGTGGCTTGGCCCCGCCCACTTCCCTTCACCCCTTCTCCCCATTCCACACAGAAATAAAAATATTTTTGACATCCGCTTCCAGATCATGCCTGTGGGGTCTGGGTCATGGCTGAGGGGTCAGGGCTGTATGGTTGGGATGAAGGGTCTCGGATATGGGGTCTGGAGTTAGGACTGGGAGGTCGAGGGTCACGCCTGTAGGGTCACTGCAATGAGGTCAGGGGTCACAGCTGTGGGGGCAGGATTAGGGCTGTGTGGTTGGGGTCATGGTTATGTGGTCAGGTACATGGCTGGGGCCAGGGCTGTTGGGTCAAGGGTTAAGGCCTGAATTCGAAGTTCACGCTCTGGGGTCAGGTGTCACAACTGGGTGGTCAAGGTTCACGTCTAAGGGACTCATATATCAAGGCTGTGGGGCCATGGGTCACGGCTGTGGGGGTCATTTCAGTAAGATCGGGGGTCACAGCTGTGATGTCGGGGTCACAGTTCTCGACATTAGATGTTATGGATGAGAGGTCAGAGGTCACGGCTGTGGAGTTGGAGGTTACAACTGTGGGGTCGGGGTCAGGGTCACCTGCTGGATCAGGATTCAGGACTGTGGGCGGGGCCTGGTATGACATTGACGGCAGCGGTGGGCGGGGAAAGGGGAGACTGACAACCACGCGTCATTGGGGGCCCGTGGCCGGGTCCGACCGGGACCCGCAGTAATGACGTCATGGTCATGGTGGGAGGGCCCGACAGTCAGAGCCGGGATTGGTGAGGTCGAGCGGAATGACAGTCATAACGGAGGTGGGCGGGGCCAGGCGGAATAACAGTAATGGCCGCGGAGGGCCAGGCGGAGGAAAAATGGCGCTGCGCGCAGTGCGGGCCGCGGTCCGAGTCTATGCGGTGGGCGTGGCCGTGGTGGTGACACAGCTGCTGCGGCGGCTCCTCGGCGGATTCCGGCAGCCCGGTGAGTTACGTGGGGTGGTGGTAGGGCGGCGGCGACATCCGGGATCCCCGGGGATCCCAGCAAACGAAGGCCGGTCAGCGTCAGCCCTGCCAACACCGGAAGCCGGAAGCCAAAACAGCGGACCAGCATTCGAGGCCTTCCCGGCGTTCCGCGCGGTCCGAGGGGATCGTTTGGGTGAAACACCGTCCCCCGCGGTGACTTCCAGTGCGGGGAAATGTCACTAAAACGGGCACTTCCGGGGTTTATGTCAAACCGAAAGCCGGAAGTCTAACCCTCTCACAACTGTTCAGGTCCTTCCAAACGTTCCGCGCGCAGTTCGCGGGGTCCGTGGGGTTGGCGGGGTCGTCTCGTGATACTCCATACCTCTAAGAAAGACACCGAAGACGGGCTCTTCCGTGATCTAACTCAAACCGGAAGCGGGAAGTATAAATGGCTTACCGGTGTTCGTGATCTTCCACGCGGCTACCGAGCGGTCCGCGAGGTCCGTGGTGTCCGCTGGGGCGACACCTAGCCCCACCCGGACATCAGGTGAGGGGAAACACCTCCAAAACAGGCACTTCCGCTTCCTCAGTCAAATCAGAGAGCAACGGGTGGAAGTCAGTTCGCTGCCATAGCCCCTTAGTGTCAGTGTCGTGAATATTTATGAGTCTATTTGCATATTAGTATTGTCTAATTCCGTGGGTGATTACGTTATGTGAATATTAATCACACTCCACGGAATAGTGCAGCATGTGATCAATATTCATGGTATCGTTTGCATGTCTTCTATCGCTCACCCCTGGGTGAACATAAGACGTTATAGGAATATTCATGAGTCGACTTGCATCTTGCTTATCGATCCTCTGGATGGTTATGGACATACAAACTTAAATATTCACTAGGTGATTTGCATATTGTCCATCCTCCTGCGGCTTGCCATGCGAAGGTTCCTTAATTGTGGAGCTCCGTTGATCCCCGTGGCTGAATAGGTGGTGGGGATAGTGCCCCATAGTTGCAGACTCTAGTGAATATTCTTGAGGCGATTTGCATATTGAGTCCAGACTTCCTGGTATGGAGATCCCACATGAATATTCGGGAGGCAATTTGTATATTTATTATCGATCCTCTACTGACTGGACCATGAGAATATTCATGAGCTCTTTTGCATAGTAATATTGGTATTCTCAGGGATATTCTGAAACAAATGTGAATATTCACGTGCTGATTTGCATTTTAATAGACTCTCCTGTGGGTTGTTATGATAAGTCTCCTGAATATTCATGAAAATATTTACACATTGACCCTAGATCCCCATGACAGATTATGTCCCTCGAATATTTATAATGTGGCGCGGATAACGCCCTGACGCTTACAGACTGATGAATATTCACTAATAGATTTGCATATTGAGCGCCTATGTTTCCTGGTTGGCGAGGATGCCTCTCGTGAATATTCAGGAGGCGATTTGCTTATTGATTGTTGAAGCTCCTGTGGGCGGTCATGAGACGTAAGATTAATATTCATTTACATATTGATTTACATATTGATTATCCTCTGGTGGATGGTGACGAGACGTCACGTTAAGGTAATAACGCACGCGGATATATGAATATTAATTATCTATTTTTCTGTGGGTGGTCATGAGATATCACATGAACACTTACGGAACTATTTTAATATTGATTATCGATCCTCCTGTGTCTCTTATGCGGCATTCGTGAATATTCATGACGAGATTTACATATCGATTATCGATCCTCTCGTGGATGGTTAAGAGATGTGACATGAAATTTCAGGAGATTATTTGCATGTTTATTAGCTTCTCTGTAAGCCCTTTAGCTTTCCACAGTCCTCCAAATATTGACAGCTGGGAGGCCCCGCCCTTTTGACCACGCCCCCGAGACTCAGTCCTCCCACTCAGGTTCTTCAGTTTCCCACACCGCCACGCCCAGTTCCGGCTCCCTGTCCGCCATGCTCCTCCCATTTCCAGAACCCTCCCTTTCCACACCCACCCATCCACTTCCGGCCTCCTCTCCCCAGCGCTTCTACCCCAGCCGGATCGCGTGGCCATCGTGACAGGCGGAACCGACGGTATCGGTCTGAGTACGGCGAGGCAGCTGGCGGCTCTGCGCATGCGCGTCGTCATAGGTGGGCGTGGTCCATGGTTGTGGGCGGGGTCGCACGCCAGGTGGCATGGCCATGGTATTTGACGAACCGGATTGAAATTCTGGGCGAAGTCAGGGGGCGGAGTTCTAAAACAGGACATCCCCACCACCAATGGAGAGCAACAATCTGCACGTGAACTTCTTGAGCCCAGCCTGCGACGCCATCCTGTTTTCTTATAGCGGGAAATAACGTAGAGAAGGCGCCGGAAGTCATCCGTAAAATCCGAGAGGAGACAGGGAACAATGACGGTAAGGGGGCAATGTTCTATGGCGCGGGGCCTGATCTTCAGGTAGTTGGGCCAGAGAATGAGGTGATGGGCTGGAGGACAGAGGGCGGGATGAGGGGCTGGAGGGTGATTGACAGTAGGAGGTGCGGGTCCTTCTCCCAGTGCACTTCCTGTTTTTGGATCTGGCCTCCCTGGCGTCCGTGAGGAAGTTTGCGAGGGACTTCGCAGCCCTGGGACTCCCGCTGCACGTGCTGGTGAACAATGGTGAGGGCCTGGGCAGGGCCTCGGGGAGGGCCGGGGCCAACAGAGGAGGGCTTGTGGGCCGGGCTTTGGGTGAGGTGTCTGGGCGTGTCCTGGGGAGAGGGAGGAGCCTAGCGGGGAGGAGGGGCCGCGCCTCAGAAGGCCGGGATTCAGTTGTAGATGCTAGGCCTCCTGGAAGTGTGTGGGGCCTAGTGTGTGAAGGTTTGGGACCGGGCCCACACTGAAAGCACAGTTTTGCATATTCATAGATTATTTGCATAGACCACCCTGCGCTTCCCGTGTGTATGTAAATGAAGGGCGTGGCTGGAGGGTGGGCGGCCTCCAGCGGGAAGGAAGGAAGGTGAGGGGGGGGTCAGCCCCTGGGCATGCTGGGAAAACGGATCCTCCGGTGGGCAAAGCTTCCTGTCACTGTCTTCTGATGTGATACGTGATCCAGACCATCACCCGTAACCCTTGACTCCAACCCCCCCACCCCTGACTCCGCTCCACAGCAGGTGTGATGCTGGAGCCACGCGGGGAGACCGTGGACGGGTTCGAGCGGCACTTGGGCGTGAACTTCCTCGGCCACTTCCTGCTCACGCACCTACTGCTGCCCCTACTGCGAGCTTCGGGAGAGCCGGGGCAGGCAACGCGCATCGTCACTGTTGCCTCAGCCACACACTACGTGGGGGAGCTGGACATGGATGACCTGCAAGGACGGTGAGGGGCCTTAAGAGCAAGGAGTGTGGTGCAGGGCGGGGCTTCATCAGAAGGATGCAGCGCCTCAAAGTCAAAGTCGTGGGCTTCAAGTCAGTGGTCCTGGCCTCATCGGCATGGGTGCGGCCTCAAGTTATTGGGTTTGCCTTTAAGTGAAAGGGGCGGGGCCTAGCGGGAAGGGAACCAATCAGGATGAGAGCGGGCGTGGCCAAGGAAAGGGCAGAGTCTGAAATAAAGAGACGACTTTGCAGGGAAGGATGTGGCATCAAGGTGGAGGGCTGAGTGGGAGTGGCTATGTCGATCGGGCATGGCTTGTACCGGAAGGGCAGATCATGAGAAGTAGGCGGGACTTGATCGACAAGGGTGTGTCGTGAAAGGGTAGGGCACTGATAATAAGTGGACGGGGCGGAGGAAAGGGAGCCGGATGTGCAGGGACTGTGTGGGGCTGGGCCGTGATATCACCCAGGCAGTGGGCATCTCCTCCCCTCCCGTAGCGCCGCCTACTCTGCCCACGCGGCCTACGCGCAGAGCAAGCTGGCGCTCGTGCTGTTCTCCCGGCGGCTGCAGCGGCTGCTGACGTCACTCGGCGACCCCGTGACCTCGAACGCGGCCGACCCCGGCGTGGTGAACACGGCACTGTACCGCCATACCTGCCTGGGCATGCGCGCCGCACGGAAGGCACTGGGATGGCTGCTTCTTAAGGTGCACAGGGTGCCCAGGGCCCCCAACCTGGCCGCAGACTCGGGGCCCTGCCCACATCCCCGGCTCCGCCCACACCCCCTGGGCCCCGCCTACCTCAGCGGTGACTGACACTTCAGGCCCCACCCATATCACCCGAGAATGATTGACGGTGCCTCCACCCCCTTCCTTGACACCCCAAGGCCCCACGTCCCCATTTCCGAGTTTGACTGAATTCCTGAAGCCCCCACACCTTCCCTGTGATACCCCAGGTCCTGCCCCTTCCCTGGGTTGATGGAAACCCCCCTCTTCTGGGTTTGATTGACTTATAAACCCCCCCTCTCTTCCACCCATACTCCTCCCCCAGAGCCCAGAAGAGGGCGCCTGGACTTCCGTGTTTGCTGCTGTTGCTCCAGAGCTGGAGGGGGTCGGGGGTCGCTACCTGCGCGACGGAGGCGTTGAGGCTGAACCGCTTGGGGTCACAGGCAACCTGGGACTGCAGCGACGCCTGTGGGCGGAGGGCTGCCGGTTGACGGGCATAGCCTGGGGAGACCCCGAGCTGTGACATCACAGAGCCAGCCTCACCATAGTTATCACAATTAAACGGTTTCCTGCCTGGTGCAACCTGTTTCTGGTTCGATTGGTCGCCCTTACAGGGGTGGAGGTAGGTGATGGCACTTTCGACATGCCGGCCACCCCCTCACCCCTACACTGAGGCCTCACTTCCGCCTTTGCATGCACTTCCTGTTTCTCTTTTTCACACTAAAGGTTGAATGACTACCGGCCTGGGCGTCATAAGGGATGGTGTGGGCGGAGTTCCCAGAGGTGACTTCTCCGAAGAGTGGGCTCCTAGGGTTGCCCTGCCCATCTCCCAAGAGGCCCTGTTCCAATGTGGGTAACCCTGCCAACCACCTTGATGTTACAGCGGACCGCACTTGAGAACTAATTTATTCATTCAGACATGATATCACTTCTTAAATGCCCCCAGTGACACCAGTCACCGATTCCCCCACCACATGGATGGATGGAATGACTTCCGGGTCAGGCAGCACCTCTCCAGGTTGGCTGGAGTAACTTTCTGGTGTCCCTCAATGGTGGGTGGGTCACTTTCTGGGTTGTTTCCGCATGTGACTTCACTTCCTGGAAGTACCCACCACTGTCAATGGTCATCTCCCCCTTCCTGGGGGCAGATAATGTCATTTCCAGGTCTGGAAGGGTCACTTCCAGGCCAGCATGGTGGCATAGGGCCCCCTTGTCCGAACCATCCGGAAGTGGCTGAACCCCGCCCTGGCCGTCAGGGCCCGGTACTCAGCTTCTGTGCGCTCCCGCCCGAGTGTCTGAACGGCCATGTTGAGTGACAGGAGCAGCGCAGGGAGGCGGGCTGGGCCAGTGGGGTCACCCTCTGGGGGCAGCAATGCCTCGACCAGTAGCAAAGCCGTCCCTGGGGTGGAACAGGTCGATGGGTGACCCCATGTGACCTCTGTGAACCTGTAATGACCCTCATGTGGCCCCTTGTGACTCTCATGACCCTGTGATCCCCCTGAACCCACCTTGACACCCATGGCACTATGACTCTTGAACTCCCTGTAGCCCCACTGACCCCATGGTAACCCTGTAAACTTGTATGACTGCCTGACTTTTGTGTGACCCCACATGACTATCATGACCCCTGGACATCCCATGTGACTGCATGACTCCTGTGACCCCTTTGACCTCCGTGACCCCATACCACCCCTTGTGACTCTCATGATCCTGTGTGACGCCCTGAGCCTCCTTGACACCTGTGACCCCGTATGACTTTCCTGTGACACCTAGTGACTATCATTACTCCGTGTGACTCTGCATGACTTGTGTGACCCCTTGTCATCCCCCGTGACCCCTTGTTACCCCTGCTTGACTCTCATGATCCAGTGACAACCCTTGACCCCAGTGACACCCTGTGACCCCAAGTAACGCTGTGTGACCTCGTGACACTCCTGTCCCCCCCCCCATTTGACCCCTTGATTACCCCCATGACCCCAGGCCTCACCCGCCCCACCCGCCATGCTGATCCGACCCAGCAGCCCCGCACAGGCCTCGTCTGTCCAGTCGTGCAGGACCCGGGCCAGGATGTACAGGTCGGCAGCTGGGAGGCGGGATCGAAAGAAGTCACCTGTGGGAGGGCAGGGTTACAGAGGCGGGATCTCGGAGGCTAAGTTACATAGGTGAGAGGTGGGGCCATACGGAGTGTTCAAATAATCCACTCGTCCAGGCCACACCCACCTCCCAGGAAGTGCACCACTGGCTCAATCCCAGGGGACTGGAAGGGCGGGGCCTGCGCCGCGGCAATCACTTCCGGGGTGTCGAACACGGTGACGTCGCTCCCGGGGTAGAGACGGGCGAGCTCGCAAGCCAGGGCCCCGGAGCCGCCTGCGAGGTGGTAGAGGGAGGGGGGTGGACCGTGGGGTGTCACAGCAACTTCCTGTCACCTCCTGATGTCGCTTCTTGTCATTCCCACTGCCACTTCCTGCTCACCGGGCATCACTTCGGGCCCTTCTGTAGCCACTTCTTTTCCCTGGGAAAGTCACTTCCTTTCCTTTCCAATGCCACTTCCTGTCACTTCCAATGCTACTCCTGGCCCCAGGGACATCACTTCCTGTACCTTGGGAGGTTGCTTCTTGTACCCTGGGATGTCACTTCCTGTTCCTCCTGCTACAATATCCAGTCTTTCTGGGATATCACTTCCTGACCCTCCCACTGCCACTTCCTGTCCCTGGGGAAATCCCTTCCTGTGTCCGAGACCTCGCCCTGCCTCGTCCCGGGCCTCACCACCGACGTCACAGACGACCCGGAAGGGTGAGAGGTCAAACGCCGTGAGGACATGACCCCCGCACACGCTCCAGGTCTCCTGCAGGGCGCGCATGAATAGCAGGCGCTCTGGCTCCGACCTGGGGATGGGGTCAGGGATCATGAGTGGGCGGGGCGTCTTCAGGGAGAGGGCGGAGTCAGGGCGGAAAGGGGCGTCTTTAGGGAGAGGGTGGGCTTTCCTTAAGGAGAGGGAGGGTCGATCAGTGAGAGGATGGGGAGTCATCAACTATGGAGCAGGTGTTATCAGAGGGGGCCGGGTCAGGGGTGGGCGAGACATAGTCAGAGAGGTTGGGACAGGGGGGTGTGGGCAGGGATTCAGGGGTAGGTGGGGCATTTAAAGGACGTCCTGGGGGTGGGTGGGATATCAGGGAGCCAGCAGCAGGGTATGGGAGGAGCTTCCTCGGGGAAAGGGTGGTGCAATAGAGAGAGCGGGGCAATTGCCAGGTAGAGCTTGGTTGTTGTCATGGGATGGGACGGGCGTCGTCAGCTCCTCCCACAATCCCGGTGGGGGGCGGGGCTGAGGCGACCATCCCACCTGTAGATGGCAACAAAGGGCTCCTCGGTGTCCACACCCACGGCACGCCCGTACTGGCTCCGCCCTTCCCTGTGGGCAGGGTTGGAGAGATGGGGGCGGGGTGCATCACCTGTGTTTGTGAGTCTTCTTCCCCGAGACACCGTGGGGAGCCCTACCCACGATGGTACCCGCCCACCCATTCCGACCCTGCGTGTCCTGTATACCTGCCCTGCCTCCCACACGGCCTCCTGCTGCAACCACCCTGCCACCCGGCCCAGTGCACCCTGGTACTCGGCCCAGCTCTCCTCCACCCATAACCCTGAGTCATGGGTGTCCACTCCTCACCCCGCCCATGGTCCTGCCCACTTCTCGCTGACCCCGACCACCCGCCCTGTGCATCATGGGTACCTGCCCCACCCATCCTGACCTGCTAAACCCTGGGTATTATCCTGCACCGCCCCAGAGCATCATGGGGATCCATCCCCCACGACCCCGGAACAATCTCCCCCACCCCCGTACTCCTCCTTGACCCTTAATCCCCAAACCTCACCCCGCCCAGCCCAGCCCCCGGGGTGTCACCTGACAGCTCGGCCCAGCTGCCCCCAGCAGCGGTACGGGGTCCCAGCCAGGTAGAGCATCATGTGGCGCTGACACCGGGGGCTGCCTGCAACCAGCAGCGATGATGCCAGTCGGGTGTTGGCGAAGGTGCCTGCGGGTGGGCCGGGGTCAGGACACACCCACCGTGAGGGCACACCCACCATATCAGCCACGCCTGCCCTGAAGACATACCCACAGTAGGCCACGTCCACCATGGCAGCCATTTCAACTGTCAGCTTCGGCCTCCACACCGGCCACGCTCAACATCAACTACAGCCACATAAGCCACACCCACCATGTCAGCCATGCCCACCATGAGGGCACGCCCACAGGGCTGCTACCCTGACAACCCCCTGGCGGACACACCCACCAAGTCAGCCACACCCACGGTACGGCCACGCCCACTGCCGACCCTGTGTCAACCACAACCACGAACACTGCCATGCATATCTAGCAGTCAACCATACCTCCCATGTCAGGCTCCACCCATCACATAGGTCCCGTCCACCATCTAGCCACGCCCACGTCGGAGCCCAATCACATCAGCGCCGCCCACCCTAATCACCATCCATCAGCCAATCGGCCCTGTCCATGTTGGATCCGCCCACCACACCAGCCACACCCCATTCAGCCCTCCAGCCACGCCCACCGTCCGGCCCCACCCGCAGCAGCCCCAGTTCCACGCAGGCTTCCAGCAGCAGTCGGGTATGGCCGGGACTTGACCCTGTGGCCCTGGCAATGGCTCCCACGTCGGCCGTTCCAGAGGCTGCAATGACATCGAATACACCGAGGTCGCAGGCGGAGAACACGACCTGCGGGGAGTGAGGAGGGGGCGGGAGAACTGAGCACGAGCACCCTGACCACTCCCACCCTGACACAACACCGGCCCCAGAGACCCCGCACCTGCGACACC
Organism: Psammomys obesus; assembly: GCF_907164565.1. Taxonomy (NCBI): domain Eukaryota; kingdom Metazoa; phylum Chordata; class Mammalia; order Rodentia; family Muridae; genus Psammomys; species Psammomys obesus. The sequence goes on from NW_026589730.1 coordinate 61,050, forward strand.
ATGAAGCCATGCGCGTACTCCATGAGCACCCGGAAGTCCCGATCCTCGGGGGCCTCATCCTCCCGCCACTCGTCCGAAGCCATATTGTCTTGGGGCAGGCAGATCATACTCCCATCCTGAGTGGCCACACCAGGGGACTTTTATAAACCTGTGAGGAGAAGGGGGAGGGGCAAATCACTCAGGGGCCAGTGACGTCCGTGGGCTGAACCGGATCAAGCCGGATTGGCCTCAATCCCCCATCAGGTCCCTCCTCAGTCTGTCCTCCTCCTCACTCAGTACTCCTCCTCCGAAATCCTCCCCTTCTACAGTCAGTTCTCTTCCTCACATAGTCCTCCTCACTTAATCCTGCTCCTCATTCATTCCTCTTCTTCCTCACTCAGTCCTCTTCAGCCAGTCCTCCTCTTCGCTCAGTCCTTTTAAGCAGTCAGTCCTCCTCCACTCAGTCCTCGCCCTCACAAGTCTTCCTCCTCACTCTGTCCTCATCCTCACTCAGTATTCCTCCTCAGTATTCCTCCTCAGTCATCTTCCACTCTCAGTCCACCTCCTCAGAGAGTCCTCCACATTCAGTCCTCCTCATCACTCAGTCGTCCTCCTCACTCAGGCCTACAGCTCACTCAGCCCTCCTCCTCATAGTGTGCTCCTCCTTACTCAGTCCTCCACCTCTTCTCTCAGTCCAATTTCTCTCTCAGTCCTCCTCCTCACTCAGTCTGCTTTTTCACTCTGTCTTCCTCCTCCCTCTGTCCTCTTCCTCACTCAGTCCTCC
>NW_026589730.1:61822-62229 GCF_907164565.1 Psammomys obesus
TCAGTCTTTCACCTCCTCACTCAGTCCTCCTCCTCACTCAGTCCTCCTCACACACTGCTCCTAACCCAGGCCTCCTCTACACTTAGTCATCCGTAGTTAGTCCTTCTCACTCAGCCCTCCTTATTCAGTCCTCCTCAGTCCTCCTCCTTACTCAGTCTTTCACCTCCTCACTCAATCCTCCTCCTCACTCATTGTCCTCCTCAATCAGTTCTCCTTACTCCATCTCCTCTCCTCTCTCAGTCCAATTCCTCACTCAGGCCTCCTCAGTCATCCTCTTCGCTCAGTCTTCCTCCTCACTCATTCCTCATCATCACTCAGTCATCCCCCTCCTCAATCAGTCCTCCTCCCTCAGTACTCCAATTCTTCACTCAGTCTTCCTCTTCACACATTCTTCCTCCTCACTCAGT
>NW_026589730.1:62239-66316 GCF_907164565.1 Psammomys obesus
TCTTCACTTAATCCTCCTCCTCACTCAATCCTCTTCTTCACTCAGTCCTCCTCACACAGTCCTCCTCTTCCTCATTCAGTCCTCCTCACTCATTCTTCCTATTCACATAGTCATCCTCCTCACTCATTCCTCCTCCTCATTCAGTCCTGCTCCTCCTCACTTAGTCCTCCTCCTCACTCAGGCCTACTACTCCTCAATCTGTCCTCCTTTTCTCAGTACTCCTCCTCACGCAGTCCTCCCCATTCTCATTCAATCCTCCTCTTCACTCAGTACTCCTCCTACCACAGTCCTTCACCTCCTCTCTCAGTCCTCCTCACTCATTCTTCCTATTTACAGTCTACCTCCTCACGCAATCCTCCTCCTCACCCAATCTTCCTCCTAACTCATTCCTCCTTCTCATTCAGTCTATCTCCTCACTAAGTCGTCTTCTTCATACTGTCCTCCTCCTCACTCAGTAATCCTCCTCATTCATTCATTCACATCCTCCTCACTCAGTCCTCATCCTCACACAGTCTTCCTCCTCACTCAGTCCTCCACCTCCTCCCTCACTCCTACTACTCCTCACTCTGTCCTCCTACTAAGTTGTCCTCACTAACTCCTCCACACTAAGTCCAACCCCCTCACACAGTCCTCCCCTCACACAATCTTCCTCCTCACAGAGTCCTCCACACTCATTCCTCCCCCTCAATCATTCCTCCTCCTCAATCTGTAATCCTCCTCACTCAGTCCTTCCCCTATCTCATTCCTCCTTGTCACTCAGCCCTTCTCCTCCTCCTTACTGGCTCCTCCACTGCACTCAATCCTCCTACTCACTCAGTCCTCCTCCTCACTTAGTCGTCCTCTTTCTCGCTCAGTACTCCTCCTCACTCACTCCTCCTCGTATTCATTCCTCCTCCTCACTCAGTCCTTCTCTACACTCAGTCCTCCTTCTCACTTATTCCTCCTCCTCAGTCCTTCTTCCTCCTCACTCAGTCCTCCTTCTCAATCACTCCTCCTCATCTTCATTCAGTCCTCCTCACTCAGTCCTCGACCTCACCCAGTCCTCGACTGCTACACCCTGTCCAGTGTCGTCAGTGTAGCATATCAATAGATTGTGCTACTAGACTGGAGATACGTTTTCTTCAGAAAAAAAGCTCCCTGGAGGTCAATGGCAAGAACCCTAACATGGCCACCTAAGCCAAAAAGACGTATTCTGAGAGTCCCACACTTACTCGGTTGCAAAATTGGATTAATGAGCTTCTTGGCTGTTTCTCTTGGAACAGCACAATTAACTATTCAAGGAAACACATTTCTGATAAATTATTAAAAGCTTTAGCAAGAATAGAGTAAGAGAGAAATAAAATCTTAGAAAAAGTAATGAGTCAGATTCAGTATCAGAAATTGCTTGTAGAAAATCCAAACATTGTAGGTAATAAAAGAGTAAGAGCTTTACACAGGTGTTTATGGTGAGGCAGAAAGAAGATAGGCAAACACAGGAGGTCAGAAAGTTTTATATTATACTATGAGTTTTACGGACAGGCTAGCTCAAGCATCTTATCTCTAGGGAAGATTGTAAATCCTTAGCAAGACAAACAGGAGGAATTCCTCTGGGTGCTTATCTCTAGGGAGAATTGTAAATCTTTAGCCGACTTAGCTGGGAGGACTATTAACAGCCCCTAGCTAATAACAATAAACTACGTAAACAAACCACAAGCTTAACAGCCCCTGGCCCTCTACTCACTACATTAGCAGCAATAACGCTGCGTAAATAGTCACTAGTTCTATGTTTGCTCTGCTTAAAAGGCTTTTAGGCCAAGATTTTTTTTGTAGACACTGCCTTTTACCAGATCGCCTTTCAGTTAAAATATAAACTTTATAATGTTCCAGGAAATATGTCAACTTCAGGTGCTTCTATATGTATTCGCTATAAAAGTGTTGGCATGACTTCAGTAAAGTGCAGCAGATTCAAAACACTCCCTGGTGTGCAGGTCTGTCTGTCAATTCGCCTACCTGTGTCTAACCTGATTATCTGAACACCTGATTTTCCCACGGGTGTGGGACCCCAACTGGGCTGGTCCGCGTCACTCAACCTCCTTCAGCCCTCATTTTCATTCAGTGCTACTCACTCTGTCCTCCTCCTCATTCAGTAGTCTTTCTCACTCAGGCCTCCTGCTCACTCAGTCCTTCGCCTCAATCACTCCTTCTCACTCAGTCCTCCTGCTCCTCACACAATCCTCCTCCTCACCTAGTCCTCTTTTTCACTCAGTCCTTCTCCTCACTCAATCCTTCCTCTTCACTCGTCTTTCTCCTCTCTGTCTGCCTCCTCCTCACTCATTCTTCCTCTTTCTCACTCATTCCTCCTCCTCAATCCATCTTCCTCTTCACTCTGTTCTTACCCTCACTCAGTCCTCCTCCTATTTGAGACCTCCTCCTCCTCAATCAGTACTCCTCATCACTCAATCCTCCTCAGTCAGTCCACCTCACTCTGTCCTCTCCCTCAAGCAGTTCTCATACAGTCCTCTTCCTCACAGTCCCCCTCCTTCTTACTCATTCCTCCACTTCCTCATTTCTCCAACTACTCAGTCCTCTTCCTCACTCAGTCTTCCTATTCACAGTCATCCTCTTTACTTAGTCCTCCTCCTCACTCATTTCTCCAACTCAGTCCTCCTCCACACCCAGTCTGCCTTCTCCTCAATCTCTTCTCTCAGTCCTCCTCACTCCATCCTCATCCTCCTCTCATTCTTCTTCCTCAGTCAGTCCTCCTCACTCAATCCTTCTCTTCCTCCTAACCCTGTCCTCCTCCTCACACATTCCTTCTCCACACTCATTCCTCCAAACTCCTTATTCAATCTTCCTCCTCACTCAGTCCTACTACTCCTCACGCTGTCCTCCTCCTCACTAAGTCCAACCTCCTCACACACCTCCTCCTCAAAAATCCTCCCCCTCAGACTCCTCCACACTTAGTCCTCCCCCTCAATCATTCCTCCTTTTCAGTCATCCTCCTCACTGTCTTCCTCCTTAGTCCTTCTCATCTCTCAGTCCTCTTCACTTATTCCTCCTCCTCACTCAAGCCTCCTCAATCTTCCTTCTCACTCAGTCCTCCTCCTCATTCAGTCCTCCTCGCTCAGTCCTCTTCACTCAGTCTTTGTCTTCACTGTCCTCCTCCATACACAGTCCTCCACCTCACCCCCTCCTACTCCTCACTCTGTCCTTCTCCACACACAGTCCTCCTCCTCACTCATTCCTCCTCTCAGTCCTCCTATTCACTCAGTCTATCTCTCTCAATTCTCTTCACTCCTCTTCACAGTCTTTCTCCTGTGTGAAGTCCTCCTTTCCTTTCAGTCCTCCTCCTCACTCAATTCTCTTCCTCCACATCTAGTCCTCCTCATTCATTCCTCCTCCTCCTTACTCAGTCCTTCTCCTCTCTCAGTCTCCTCCTCAATCGTCCTCCACATTCTCACACAATCCTCCTCACACAATTCTCCTCCTCATTCAGTCCTCCACCTCCTCACTCAGTCCTCTTCCTCCCCCTCATTCAGTCCTCCTCACTCTTTCTTTCTATTCACACAGTCATCCTCCTCACTCAGTCCTCCTCCTCCTAACTTGGTCCTCTTCCTTACCCAGTCCTCCTCCTTACATAGTTCTCCTCCTCACTCAGTACTCCTCAACCCTCTGTCCTCCTTCTCACTCAGCCCTCCTCCTCACTCTGTCCTTCTATCTCAGTACTCCTCCACACATAGTCCTCATCCTCACTCAGTATTCCTCCTCCTCCCTGTCCTCCTCCTTAGTCCTTCTTCTCTGTTCTCTTCACTCACTCTTCTTCCTTACTCAATCCTCCTCCTCACACATTCCTTCTCCTCAGTCCTTCTCCTCACTCAGTACTCATCACAGTCCTCCTCACTAAGTCCTCCTCCTCACACAGTGCTCCTCCTCAGTCCTCCACCTCACTCACTTCTCACACATTCCTACTCCTCACTTAGTCCTCCCCTTCTCGCTCAATCTTCCTCTTCATTCTGTCCTCCATACAGTCCTCCTCGCTCAGTACTCTTCTTCACTCTTCCTCCTCACTCAGTCCTACTCATTCTCGCTCAATCCTCC
>NW_026589730.1:66326-71724 GCF_907164565.1 Psammomys obesus
ACTCTTCCTCCTCACTCAGTCCTACTCATTCTCGCTCAATCCTCCTCAGTCCTCTTCCTCACTGTCCCACTTGCAGTTCCTCACTCAGTCCTCCTGATCCAGTCCTCCTCCTCAGTTCCCCTCCCTCTCGCTCAATCCTCCTCCTCACTCAGTATTCCTCCTCATAGTCCTCCTCCTCACAGTTCTCAACACTCAATCATCCCCTCAATCATTTGTCCTCCTCACAACAGTTCTTGACACTCAATCATCCCCCTCACTTAGTACTCCCTCCTCACTGAATCCTCCTCCTCACTCAGTCATTCCTCCTCCCTCAGGCCTCCTCTTCCTCACCCAATCCTCCTCAGTCTCCTTCTGCTCACTGAAGTTCTCCTCCTCACTCAGTCCTCAACTCATTCCTCTTCCTCACAAAGTCCTCCTCCTCTCACTCCTCCCCCTCACTTATTTTTCCTCCTCTTCCAGTCCTCTTCCTTAGTCCTTCTTCTCAGTCCTTTTCCTCACCTAGTCCTCCTCCGCACTTAGTCTTCCTTCAGCCCTCCACCTTTTTCTATCACTTATCAGTGCTCCTCCTCATTCAGTTCTCCTTATCCCCTAGTAGGTCCCGCCCACCTCCCCAGGCCCCGCCCCCAGCTACTATCACAGAGACGCTCACACAATCATGAGTCAAAGTTTATTTCAAGTAGACTAACACTTGGCCACATTACTTCGTTTGGCTCAGTCTTGGAAGCTGTGGTCGGCCCCGCCCTGCCCGCTGTCAAATGGAGTCAGTCTTACCCTCCCCCAGGTTTGGCCATGTCTGACCTGAGGTGACAGGTGGGTCGGCATGTTTCATTGGAGGATCATGGAAGTTGAATGGGCTGGGCTGGACAGAACTGGTGGGCGTGTCCTTCGTCCTGGATGGGTCAGGCTTGGTAGGTGTGTCATGGAGGAGGAAGGGGAGGGATTGGGTCAGGTGGGACTGTCAGGAGTATCCTTTGGTCTGTATGGGGTGGGTGGACTGGGAGGGGTATGTCCCATGGGTAGGGCTAGTCAGGCCTGGTGGTCCTGTTCTGTGTAGCAGGCTGGCGGCAGATTGTTCCCAGGATCATGGGCGTGTCCTGTCAGCGTTGTCAGCAAGGCGGGGTCATGTCCTGTTGGGCATTTTCTGTGGGTGTCCTTGGTTGTTTCCTGTGGGTGGCCATCACCGTGTCCAAGCCCCCCGGGGAGGAGGAGGGGTCTGTGGGGAGCGTGACCGGGAGCGGGCTGGGTCCCCATGGTGATGGCGGCGGCTGTGCTTCCGGTCCCGCCCTCTGCCCTCCTCCTCCCGGCGGCGCCGCCTCCCATGCTCCTTGTCCTCCCCCCGGGCTCGCTTCCGGTGCTGCTTCCGGTCCTTGGCAGGGCGGGGCTGGGCGTCCTCCTCCCCCTCCTCCCCTGCAGGAGTAGGCATGGCCAAGGCTTCAGGTTCGCGGTTGCACTTGTCCTCACTGTGTGCCTCCCTACAAGGGTCCCCATTGGGCGTGGCCACAGGCACGGATGTGGCTTTGGGTGGGGCGTTGTCAGGGATGCAGGCCAGGACCTGCGGCTCCTTCCTGTTGTCAGGCTGTGTGTGCAGGGCCGGGATAGTGATGTCATCTGCCTGGCCCGAGACATCATCTCCTGGCGGGTGGGCGGGGCGGGATGTGGACACACCCCTCAGGAGGTCAAGAACCGGCCGGAGTGGGTCGGACTGGGCCGGGCTTCCAGGGCCAGTGTGGGCGAGGCCAGAGCCAGAGTGAGCAGTGCCAGGGCGGCGCCCCAAAAGCAGTGTTACCAGGCGCTGACGTAGCTCCCGTTCCCGCCGCTGTAGCCCCAGAGCGCGCTCTTTCTCGCGCTCCACTCTCCGAAGCTCTGCCTCCTGTCGCCGCCGCTGCTCAGCCGCCTGTGGGTGGTGGGGAGGTGATGGGGGTGGGGTCAGTCACGGGCAGCCACTCCCACCTGACATGATGTCAGCAATGCCCCACATGTCAAGTCACCCCAGTCATCCCTCCAGGTTGTCTCACTGCCTTAGTCCTGCCCAACTCACAAGGCCCCGCCCCATAGGCCATACAAGCCACACCCGTCCTTAACAGGCAGGCCCCATCTCTTCCTGGCTGTCAGTAAAGACAGGCCCCGCCTACCCCATGGTCCTCACCATCCAAAGTACTAATATGGTGAGTCACCAGTTACCAGTCACAGGCCCGGCCCATTTCACTATCCTGTAACTGAGATGCTTAGGCAGAGGCTGTCAGTCACTGGCCATGTCCTGCCCACCTTCCAATGTCCCGCCTGTCTCACCATCCTCTCCCTTTAAACTATAAGGTGAGCCAATGTCTGTCAGCCCCACGCCCTGCCCGCTAGTCTCACAGGCCCCAGGCACCCATACAAAGGCCTACCCGGCTCACAATTGCCTCCACTTAATCAGTACAATGACCCACCCACCTGTCACCCAGGCCTTGCACACCTCACCATTTTCCTTAAACTTCTGCTAAGGTGCGCCGTTGGCTGTCAGTGTCAGGCCCCGCCCACCTCACATGATGCCACCTACCCTCCCCAAGGCTCTGCCCCTCTATCCCCAACCCTGCCCACATCACTATCCTCTCCCATGAAACTACTGATGTGCGGCCCCACCCACAACCCATGTCTCTGTTCTCTTTAAACCAAGATAATACAGCAGCTCCCGCTCCTCCGTCCACCTTGGCTCTGCCCAGCAGTTCATCCACCAGCACCAGTGACTGCAGGTTGCGTTGGGTAAGCAGCTGCTTCTCTGCCTTTCCCTACAGGTCATTCCCTCTTGACCCCCGACCCCACCTACCTCGGCACGGCCCAGTAGCTCAGCCACCAGCCGCAGCGACTGCAGGTTGCGCTGGGCCAGCAGCAGCTTCCGCTCCTCAGCACGGACCCGGAAGTGCAGCCGTCGCTGCTCCTCTGCCTGCAGTTTCTCTGCCCTCTTGCGGCTGCGCCGCTGTTCCCTGCGACGCAGCTTCTCCTCACGCCGGCGCTCGCGCTCCTGCTCCTCAGCCTCGCGCTGCTTCCTGGGGAGGATGGGGGATGATGTGTAACGGGCTACATCACTGCTCTCCTAGGGACCCTGGCTCTCGTGATGATGTCATCAGCTCCACCCAACACACCCAGGGTCAGGGCAGGAGACGATGTCACCAACCCCATCACCCCCACACTCTCGCTCCTCCTCCGCCAACCCTCACTGCTCCTCTACTTCCCTCTTTTTCCTGTGTGGTTGGTGTGTGTATGGGGGGGGGAATATATGATGTCATACGCAGGGCCCGCCCTCCCTCCTCCTCCCCATGTTTGGGTGTGGGGTGGAAAGATCTCTGGCTGACGCCACCGCCCCGACCCCGCCCTCACCGCTCCTCTGCGCGCTGACGCTCCTCAGCTTCCTTCTCCCGCCGCTTCTGCTCCTCGCGCTGTTGCTCCAGCTCCCGCAGCTTCTCCCGCTCCAGCTGCCGCTTCCGGATCGATGCGTCGCTTAGGTGCTTGGTGGAGTCAAAGGAGACCTGCGGGGGCGGGGCCAGGTCAGCTGTTACGTCACTGAGGGGGGTGAAGTCCTGTTCCTCCCCATCTCCCTGAGATGACTTCCTTTCTGAGATGACTTTCTGTCCACCTCTCTGAGGTAACTTCCTGTCATCCCCACCCATCTAGAGATGACATTTTGTCTACCCCATCTGCCTGATTCGACATCTCCCATAACTCCAGAGCCGACTTCTGGCCCTACCACTAACTTCTGAGCTGACTTGCCACTCTCCCTAACCTCTCCATGCCGAGTACCGCCCCCAGCTCCGCCCACCTTGATATTGCAGGCCACCGCCTTTCCGTCCTCGCCCTTGTACATGAGCTTCATGCCACGCAGGGCGCTCATAGCACGCACGAAGCCCGCATACTCGCGGTACTGAACGTAGGCCTCGAAATTAAGATGGCCACCGAAGCTAAAGGTGTGGAAGCTGCGGCCTGCCATCTCTTCCCGGTAGGGGTCGAGCATAGGGATGTCCACGTGGCGAATCTCTCCAAAGGTGCCGAAGGCCTGGCGCAGCAGCTCTTCGCTGGGCCGCTCCGAGGCCCCGCCCCCAGAACCAGAAGTCGCGCCAGAAGTAGCCCCAGAAGTGGCCTCCCGGGGCGCGAACCAGCGGCAGGGCAGCCCCTCCAGGTGCACGGTGTCTGGCCGCTCCCCAGGCCGCGCCTCATCCATGTCGGGGGCGTCCCGGAAGAAGGCGTCCCAGGCATGGCGGGACGGGAAGTCGGCGCGAAGCTCGGCGGCACGTATTCGCAGGGCATCAGGGAAGCCGCTGAGCTTGAGCGTGCGCCCGTCCAGGCAGGCCAGCACAGGCCGCACCAGCGCGCGCCGCTCGAGCTCGCCCTCGAAGCGCACGAAATCCAACGTGCTCTTGGCGATGCGCAGCGCCGAGAACTGTGCATTCGCTGGCGCCAGCGCACGCAGCCGCTCCATCACCTCCCAGTTGGAGATGGACTTGCCGGGTGGCGTCAGAGGCGGCAGCGCCACTGAGATGCTCATGCGCGTGATGGGCTTGAGGTAGAGGCCCAGGGCAGGGCACAGCGGGACGGCCTCTGACGGGTCGTGCACAATGGTGGCGGCGGCCATGATGGCAGGCTGCAGGGGCGGGGGTGTGAGTCAGCTCAGCCTCCTCCCACAATCCTGTCACTGCCCAGGCTCCTCCTACAACCCTCCCCTATCACCCCCCAAGGTACCTCCCACAATTGCCCTGTGAATGCCCAGGCTCCTCCCACAATCCGACCCAGTGCTCAAGCCCTGTCAAGAACCAATCACAGCACATCCTTTCTGTGCTGTATCTAAGCCCCGCACACCATCGCCCTAGCAGACAGCGTGAGCCCTTTACACCAGCCCCCAGGTCTCTTCTGTCACTCAATGACACACAACATAACCACTAGGCCTGCCTCTAGCCCTGAAGGTCAAATTCTCACAAGGTCACCACTAGCCCCACCCCCAGGGCCTCTAGCTCCTCCCCTATGACTTCTAAACCTGGCCCCTGTCACCCAATCTCAAAGTCTCAAATGCTAGCAACCACCTCAGGCCCTGTATCCCTGCCCCTAGGCCTCTAGTTCCCCCTACTAGTTCTATACCGGCTGTCCCTCCTCTCACTCAACCACTAATGCCTTCACTGCTGGACCCTCCCCAGAGCATCTAACCCCGCCTCCGTGTCATTCAATCACACAGCAGGTCACCAGTAGCCCCCAGGTCCCCTTTGTCACTCAACAGCACACCACATCACCATTAAGCTTAACCCCAAGGCATCAATCCCTGTCCATAAAGCCTGTCACCCAATGGAAAAGGTGGTCACTGCTAGCCCCGCTCTCAGTGCCTTTAACCCTGTCCCCCCCCCCCCCCCCCCCCCCCCCCCCCCCCCCCCCCCCC
>NW_026589730.1:72124-80489 GCF_907164565.1 Psammomys obesus
CCCCCCCCCCATCCCTCCTCTCAATCACTAAACACTAACCTGCCCCCAGAGCCTCTTGGAGGGCTACCCTGAGGACCTCTAGCCCCGACCCCGGGCTCTATAGACCCACTCCCAGTTAACTCCTGTCACCAAATGACACAAGTTCACGGTTTATCTCCGCCCCCAGCTCCTCTAACCCCGCCTATAGGTCCTTCCTGCCACTCAATCACATAGCAGGTCATCGCTAGCTCCGCCCCCAGGCCCTCTAGGCCCACCCCACGTCCTCTAGTCCCCAACCCGGTCCCTCTCGTCACTCAACGGCACACCACTTTAATATTAGCTCCCCACCCCAGGGCTTCAGGCCCTGCCCAAGAGCCTGTAACTCAAGGGTATAAAAAGTCAACTCTAGACAGGTCCTCAGGACATCAAGTGCCACCCCGGGTCTCTCCTGTTACTCAAGACACCATAAGCCTGTAACTCCATGGCACAAAAAGTCAGCACTAGAACCACTCCCAGGCTCTCCAGTCCCAGTCCTTTCTGTCACTCGATGATACACCAGGGAACCGGTAGACACTCCCCCGGGCTATGTAGCCCTGCCCAGTGCTTAAAGCAGCGCCCTCACAGCCTGTCATACAATCACAGAGTCACAGCTAGCCCCATCCCCCCGGGACCTCTAGACACGCCTCCCCTGTCACTCAATTACACCGATTCACTGCTAACCCCGCCCCTGGTGCTCTAAGCCCGCCTCCGGGTCACTCCTGTCACGCCTTCGCGCAGCAGGTCACTGCTAGATACGCCCCCGAGCCGTATAGCCCCGCCCCCTAGCTCGGCTCCGAGCCCTCCAGTCCCGCCCATGAGCGGTGTAGCCCCGCCCCCGGCCCTCTATCCCCAAATCCAGGGCCTATAGCGCTGCCCCCAGGCCCTCTGCACCGCCCCCAAGCCATCCAGCTCCGCCCCCGGCTGCTCTCCTCCCGGCCCCTCCCCCAGATCCCGTCCCGTCCCCCTTTCAACGAGCGGGGCCCACCGAGACCACCAGGAGCCGCCAGGAACCAGCACGCGCGGGAGGCGGGACCGCCCGGCGGACTCCCGATGGCCTCCTCACGCGGCTCCGGAAGTCCTCCTTCCCGTCGCCGCCGTTGAAGTCCGAGCTCCGCGCCGCTCCGCTCCCTCCGGATGCCCAGCCGCCCTAGACGCGCTTCCGGCTGCAGCGCCAGAACCCGCCCCTCTCCGCCTCCGACGACGAGATTCCACTTCCGCCGCCGGGATGCGGAGCTCCAGGAGAGAACCGCAGCGGCCGCAGGGAAACGGGACTTCCGGGGGGGCTGACCTTTGCACGCCGGCCAGAAACAGGGGGTCTCGGAGCTTGCGCAGAGGTTCCTCAGCGACACCAAAGGGAATGACCTCGGCGGCTCGCCTCTTCTACACTCGCGAGCGGAAGGATCGCGAAGGTGAACTTCCGTTATCGGTAGTTGCCCCCGCTGGCCGGAAACACGGTCTCTTAAAGACTCCGCGGGGAAGAACTGCCGTCGGGCCTCCGTTGCTCCCGCGAGCGGAAGGAGAGCCGGAGGCCGGACATCCGGTCCTGGTGACCTTTGCCCCAGCCGGCCGGAAACAGGGTCTCGATGTCCGCGGAGCCGTAGCTGCCGCCCGGAAGTAACAGGACTGATGTTCGACCGCGACTTCGGGCCAAGGTGGGACTTCTGGGACCCTTTATATCTGGCATCGCGCGCATACTCAGTAGCGGATCCCCATGGCGATCTGTTGTGACAGTGGCTAGGAGCGGGCCCTGGGGGCTGGGCGCGGGATTTGAAGAAAAGGGGCGGGGCCTTTATTTTGTTTATATTTGTAGGTTTGCACTTTTGTTCATTTATATTATGTATCTGTTCTTGTATCTTATACCAGTATACCACTGCATGAATTTTAACAATTTACATATTTATAGTTTTTTTTACATATGTAGACATGTGCTTTCGTGTGTTTATTTCTATTTCCATGTTTACATATTTGTTTATGGATATATAGTCTTTGTAATTTTACATGAATTTAAATAAAATATACTTCCTATTATATAAATTTATGTAAGTCATAAATTCACACGATCATACTAAATTGTAAATTATGTAATACACATAAATTACACATTTATGTAAATTATAGCAAGTTATAAATTATGTAAATTGAAGCACGTACAATTATAATGCGTATAAATTCTAAATTTACATACTATTCTGTGACTTTATGGTTAATATTTACGTAATTTTATTTGATAACAAGTCTCATTGCGATTTCCGTAATTAATTTCTTGTATTTGCATAGTTACATATTCACCTATGTTCCCTGATAGTCTGATGCTTGTGTTTCTTTCAACTCTCTGAATAAATTCATCTCTGCATGAATGACAGTATTCATGTTTGTGCAGTACTGTTGCTCACATGTCTTTGCGTTTATCAACATTTTGGGAATCCTGTTCGTGCTTTTCTAGATTTTTAATAAATTCACATTTAATGTATACGTTTATGTATTTACATTTTTCACTTGAAATATTTTTACATATTTATCGTTTACATCACATTTTGATATATATTCATATTTTTCCTTATTTACATTGTTTTCACAGGTAGATATATGGTGCTATTTACATTCAAATATTTATAGGCGTATTTTTCTATATTGACATTATTAACTTTTCTTTGACATATTTGCAACAATTATATAATCACACCGTATGTTTACATATATTTGTACATTCCTGTTTTCATTTTTATGCTACTTCTATGGACATAGATTTCATCGTGTGTTGTTTTCATTATTTACATATATTTAAGTATTTACATATTGATGTTTACATTATACATGTCCCTTATACTTTTAACATTTTACCTTTATTTCCACATATTTGCATATTCATATTTTCCATATTTACACTCATTTCGATGTTGCCAAGCATTTGTGTTCACATTTATTAACATATATATGTCTGTATTATTTCATTTAAATATATTTACACAAATATATTTACATTTTTAGTGATTCTAATATTTTTAATTGGATGCATATTGTTTTTATCCGTATTTGCTTTAGGTTTACCATAAACTGGACTGCACGTACCATATATTTCTTATGTTTTCCATATTTATATTCATTTAAACAATTCACATGTGTTTATGATCACACTAATTATCATATATTTACATTTATTTATATATTTGCATATTATATTATTGTTTGTTTTTACTCTGTAGATGATTCCTCTGGTCTGTCCTCTTCCCTGTAATTGATCCCAGTGGTCTTTCCACTTCCCTGTAGATGATGATCCCTGTGGTCTATCCTCTTCCCTGTAGTTGATCCCGGTGTCTATTTGTGTGTCCCTTGCGGTTTCTAGGCCCCCTTTGTCTCCCTGTTGTGGTTTCCAAGCTCCTTACATCTGTCTGTTTGTCCCTGGCTGTTTCTAGGGCATGATCTGTGTATTTGTGTTGCTAGCGGTTTCTGGCTTCCTGATGTCGGTCAGTGGTGGCTTCCAGGCCCCGGATGTCTATGTGTCCCTGGCGATTTCTAGGACCCCAGTGTCTGTCTGGGTGTCAGTGGCGGTTTCCTGGTCCCCAATGTCTGTCTTTGACTGTCTTGTGTAGTTTTTAGGACAGCGATGTCCCTGGTGGTTTTTAGGTGCCCGGAGGTCTGTCTGTGTGTAAGTGTTTTTAATCCCCCGTTGTCTCTCTGTGTCTCTGGCGCTTTTTAGGTCTCCCCCACCCTGTTTCTCTTTGTGTCAGTTGCAGTTTCTGGGCCCCCGGTGTCTGTGTTTTTAAGCGGCGGTTTCTAGGCCCCCGATGAATCTTTGTGTGTCTATGGTGGTGTCCAGACCCCCGTTGTCTATGTGTCCCTGGCGATTTCTAGGTCCCCATGCCTGTCTGTGTGTCAGTGACGGTTTCCAGGCCACCAGATGTCTTTTGTGGTGTCTAGGCCCCCGATCTCTGACTTTGTCCCTGGTGGTTTCTAGGCCCCTGATTTCTTAAGAAAAAGAAAAAGGAAATAAAAATATCGTGAGTTTTTAATTTCAGAGAAAATTTATTTAAAAAAAAAAATGTAACTACATTTTCCAGGAGTTATTCTGGAGAACCAGTAGCGCGCTGCTGCATAGGGTGCTCACAGTGCTACGCCTCTAGTCTCAGGGAACTACGTTTCCCATGAGTCTCTGCGGAAGCCCAGGCATAGGATGCTCACGGTCCTCCCACTCTCGGGCCGTGGAACTACATTTCCCATGAATACCTGCGCAGGCCCGGACGCGTTCTGTGTAGGGGCCCAAGGGCTCTGGGAGCAGGGAACTACATCTCCCATGAGTCCCTACGATCGACTTACCCAACGTCTGATTCGCTAAAGCTCTCGGACAGATCGAGACTTCAGAGAACCGTTCCCGGAAGTGCTTCGAGTCCCGAAGAGCCCGAGCCCCGTCCCGAGGCCTGGGGGAAACGGTGTGGAAAAGCGCGGCGGCCACGTCCTCCCCAGGAAGGGAGCTGCGGCTGCTGCGGAAGTCCGGACGTTTCGCGCGCGTCCCCGGATGTGGTGGGTCGGTGGGCAGGGCCTCGGACGCGGCCATCAATCGGAAGCTGCGCGCTCCCCGCAGAGGCTTTCGGCTCCGTCACCGTCCCCACGACCCCCGTCATGGAGCTGACCCCGCTGACGTCGCTACTGAGGGGCCACCGCGTGGTGCTGGCGAGCACGTCTCCGCGGAGGAGGGACATCCTAGAACTCGCGGTTCGCTTTTGGGTTCCGGGCTTCCACCGGAAGGGGCGGGGCCTCGGTGTTGGATCGCTAAACTTTCTGTGTTCTTTGGGGCAGGTGATACGGTGAGGACGGGTGGGTTGTTGTGACGTTACACAGACGACATGTTGTTCGCAGGGTCTAAAGTTTGACGTCATCCCGTCCCGGTTCGAGGAGGTGCGCGTGACGTCATCGCGCTGCCCGGGCTCCTTCGCCCTGGAGATGGCGACTGGGAAGGCAATGGAAGTTGCGCACCGTATGTGCCCGGTAGGACTTCCTGCCAAAGCCCCGGGCACTGTCACTTAACTTCCGGTCCCGCGTCAGCGTGCCTCAGTCTCCCCATTCAATCCCCTCTAGTGGTCATGGAAGATAAATCCACGCCCGGCGCAGCATTACCTGCCGGTCTTCCTCAGGCCATGCACAAGTCAGAGGGCACACCCACTTCTTGTCCGGTGAAACCGGAAGTCCCCACACTTCTCTCCCTCAGGCGGACCAGCTGGAACCTGTCGTGGTCATTGGTGCGGACACAGTGGTGGTCAGTGACAGGAAGATGGTGGCCGGTAAAATTGGGGGCAGGGATCAGCTGGGTGGGGCCTCCCTCATCTTGGTCCCTCCCCCACTTCTGGTTTTTGCAGGCCGTGGATGGTCGGATACTGGGGAAACCTTCGGACCAAGAGGAAGCTTTTTGGATGTTGAGCAGGTGGGCGGGGTCTGGAGGAGAAGGGTGGGCTTGGGGCATGGGTGTGGGCTTGGGGCATGGGTGGGGCCTCAGATCCCACGGAAACCACCCATTCCACCTCCCCTCATCTCCCTGGCAGTCTGAGTGGGAAGGAGCATGGTGTGTTCACAGGAGTGGCCTTGGTGACATGGTCAGGTGAGTCACCCTCAGGGATATCAAACCTCAGGGACCACAGTAGGTCGGAGGTAACATGACGTCAGAGTGTACTGTAGCTCCATCATTTGGGTGTTTCTGTTGGCATCAGAAGTGAATGGTGATGTCAGTGGTCGCCTTCCCCCTCCTCCTCCTTCTATCCACTCTCCAAAGGTCGTGACCTGGAACCGAAAGTGCGTGGCTTCTTTGAGGAGACTCGAGTCACTTTCTCGAGACTGTCTGAGGCATTGATTCGGGAGTATGTGGACACCGGGGAGCCCATGTGAGTAAGGTGCGGGATTTCACTTCTTGTCTCCTCGGACACAGCGTTGCAGTGCGAATGGGCGTGTCTTGGTCAAGGGGTGACTTTATTCTAAGCAAGGATGTCACTTAGGGTCTCTGCTTTTCCCTGTTTGACATCAGTTCCTTTCATTAGGGTAGGTATGGGATGTCCTCCTGGCCTTGTGGAGGATCTGGATATGGTAGAAGAGTCGTTTCCTGTTACACAATGAAGTCACTTCCAGTCGTTGTTCCTGGGGCAGGGTCAGCCTGACCCCTCGGTGCCCTCACACTCGGTTCCTCACCCCCCAGGGATAAAGCAGGCGCCTATGGGCTGCAGGCTCGGGGTGCAATGCTGGTTGAACACGTGGTCGGCGACTTCCTGAATGTTGCAGGATTCCCCCTCAACCGCTTCTGCCGGGAACTTCAGGGGATGCTGACAGGAAACAACCACTTGGAGACAGGAAACATGTGAGACACGTGAAACAGGTGATCGGACACAGGAAACAGCAGGTTAGAGACAGGAAACAGCCTCTCAGAGACAGGAAGTCGGGATGGTTGGAGGCTCCGCATCTCCTGAGTTTCAGTATGTGGCAACACTGCCCTTTCCTAACCTTGATGTCACCCCCTGGTCCCCTTCAGGAATAGTCTTTCAGGACATTTCCTGTCAGGAGACTGCCATCATGAATTCCCACACCCACTGCCGTGCTTCCCAGGCTGACCCATGACTTCTTCCGGGTCGAAGGAGACAATTTCCCATGCTGCCCACTTGTCCTGAGAGGTGGGACGTTTTGGGGTGGAGCCGGGCAATAAAGAGTCGGGTTTGAGAAATCGTACTGCCAGAGATTGGGTGATTCCTTGTCTCAGTTTCCCCCCTCACCTGCGTCACCGGTCGGTGATAATCACCACCCCGCCACCTCAGTGTTGGTCCCGACCTACCTGATGCTAAGGGTTGGTGGGGCCAACACACCATGACCCATAAACCCCACCTCCTTATGTGTCACATGGGTGTAGGGGACACCAGCAGCTGCAGGGCGGTGGCCATGATTTGTTCTGCCACCACGTTCGCTCCCCAGGTCCCTGGGGGAGCCTGGAAACCGCCACAGGATGGCTCGGATCCCCAGGCATAGGGATATGTTGCCGTTGCTGTTGTCATCACGTGTAAGACCTTGTAAGAAACTGCCACTGATACAAAAAGGGCAAAGAAGAGCCGAGAAACTGTGACATACAAGGCGATATGAGGTGCCTAGAAACTGCTGCTCAAGTTCAAGGGTCACGAGGGGCCTGAAAACTGACACACAAGGGGCTATGAGGGAATAGAAACCACCCATGAAACACAAGTGTCCTTTAGGGTCATAGGTACTGCCCCTGACACATAAGGAGTCGGGAGGGGCGCCCAGAAACTGCCCCTGACACAGAATAAGTCTTGAGGTGCCTAGAAGTTGCTTCTGATACACAGAGGACCATGAGAGCCCTAGACACCGCCAGTGACACACAGACATTAGGAGCCTAGAACATATCAGGGACACACAAGAGATTGGGGGCTTAGAAACAGTGACTGACACAGTAGAGAAGCTGGAGGGGCGTGGGCGTGGGATACTTCCTGTTTGTGGTCTAGACACGGCGGGAGGGGCGTGGCTAGTGGGAGAGGGCGGGGCGGGGGAAATTTACTGTTAGCCTTTCGTGTGCACGCTCTGGGAGGGGCGTGGCCGGCGGGAGGGGGCGTGACGCGGGAAACTGTTTGCCGCACCTATGGCCGCTGTAGGAGTGGGTGTGGCCAGCGGGAACATCCTGTTTGCCCTCTGTGGGAGGGGTGTGTACGGCGGGAGGGGCGTGGCGGAGGAAACTTCCTGTTTGCCTTCCGTGTGTCGGCTGGGCGGGGGGTGACCAACGGGAACTTCCTGTTTGCCTTCCGTGTGGACGCGGCTGGAGGGGGCGTGACCGACCCTTGACCTTTCCCGCTCACGCCCCGTCTTTCTCACCCCTAAACCTCTATTAGAAACCGATGTTTTAGTTTACTAAACGACCGCGAAAGCCCCGGGGGTTTGGTGGGGTCTCAGGGTCGCGGTGGAGGGAGGGCGGGCCTGAGCGCGTGACCCGCTGACCCCTGTGTGACCCCGCCTACCCCTTCACCCCCTTGCTCAACAGGCCTCTCTGTTATCTCTGGAAACGGCCGGGCGGGGGGGGCGGAGCGACCGCGGAACACGGAAGTCAGGGACCCAGGCGCGGCTGTTTGGGGGTTTCTAGGCCCCCAATGTCCTCCTGTGTGTGAGTTGGGGTTTCTAGGCCCCTTGTGTGTGAGTTGGGGGTTTGTAGGCCCCTCTTGTGTGTGTTTGGGGGTCTCTAGGCCCCCATGTCCTCCTATATGTGATTTGGGTTTTTCTAGGCTCATCGTGTGTGGGTTTGTGGTTTGTAGGCCCCTCTTTCTTTCTTTCTTCCTTTCTTTCTTTCTTTCTTTCTTTCTTTCTTTCTTTCTTTCTT
>NW_026589730.1:80499-102683 GCF_907164565.1 Psammomys obesus
CTTTCTTTCTTTCTTTCTTTCTTTCTTTCTTTCTTTCTTTCTTCCTTCCTTCCTTCCTTCCTTCCTTCCTTCCTTCCTTCCTTCCTTTTTTTTCCTACCTATCTTCCTTGCTTTCTTTCTTTTTCTTCATTCTTTCATTTTGTAGACCCCTCATGTGTGTGAGTTTGGGGTTTCTGGCCGCTCATGGCTGGAATTAGGGGTTTCTAGGCCCCTCATATCCTCTTATGTGTGATTTAGGGGTTTCTAGGTCCCTCATGGCCGGAGTTTGGGGTTTCTAGCCTCCTCACAACGTCTTGTGTGTGAGTTGATGGTTTCTAGGCCCCTCATCTCCTCCTGTGTGTGGCGGTTTCCAGGTTACCTGCTCGCTCCCCGCCCACCATGGCCACCGCCCTCTGGCTGCTCCTGGCACTCACTGGTTCACTGATGGCCTCTGAGCCCGGTAGGTGACATCACGGGGGCGTGGCCATGTGCGGGCCGTAGCCTAGGGTTTGAGCTGACATCTTACCACACAGGTCCTACCCCCTTGGCCACGCCCTTCCGGAACCTGCACCTCGACCCCGCGCGTCTCCTCCTCTCCTGGGAGCAGGCCACGCCTACCCCTCAGCCTACCTGCCAGAAGTGGAGGCGCGGGGACAAGGAGGAGGCAGCGACAAAGGTCTTGGTGAGTAGTCGGGGCCTACTTTGAGCTGGTGATGTGATGAGGGGGTGGAGCTTCTGGGGGGGTGGGTACGTCAAGGGGCGGGGCTTGGCTGCATCTCAAGCCCGGCCACTCCCATCCTGTAACTTGCCTGCCAGAAGTGGAGGAGGGGAGCCAGAAGGCAGGGACCATGGTGTGGTGAGTGGGCGGGGCTTCAGGAGGGGCTGGGTCCTCAAGTCACCTTTGGCCCTGCCCACCCCCTGGATGTTAAAAGGAAGGGGAGGGGGCTCGGGAGACATTGGCAGGGTTGAGTGGGCGGGGCCAGTCCATCCTTTATCCCAGGCCACGCCCAACCTCCACCACCACAGGCAGAAGTGGGGCGTCCCCGCTGCTCCTTCCGGTCCCTTTCGCACTGTCACATGACCGAGTTCTCCGTCTTCCTGCCCAGTAACCACAGTGTGGCCAGAGCTGCCCTCCTCTTCCCGGAAGCAGGTGTCCGTCAGCCAGTGGGGCGGGGCCTCCTTATCACAGATTTACCAGGGGCGAGGCTTATGGCTGAGGGGTCAGGGCAAACATCACTAGTCCACCAAGGGCGAGGCTTCAGGCTGAGGAGGCTTCAGGCTGAGGAGGCGGGGCTTACGACTGAAAGGCGTGGCTTACATCACAGATCCAAAAGGGGAGGGCTTTCCACATCAGTGATCCACCAGGAGTGGGGCTTCTGGCTGAGTGGCAGAGCCTACTAAGCACAGCTCAATTGGGGCGGGGCTTACGGCAGAGGGGGCGGGCTCTAATCACCAATCCACCAGGGACGGACTTTTCCCATCACTTATCCACCAGAGCGGGGCTTCCCCATCAATGACCCACCAGAGGAGTGGCTTATGGCTGAGGGGGCGGGTCTTCCGTCAGGACATCGGAACTCCTAGGACCGGGAAGCGTGCGTTGTCCCCTTGACATGTGCTACCCCTCCCCGCTTTCCCTCGGCTCCTCCCTCGCCCGCAGATGGCGACCGAGCAGCAGCAGCCACGCCCCCTCACTGCCGGGTGGATCATGCTACTGGGATGAGGTGCCGCTGGGGACCGGGGCCCCGAGCGCCCCGCGACGTGCAGTACCGGATGTTCTGGAGGGATGCAACGTGCGTGCTTGCATGGCCGTTTTCCAGGAGGGGTGGTGCCGGCGGGGGCCGGAGAATTAATATCACTTTTGGGAGGGGCTGAGCTCTGTAGGGTCGGGTTTTATGTCACTTCCTGGATGGCGGAGCCTCCTAAGGAATGGGCGGAGCTAAGTTCTCCCCTTACACCTCTAGACAGGGACGGAACCGGGACCGTGAGTGCCCACGCTATGACGTCATGGAGGGCGGAACCCGCCTGGGCTGTGCCCTGGAGAATGTCACTGTGCTGCCACCCTACATCACTGTCACTGTGACAGGGAGCGCTGGAGGCGGGACGGAAGTGCCGTGCAGCGACTCCTCTGTGGACCTGCAGCTCGTGGGTGGGCGGGGCTGTGGGGCAGTCATGGTGGGGCGGGTCTGTTCTTCCCAAGAGAGCCACACTTCCTGTTAGACTTCCTCTACTTCCTCATTTCCTGCCCCACTTACTCCTTCACTTCTTGATTTACACCCTGCCCCACTCTGTCCCACTTCCCCTTCTTCTTACTGCCCAACTTTCTTTCTGTCCCACGTCCTGCCTCACTTCCTGCTCTTCCTCCTGCCCCACTTCTTATCTCACTTCCTCCACTGCCCAACTTCCCCTCTACTTCCTCTCCCACTTCCTGTCACTCTTGCTAACCCACTTCCTGCCCCTCTTCCTATCCCACTTCCTGTGTTTCCCTGACTTGGGGGCAGATGCACGGGGTCTCCCAGGGACCCACGGAAATGAGGGGGTCATGGGGACTGCATCTTCTCCGCCCCCATGACCCCACCGATTACCCCCCCACACACACACTCAGAGGTTGTGGCCCCACCCAACGTGAGTGCCACTTGCAACGGGTCAGTGTCTGCCTTCGTGCACTGGGAAGTGCAGAGCCTCTTCCACAACGACTTCAAGTTCCAGGTGGAGATACGAAGGGTGGGTGCAGGGGCTGGGTGCTGTGTGTTCAGGGTGGGTGCTTGGGTGCTCAGTATTAGTATTGGGTGCTTGGGGTGGGTGTTGGGGGCTGCATTGTGACCCCACTTCTGTTTCTTCCTGCAGAACTCACAACCGGAACCTGAGATCGAGACGGTGAGGGATTGAAATTCATGGGATCCTGGAGTGGATGGAGCTTGGTGTGGGTGGTTCCAGGATGAGTTCGGTGTGGGCGGGGCACCACGAGGAGAGTTCGGGGTTGATGGGGCTGCCTTCGAGGTGATTTTACTACCTGTTTCGGCAGATGGAGGAGCGCTACTTCTGGGTCGTGAATCCAGGGACCCTCTCTGTCCGGGTCAGGGCGAGGCCAGAAGCTGCTGGGAAGTATGGCATGTGGAGTGATGTGCAGCGCCTGGGTGAGGGGGTTACCTGACCCTGGCCCTGCCATGTCATTACCACCCAGCCACACCCACCCTTCCCCCACAACCCTTTCAGCCGCCCTGCTGGGATTTCCCACCACGTCCAGTTTCAATACCGGTACTTCTGGTTTCTGTCCCCTGCTTCCCATTCTACCAGCCACTTCCTGTGTGAAACTTACGGCTTTCATCCCACCATGTCCGGTTCTTCCCATGACTTCCGGTTTCAGTACCACCATTTCTGGTTTCCTTCCCACCAATTCCGGTCTGCTCTAATCACTTTAGGTTTTAGCCCTAACACGGTTCTGCCCACCTCATCCTGTTTTAGTTTCCCATTTTCAGATTTGCCCCGTACTTCCGATATTAGTCCACCATTTCCTGTTCTGCTCTATTACCCCCGTTTGCCCCTTATAGCTTACGGTTTCTTAGCTCCTCCCTGTCCTCGACACCCTGTAGACTGTGACCCCAGAAGGAACGGCCTGACCAGGATGGTGGTGTCACTGGCTGCTGTGGGGGCAGGGCTCACTGGGCTGGGGGCCACCCTGCTGCTGTGTCGCAGGTAATGACATCATAGGGAGTGGTGGGGCACCTGGGCAATGACATCAGAGGGGCATGGCTACCACTTCCCATTCCCCTGGCTTCATGACATGTCTGCAACAGCTCATTTGCCTATGCAAATATACCTGTGGATGCCACTTCCTGTCTTGGTGCTTCAGCTCATTTGCCTATGTAAATAAACGTAGAGAAGCCACTTCTGGTTGTGCTACTCCACCATATTTGCATACGTGAATATGCAGAGTGCCACTGGCTTCCCCTCATGCTGCTTAAGCTCATTTGCATATGTAAATATTACTGTAGATGCTGCTTCATATTGAGGTACTTCAGCTCATTTGCCTAACTAAATATAGGCAAAGAAGCCCCAGACTTTCTGTTTGGCGGCTACAACTCATGTGTATATTGAAATGTATGTGGATATGCCATTTCCTGTCGCACTGTAGCTGATTTGGTGATTTTAGTGCCTCCAACTCATTTGCATATGTAAGTATATGCAGAGAAGCCACAGTCATTTGCATATGTAGCCAGTGGTGCCAGCCAGAGTGAGATATGCAAATATATGCAAAAGACCTGAAACCTCCAAATGCAAATGTGACCCTGTATGCAGATGTATGCAAACAAGCTTCCCTTAGCTGCTGAGTCCATTCGTTATGCAAACATGCAAATGGGTCCCTACTATTCGAACATTTGCAAATTCGTGCACCCGTGTATGTATGTATATACATGTAAATAAGCCACAGTTGAGCATGCTGACATTATGGACTCACCTCCTCTCATGAATGACAGGCGCGGCCTGAGCCGGAAGCTGTTCCCGCCTATCCCCCATGTGAAGGACCCGACAGTGGCAGAAGGGGAAGTGGTGGACACGGTCGGTGGGGTCATGTGACATGGGGGCAGGGCTAGGGTGGCTGTGGGCGTGTCTGACGCCTGTGTGAGTGATGGGCCATCCCCTCCTTGCCTCGTCCCCGCAGGTCACGTGGTGGGCGAGGCCGGAAGAGGAAGAGTGTGAGGTGACATCGGTGACAGAGGCGGGGCCGTGCCTGTCAATCATCTCCCGTCCATAGAGACAGGACCAGAAGTGGGGGGCTGGGAGGTCACTGGGGAGGGTGTAGTGATGTCAGGCAATGATGTCACACGTAGGCAGAGCCCAGACGGTTCAAAAATATATGTCAACATGCAAATATACATAAATTTATACTAAATAAGTGTGAATGTGTTAGGATGTGGGAAGATGAACATCAAAACGGGATGAAATGTGTGATACATGAACATGCAAAAATATGTAAATGTAAACAAAAACGTATACATGGGGGCAATATATATATAAATGAAAATATGTAAAAATATGAAACTAAGCTGAACGCATATGGATGTAATATACATAAATATGTAAATGTATAAGTATAAAATATATAAGTATATTTAATATATAGAGAACTGTGAACATTGATACATGGAAACATATAAATAGGAGTAAAAAATATAAACCTAAAAGTATGTGAGAACATAAATATTAACATGGAAATGTCTAGGAAAATAAATATAGAGAATATGTAAATATATAAGCATATAGAAAATAAAATATACATAGGAAAATACTAAAATGTGTAAATATGTGTATAATATAAATGTATACAAATAGAAAGTATATGTATAAATTATATAGACAGAAATTTATAAGTAAATAGAATGACAGTAAAAATATAAAATGCATACATAAACATAAATATGTAGATACAAATACATAAATATATGTAACACCTGTGAATAAACATAAATACGGATACATGAAGAACCACAATTAAACATCTAAATGCAGATATGTATGTAAATATAATAAAAATCTAAAAATACATAGATACATATGTAACTATATAAAACATATACAAATAAAAAATAGGGATACAAATATAAATGATTATAACAAAAACATAAATAAAGATAAATATGTGTGAACATATATAAAAACAAATATCTAAGTTGACATAATATATATATGTATATAAAAATCACAGGTATAAATATATATGAATCTATACATATGAATATGCAAATATAAACATCAATGACTGAGCAAAAGTGCAAGTATAGAGGTAAGCCTAATAAAAACATGTTAATATATGTAATTCACATAAATAAGCATAAACACAATATGTAAAGAAACAACAGGAAATGTAAGTACTTAGTAATACAAATGAGTATAATTCAAACCAATAAATGTAAACATAGTTGTAAATGTGCAAATATATGAATAGATGTAAATATATAAAGATATGTATGTAAATATATGAATACATATAGGTATGTATGAATATGTAAAAAAATATATAAACATGTAGAAATATTTAAAAAATGTCTAAACCTGTAAATACCAATAGAGAAATTAATACACATCAATAAACACTAGCATAAATGCAAATGTATAAATACAGCAGAGATGTGTAAACCCATAAATGCACATGAGAGAATATGCAAATATGACATAGACACATAATGCATGCTTCTCCCCTCAGTGACTACCGTCGACCTCTCTGCAATCAGGAGCTTCCCTCCCCGCTGTCAACACACCCACAGGAAGCTGAAGTCACAGAATCCATGGCCATATCCCTCAGATCCCACCTCATATAGCCTGGCCCCAGCACAAGACCCCGCCTCCAGCACACAGGCCAACAAGGTCACGCCTACTCAGAGATAGACACGACCACTCCAATAAGGCCACGTTTTCTCCAACATAGGACACACCTACTCTTATAAGGTCATGCATCTTCCAACAAGGCCACGCCCCCTACCAAGTAGGCTTCTTCGGCAACATAGACCATACCTCCTCCAATGAGGCCGTGCCTCCTCCAACAGACCATGCCTCCTCCTAATATGACCATATCTCCTTGAACAACAGCATGTATCCTCCAACATGGCAACACCTCCTTCAACAATGCCAAGCCTTCTTCAACAAGACCATGCCTCCTGCAAAGTACCACACCCACTCCTACAAGGCCATACCGACTCCAACAAGGCCACACCTCCTCTGACTAGGCCACACCCACCCCTTCAAGGCTACCCGTACCCCAACATAGGCCACACCTCATCCAATATGGCCACGCATCCTCCAACAAATCACACCTCATTCTGTTGTCATAGTAACATTCTGACGTCATAAGGCCATTATGATGTAACACAATTGAGATGCTGTTACAAGGCCATTATGATGTCATAAGCCCATTATGTCATGATTACATAATGTCATAATTACAATGTTATAATACCATTATGATGCCATAAGATCACTTGATGTCATATGCCCATTATAATGTCGTAAGACCATTATAATGTCATAATTCTATTATTAATAGTTATTTATTTGTGATTATTTAATAATTAATTCATAATTATTATTTCATAATTCCACACCTCCTCCAACATAGGCCACGCCTCTTCTAACACACTCTATGCTTCCTCCAATAAGGCCACGCCCATTCCAGCATGTGTGAGGGGGGGAGGGAGGGTGGTACTGGGAGGGGAGGAAGGAGAGGCTTATGGGGGATGCAGGGTGGATAAAGTATAATTAATAAAAAATTATTTAAAATTAAAATAAAAAAATATAAATATAAACATATATAAATATGTAGATGCGAATACATAAATATATGTAACACATGAGTAAATATAAATATGGCTACTTGAAGAACCATAATTAAAAATCTAAATTTGTACAAATACATATGTAAATATAATAAAAATCTAAAAATACATAGATACAAATGTAAATATTCATAAATATATAACTATAAATAGGGATACAAATATATAAATGAGCTTAACAAAAACATAAATAAATGTAAACAGATTATGAATCCAAATAGATGAATGTGTATAATACATGTGAATATAAAAACAAATACGTATGTTGACATAATAAATATAAGTATATAAAAACAGAGCTATAAATATGTGTGAATCTATACATATGAATACGGAAATATACACATCAATGAATGTGAACAAAATGCAAATATAGGCGTAAACCTAATAAAAGTACGTTAACATATGTAAGTATATATAATACACATGAATAAGCATAAACACAAATATGTAAAGAAACATAACAGGAAATGTAAGTACTTATCAATACAAATGAGTATAATTCAAATGAATAAATGTAAATGTAGATGGAAATGTACAAATATATGAAGAGATATAAATATATAAAGATATATATGTAAATGTAGGTATGTATGAATATGTAAAAATATATATAAGCATGTAGAAATATTTAAAAATATGTCTAAACATGTAAATACCAATAGAAAAATAAATATACACATCAATAAAGATGAACATAAGTGCAAGTGTATAGGTACGGTGGAGATGTGTAAACCTATAAATGCAAATGAGAGAATATGCAAATAATGACATACGCACAAAATCCACGACTCTCCCCTCAGTGATGTGGGTCCACTTTGCAACCAGGAGCTTCCCTCCCCGCTGTCAACGCACCCACAGGAAGCTGATGTCACGATGACGTCACAGAATCCATGGCCAGATCCCCCAGTCCCCCAACCCTCTCTTCAGAGCTCCACCCCCAGATCTATTTCCAGGTCACAGGCCAACATGACTACGCTTCTACCAAGGCCACGCCCACTCAAACAAGGCTATGCCTCCTTCATCAGGGCCACACCTCCAGCAAGGTCCCACCAACTCCAACAAGGCCACATTTCCTCCAGCAAGGCCAAGCCCACTCCAACACGGGCCCTGCCAAGCTCATCAAGGCCATGCCTAATCCAACATAGGACATGCCTGAGGTGTCACAATACCTTTGTGACATCATAATACCACTGTGACATCACAATAGTACCATTGCGACGTCACAATAGTACCATTGTGATGTTACAAAGCCATTGTGATGTCATAGTTTAATTGTAATGTCATAATACCATTGTGATATAACAATAGTACCATCGTGAATACATTATACCATTGTCATGTCAAAATTCCATTGTAATGTCATAATTCCATTAAGATGTTATAATTCCCTTATGAAGTCATAATTCCATTGTGATGCCATAATTCCATTGTGAATTATGTTATTATGATGTTATATTTCTAATATCAAGTCATTATACCTCTATGATGTCATAGTTCCATTATGATATCAAAATGGCATCATGTCATAATTCCATTGTGATAATATCATTTTAATATCATAATATCATTAGGATGTCATAACGTGATTGAGAGGCCAGAGAATCCATTATGATGCCATAATTGCATTGTGATGTCATGTCCTAATTCCATTGTTATGTTCTTATATATTAATGAAGTCAAAATACCATGATGATGTCATAATACCATTGCGATTTCATAGTACCATCATGATGTCACAATATCATCATGATATTATCATTCCATTACGATGCCATAATACCATTATATTTTCATAATTCCATGTTCATGTCATTATAACCTTATGATGTCATAATACCATTGTCATGTCATAATACCATTATATCATAATTCCATTATGATGTCATACCATTGTGATGTCATAATTCCATTATAATGTCATAATACCATTTTAATAACATAATACCTTTATGATGTCATAACACAATTGAGAGGCCAGAGAATCCATTATGTCATATGACATAGTATGTCATAATTCCATTGTGATGTCATGTCCTAATTCCATTGTTATGTTCTTATATATTTACAACTTCATAATACCATGATGATGTCATAATACCATTGTGATTTCATATTACAATTGTGATGTCACAATACCATTATGTTATCATAATTCAATTATGATGTCGTAATACCTTTATGGTGTCATTATACCGTTATGATGTCATAATTCCATTATAATGTCATTATTCTACTTTGAGGTCAGAGAATATTAGGATGTCATAATTCCATTGCGATGTCATGTCCTAATTCCATAATGCCATAGTGATGTCATAATTCCATCAGGATGTCATAATCCCTTTATGAAATCATAATGCCATTGTAATTTCATAATTCCATTATGTCATAATTCCTTTCTGATGCCATAACACCATTGTGATGTCATTATTTCGTTATGATATCATAATCCCATTATAATGTCATAATTTCATTATGCTGTAATAATTCTGAGGTGATGTCATAATGTCATGAAGAAATAATGCAATTTTGATGTCATAATAGCCTTGTGATGCCATAGATTCCACAAGGTTATCATGAAAGAATAAAGATGTCCTGATATCATTATAATGAAATAACTTTATGATGTCATAAATCATTGTGATGTTGTATTACCATTGTGATGTCATAATTGCATTTTAATGTCATATTTCTACTTTCAGGTCAGAGAGTCCATTAGGATGTCATAATTTCCATTGCAATGTCATGTCCTAATTCTATCATGATGTCCTAATACCATTATGATATCATAATGCCTTAGTGATGCCATAATTCCATTGTGTTGTCCTAATTTCATTATGATGCCATAATTCCATTGTGTTGTCATAATCCCATTATGATGTATTAATACAATTGTGATGTTATAATACCATCATGCTGTCATAATTCCATTATGATGTCATACTACCATTATGGTGTCATAATTCCATTATGAATACATAATACCATTGTGATGTTAAAATTTCATTGTGGTATCTTAATTCCCTTGTAATATCATAATACCATTGTGATGTCATATTGCCATTATGTCATAATACCATTATGATGTCATAATTCCATTATGATTTCATTATGCCATTCTTATAATTACATTGTGATGTCAAAATTTCATTCTGATATAATACCATTATGATGTGATAATTCCATTATGATGTTCTAATTCCATTGTGAAGTTATAATACCATTATTCTGTCATTATACCAGTATGATGTCATAATTACATTGTGATGTCATAATTCCATTGTGATGATATTTCCTTATGATGTTATAATTCTAATATGAAGTCTTTATACCTTTATGAAGTCATAATTCCACTATGATATCAAAATAGCATTGAGAATATGTTGTACTGCTCAGCATAAAAGGAGCCTTCTGGGATAAAACTTTGTCACTTGGCTGTCTCATTTTCTGGTTCATTATTTCATTTTCTTACAGTTCTTGTTTTGTGTCTTAGATGTAGACTTCTGAATCTCGGAGCTAACATTTATTAGGACAACATTATGCTACAGAGTGAGCCTTTATAATCTCATAAACTAGCTTGAGCAGTCACAGAAGTTGACATGGAAATACAAGGTTGAAATGTGCAGTCTGCTTTGTAGGAGTAGAGCTGCCTGACAACATGGCTGCTACTCCCCGAGAAATACATCTTGTCTCCCTACCCTTCACTGTGCTTGTTTTTTTTTTTTTTCCTTTGAGGTTGGTATCTCTAAACAAAGTTGGAGGGAGGGGCCTAAAGTAAAGGAAATTGAAGTAGATAAAAGCAGTATTAATCACCCAGGGTGTCTGATATTTGTGCTGTTAAAGGGATGCACTTGTTAGGACACGTTAACACATGTGACATAGTCTGTCTAATAACACTTCATGAACTTAGTGCTTAGAAACTCCCTTCTTAATCATATAAGTAACCATAGACATCCTCCCACATCTGTTCTAGAATCACTTCATGCTCATTTCGCTCATGCTAGTGTGGAGCCTGTCAGATGTAGGTGAGTCTAGTATGTCCAGCAGACCTTGTCATCTCCCGCTTAGACAGTCATATCCAGAAGAGCCTCTCATGTCTAGCTGAGCTTGTCATAGCCTGCTGAGCCTGTCTCTTGCTGAGTTTTTCACATCCATCAGAGCCTGTCATTTCCAGTTTTTCCTGTCTACTGCTGAGACTCTTATGTCCAGTTGTGCCTGTCATGTTCATCTGAGCCTGTCTCTAGCTGAGCCTGTCATGTACACTTGAGTCTGTCTTGTCCAGCTGAGTCTATCATATCCAACTGAGCCTCTCTTGTCTAGGTAATCTGGTGTGCAGCTGAGCTTATCATGTCCAGCTGAGCTTGTCTCTATCTGAGCCTGTCATGTCCAACTCTTCCTTTCTTTTACAACTGAGCCTGTAAGTCACACAGAGAATGTCTTTTCCACTTGAGCTTCTCATGTCCAGCTGAGCCTGGCATATTCAGCTGAGCTTGTCATGTACAGCCTAGCCTGTCTACAGCTGAAGTTGCAATGTCCTACTGAACCTGTCCTATCCAGGAGAGCCTGTCAGGTGCAACTAAGGGGGTCATGTCCAGCTGAGCCTATCTCCAGCTGAGCTTTTCACATCCAGCAGAGCCTGTCCCATTAATCCTGTCTACTGCTGAGACTCTCATGTCCAGCTGTGCCTGTCATGTCCATCTGACCCTGTCTCTAGCTGAGCCTGCCATATTCAGCTGAGTCTGTCAACATCGAGGCTGTCTCCAGCTGAGCTTGTCATGTACCACTGAGCCTGTCATGTCCAGCTGAGTCTGTCTCCAGCTCAGCCTTTCATATCCACCTGGACCTGCCTGTATCCAGCTAAGCCTTTTAAATCCAGCAGAGCCTGTCATGTCCAGTTGAGGCTGACATGTCCAGCTGAGCCTTTCATGTCTCTAGCTGAGCTTTTCACATCCAGCATAGCCTGTTAGGTCCAGTTGTTCCTGTATACTGCTGAGACTCTTATGTTCAGCTGTGCTGGTCATATCCATTTGAGCATGTCTTCAGCTGAGCCTATCATATACAGCTGAGCCTGTTATGTCTGTATCTGAGTTTTTCACATCCAGTAGAGCCTATCATGTCCAGGTGAAAGACCCCCGCCTCACCCTAAGTTAAACATAGCTAACGCCATTTTGTGGGACACCACTGTTTTGAGAAACTCTGTAGGATAGGTGGGGAACTGGAAAATTACTGAGAAACCCAGCTGTGTCATGTCTGCGGTCAGGCTGCCCCAGTCGAGCTATAAAAACAGTTTGTGTTAATCACCCTCATGGGATATCTGTGAGATTGTTCCAGTTGAGATAAGAGTCCTAAGGAAAATAACAGGTGGCGGGCCAAGTTAAGGGGGTCATCATGACCGTTTTGACCACCCAGTTCCTGGAATCCTGGTGTCCCTGCCAAACTCTGACTCAAACTGTGGTCTCATGTAAATGTACCAATCAGCCCCCTGTAACCATGCTTCTCGCTTCTGTACCCGCGCTTCTGCTCTAAAACCCTATAAAAACCCCAGCTTTCCACCCAGAGGGTGCGCAAGTCCTCCGAGTGACTCTGCTGCCCCGGGTACCCGTGTATCAAAATAAAAGCCTCTTGCTGTTTGCATCCGAACGCCTGGCCTCGTTGTTCCTTGGGAGGGGGTCTCTCAGACGGAAGATACCCTTCCGGGGGTCTTTCACAGGTGATCCTGTCTACTCATGAGACTTTCATGTCCAGCTCTGCCTGTCATGGCCATCTGAGTCTGTCTCCACCCAAGCCTGCCATGTCCAGCTGAGCCTGTCTCTAGATGAGCCTGCCATGTCTAGCTGAGTCTGTCATCATTGAGGTAGTCTCCAGCTGAGCTTGTCATGTCCTTCTGAGACTGTCATGTCCCTCTGAGCCTATCATGTCCAGGTGAGCCTGTCTTGTGAGGTGAGCCTCTCTGCAGCAGAGCCTATCATGACCAATTGAGCCTGTCTCCAGCTGGGCCACTCTCATGCTGATCCTTTCTCCAGCTGAGCCTGTCATGTCCAGTTCATCTTGTCATGTCCAGGTGAGCCCATTTGTAGCTGAGCATGTACCTTCCAGCTGAGACTGTCATGTCCAGTCGTGCCTGTCATGTCCACCTGAGACTGTCTTGTCCAGGTGAGCCTTACTTCAGCTGAGTTGTTATGTTCAGTAGAACCTGGCATGTCCAGCTGAGTCTGACATGTAAAGCTGAGCCTGTCAAGAGCATCTGAGCCTGTCTCCAGCTGAGCTTTTCACATCCAGCAGAGCCTGTCCCATTAATCCTGTCTACTGCTGAGCCTCTCATGTCCAGCTGAGCCTGTCATGTCCATTTGAGCCTGTCTCCAGCTGAGTTATGTCCAGCTGAGTCTGTCAACATTGAGGCTGTCTCCAGATGAGTTATGTCCAGCTGGGTCTGTCAACATTGAGGCTGTCTCCAGCTGAGCTTGTCATGTCCTGCTGCACCTGTCATGTCCAGGTGAGCCTGTTATGTCTAGGTGAGCCTATCTCTAGCTGAGCCTGTATTCTGTAGCTGAGCCTGTCATGTCCAGTTGTGCCTGTCATGTCCAACTGAGCCTGTCTTGTCCAGGTGAGCCAGTATCCAGCTGAGCTTGTCATGTCTACCTGAGCCTGTATCCTGCTGAGCTTGCCATATCCAGCTTATCCTGTCTCCACCTGAGCCTGCCATGACCAGCTGAGTCTGTCTCCATTGAGGCTGTCTCTAGATGAGCTTCTCATATACTGCTGTGCCTGTTATGTCCAGGTGATCCTATCTTGTCCAGGTAAGCCTGTCTGCAGCA
The DNA here is from genome assembly GCF_907164565.1 of Psammomys obesus. NCBI lineage: Eukaryota > Metazoa > Chordata > Mammalia > Rodentia > Muridae > Psammomys > Psammomys obesus. Next base: position 94,622 of record NW_026589730.1, read on the forward strand.
GTGCATGCTTATTGCTGCTGCATTCACAATAGTCATTAAGAAGAATCAGCCTAAATATCCCTCCAGTGATGAACAGACTTTTAAAAAAGGGGGGGAGCAGCCTTACCAGGCCACAGTAGAGGACAATGCAGCCACTTTTGATGAGAACTGATAGACTAAGATCAGAAAGAAGAGGAGAACCTCCCCTATCAGTGGACTTGGGGAGTGGCATGCATGCAGAAAGGGGAGGGAGGGTGGGATTGGGAGGGGAGGAGGGAGGGGCTTATGGGGGGATACAAAATGAATAAAGCGTAATTAATAAAAAATATGGTAGAAATACACAATGGAATTTGATTAAACAAGCAAAATGAATGGAAATGAAAAATTGCATTAAATAAGATAATTCTTGCTCAAAAAGACAAACAGCACTTGTTCTCTTTCATATGCAGACCCTATCTTTTGATTTCTATAATGCACTTATGTGGGGGTAGTATAGAAGCCAGAAAGGGACCAATGAGAGACATAAAAAGAAACTTAATAGAAGAGCAAGTTTAGTAGTGCATGTAAGATACAAAAGTAAAAGGGGGACTATTGGGAATGTAAGGGTATGGGGCGGGGCAGAAATCTGTGATGGAGGGACAGATGTGATAGAGGTATGAAAATGGATAATGAAACCTGTATTTGGTGTGTTAATTGAAATTATTTCAGTTTTGGTTTGTGGGGTTTGTTTGTTTTTAATAGGGTTTTACTAGGTAGCCCTAGCTGGCCTAGAACTGGCTATGTGGACCAGGATGGCCTTGAACTCACAGAGATCTGCCTGCCTCTGCCTTCTAAATGCTAGGATTAAAAGCATGCACCACCATTCCTAGCCCTAAGGAAAAAAAAAAAAACAGAGCTAGTGAGATGGCTCAGTGGTTAAAGGTTCTTGTTACTAGGCCTAATGACTGAGCTCAACCACTAGGTCCCAAACTGTAAAAGAAGAGAGTCTACTCCTGTAGGCTGTCTTTTGGTCTCTACACATATCAAGTGGTAGATGTATGCCCACATAGACGTACACACATATATTCCTATAAATAAATGCAACATTTAAAAAGATAAAGGTATCACAGTGAAAAGGGCTGGATGGCCAATTAAAAATGTGGACTAGCAAAGCACTGGCCACAATACTGACCATATATATTCGATCTCTAGGACCCATGTGATGGAAAGAACAAACTCCCTCAAGTGCTAGGACTTCCTCCACACACAGGACATGGCTCAAATGCACATGCAGGCACACTCCCCACAGACTAAATTCAACAAAAATCATCATCTTATTATTATTTTTTAATTTTTATTTTTTAATATTAGTTACAGTTTGTTAACTTTGTATCCCTGCTGTATCCCACTCCCTCTTTCCCTCCCAATCCCATCATCTTACTATTTTAAAATAATTTCATACTTGATCATATACATTTCCCTCCCCAAACTCATTCCAGATACTTTCCTACACCCACCCAACTTCATATTCTCTCTCTTAAAATAAAACAAAACACCACAGAGTACTTTTCATGTTACCCAACTACTCTTGAGGATGCAACCTGCCTTGGAGTGTGACTGACAGAGACTGACTGTCACTCTACTGATGAAAACTGATTTTCCCCATTTCCCAGGAGGCATCAATTGCAAACATTTTCTTGGTTAGGAGTTGGATGGTGTGTCCATGTCTACTTCTCTGGGCTTGAATTTTGTCAAGCACTAACTTTTGCAGGTTTTGTGCATGCTGTAACAGTCTCTGTGAGTTCATAAATGCAAGAAAAAAAATCTTTTTTTTTTTAAAACAGGCTAGGAAGTACCCAAAGCCTATATCTTTCTATTTACTCATCCAAATTCTGTAGTGCTCACAGTTCTAGCAGTGGACTTAAGAAAAGTTTACTCCTGTCCACGTGGGCTCAGGTAATGTATTTGTCTAGGACATTTTGTACTTTTGTACACACCAGATACATAGTTCACACACACAAACCCTCCCAGGAAGTTTTGCTTCTTTTCAGTCATCTCTCATCATGACGTCTACCCTTGGCAACTTTAGCAAATCCACTTCAAACATCCCCCCCACACCTCTTCTTAAACCTTATTAAAAATAACAATACACAAATCTCTCATTTGGCCTGAGTCTTTCATCTTATAGATCTTATTCTTTTCTTGCACAGCCCGAACTCAAACAATCCATTCCTTCACCAGTAATCTCAACTGAGGCTGTTCTTCCAGTTTACTGAAATTTCATTCTGTATCAAGCACATAAGTCAGCCTTCTTACCTTGTCAACTGAGGGCAGACAAGCACCAAGTATATGTAAACTGCTGAAACAACAAATACATGGTTTTACTTTATTTTGAGGCAGAGTCTCCCAATAGTATTCTAGCTAGCTGGCAGTTACACTATGTAGAGGAAGTCTAGCCTTGAACTCCTTCAGTCTCTACCTCTCTTCAAGGTAAAGGTATCACCACCACACACAGTTCAAATTCATGAGTACCTTGTCTATAGTTGTATGTGAAGGAGGCTGAAGGACAGGGCGGACAGAGCCCAATATTTACCTGGTTCCTATTCTGCACTGTTAAATGTTAGCTATTCTGCCCTAATCACCACAGCCTTCCAACAGCTGCTCACCACCTGTTGTCTTCACTTCAGTTTTTTCATGTGTATTACTACTATTTTATACTAGATTATTTATTACATGTCTATCTCTTCTCTTTCCTGTAAGTTTCTAAATAGTAAAGACCCTTTCAGCAAAGTCTGCAGCCTTGTGTTCATCTTTGTCAAGCCTTAATTCTTCCCTAGTTTGTGATGCATAACAAGTCATTGGCATATGAAAGCGCTTCCTTTTCATCTCTATCACAATCTGCTCCTAGGCCACACTCTTCTAGTTCCTTGCACAATGCCATTACACACACATGCTACTCTTTCCCTATCACCAGCTGGTCTTGCTGAATATGGATGGCCTCTCACTTTTCTATTAAAAATAACAAGAGTTTGCTGTTTGTTAACCTATAAAGTTTACAACTGCCATCAAAGCTCTCTCAAAGAGTGCCATCAAAGCACTCTTATTGCTGGCAGTTTCCATTTCAGTCCCCAGTAACACTGAGCCATAATGCCTCTACCAAAGAGCACGGGGGTTCACTCTCTTCCTGAGAATGCTTTAGTCATTTACTACCTTCTGGAGTATTGTCCCCCAACAAAGTGTCTCAAATTCTTACTAATCTTAAAGGACTAGTATATGCTATTCTTACATGTGCTTCCTTGAGCCAGAACTACTCTTTAGTTCCCCCATATATGATCTCAATATTCATTCAATAAAGACTGTTTTAATTTAGAGTTCTTTTTTTTTTTTTTTTGCCTAATGAATGCTCTCTGCCCTGCTCCCACTCCTCTTTCTGAATACTAACCTGGATAGGTTTCCAGAGTTTCTCCTGCCTTTCAGAAAGCCCACTGGGAAGTGCAGATAAGACAACCATGAAAAAAGTAATGTTTCTTAGGCTCACCAAACTTCTAACCTTACAATGTATCCATCAAACATATTAAGTTGATAACCTTGCTACTTAGCTATATTACTATCTTTGCTCATATGTCCCTCTGTGAGCATTCATTTGTTGAAGACAACCAACTGAAACTTGAAGGTACCCTTCCAATTTTGTTTCTGAAATTAGTGTATATGTATGCTTGAATATGAGTTTGTGCACTTGAGTCAATGCCTGATAAGGCCAGAAGAGGGTGCTGAAACCCGTAGACCTGGAGTTCCAAGGCAGTTGTGAGATGTCTGACATGGGTGCTGGGATTGCAGTAGGGTCCTCTAAAGGACAGTACTCGCTCTTAACTGCTGAGACATCTCTCCAGTCCTTCTATCTTTTCTAATCTTCTCACAGCTAGATAGGAAGGTTTATTTTCTACTCTTCATTAAAAAAATAGTCTTTAAAGCCAAGTGCATGACTTTAATCCCAGCATATGAGGCAGATCTCTTTGAGTTTGAGGCTGACCTGGTCTACAGAGTGAGTTCCAGGGATACACAGAGAAACCCTGACTTGAAAAACCATCAAAAAGAAAAAACAGGCTTTAAAGTCAATAAGCATAAAAGGAACACTTTGAGGGTATATTAGTACCAGCCAGCAGAAAAATTGTGGAATAGAATACAAACAGAAAAACTTACAAATTTTTCCATAATCACTGTCAAACAGAGGTGTCAATATTTTGTTTGAAAAGTTAAAAACATCATACGTATAAACTATAACTAAAATTTTTCAAATAAAATGTTATCTCTCACATTTTCAATTAACATTTTCTGTACTACCTCTGTGTCTCTTAGCATGCATAACTGAAAACTTGAGTGAAATAACTGAGCTGAAATTACCTTCATAAGATAAAATCATTTTTAGAAATTTCTCACCAGTCACTGATCAATCATAACAACACAAAGACTTACCCCTTAATATAACTTCTAAAAATATAGTCATTACAGAATACAACTTAGTCTTTTGTTAAGAAATGTGTACAACTTATTTTTAAATTAAAAAAATGACATCTTATTGGTCAGATAATTTGTCCTTATCCTCTTTTATGAATATACATAAAATTATGCTCAGTTTAAATGAAAAAATAACTCAGAAAATTAAACATGTTCTTTCATGTAGTAAAACAAATTCCCTTTAAGCCTTATTTTCTACGCAGAAAAAAATAGCCACCATTAGTCATGTTCCTAAGTATCCTCAGCAGACCTAGAGCATACACAGGGCAGAATATGGGCAGCATTTTTACATGCAACACGTTTACACTTTTAACACAAGATCCTTCCACTCTTTTTAACTGTCCAAAGAGGCAACCATACTAAACTTTTGTCATTTCATGAAGAAATTAGGACCATGGAACCAAATTTTACCTGTCCCATTCTTAAATAAACATTATCTAAAGAAAAGTCTATTTAAAATGAAATAAACAAATGGGCACACATCTCTTCATGAAAACTGGAGAGTGGTAAGTTAATTAGTTTGCTCACCCATGCCATCACCAATAAAGGGACCTGTTTTCTGTATGCTTCAGCAAGATTGCATCTAAAATGCATTATGCTAGGTTGAACATGCCACACTTAAGAGGCTACTTAGAAGGTAATATAATTCTGTTTATGTGCCATTTTAGAAATGGCAGAAGTAGACACAGAAAACCATTCATTTCTTCACTCACTTGAATGCTAGCTTGGAAATATTCCCTACTTTTAAGTCAGTAGTTTGCAGACAATTACAAGGGTATATGCACCAATTACAAGGGGATATGCCTGATCAATATGTAAAGGAGACATGTTATTTTGGGGAGGAGGCAGTGACACATAAAGATACCCCATGTCAAGATTATCAATCCTCGTTTAGAAAGACAGATGGGATGCGCATTGAACATATGACAGGAGTCTACTGAGCACATTTGAAAGACTCTAACTAGCAGTGTTTTCAAAGCAAAGACTCATGACCAAACCTTTGGCAGAGTACAGGGAATCATAAGAAAGAAGGGGAGTTAGTCTGATGAGGAAAGGATAGGAGCTCCACAAGGACCAAATATATCTGGGCACAGGGTCTTTTCTGAGACTGACATGCAACCAAGGACCATGTATGAATGTAACCTAGAACCTCTGCTCAGATGTAGCCTGTGGTAGCTCAGTAACCAATTGGTTTCCCATAGTGAGGGGAACAAGGACTATTTCTAACAGGAGCTCAATGACTGGCTCTTTGGCCTCCCCACCCCCCAAGGGAGGAGCAGTCCTGTTAGGCCACAGAGGAGAGCTTTGCAGCCAGTCCTGAAGATACCTGATAAAACAGGATCAGATGAATGGGGAGGAGGTCCCCCCTATTAGTGGACTTGGCAAGGGGCACGGTGGAGATGATGAGGGAGGGAGGGAGAGACTGGGAGGGAATGAGGGATCGGGACATGGCTGGGATACAGAGTTAATAAAATGTAACTGATAAGAAAAAAATAAAATTAAAAAAAAGATACCCCATGTCTAGGACTTAAAAAGTGCTTAGTTTGACTGACAAAGAGGAAGTGAGGACTGGAAGTTAACTCTAGGGGAAAAGGAAAGATCATCTATATATAAAGAACCAAAAACCTAAGACCACATGTGCAATCAGGGAAAGACAAAAAAAAATAACTTATAGATGAAGGGAAGATGAGAATTAATAATAAACCATTTAGAAAAGCCAGACATCATTACAATAGTTAAAAAAAGAGAAAACAACAACAGAAAAAAAACACATGAGAGCAGGAAGAATAAGGACAAAGTAATGTTGGTGTTACACATAAAAAGTCACAGTAGTTTGTGTACTTCACCAAAATAATTTTTAATATGACATTACAATGGTACGCTTCTGATATCACAATGCCATTTTGATATCACAATGGTACTATTATGATATCAAAAAGACCTTGTGAAATCACAATGTTACTATTGTGACATTGGAAGGGAATTATGACAACATGATGGTATTAGTAGAACATCACAATTGTATTGTGATATCACAATGGTATGACTATGACATCACTAGGGAATTATGATATTATAATTGAATTGTGACATCACAATGGTACTACAAAGACATCACAATGGCATTATGACATCACAGTGGTACTATTATGATATCACAATGGTATTGTGACATCACAATGGTACAATTGTGACATCACTGGAGAATTATGATAGTACAATGGAATTGTGACATCACAATGATATAATTCGAATGTCCCAATTGTATTATGACTTCACAATGGTAGTACCAAGACATAACAGTGGCATTGTGACATCACAATGGTACTATTGTGACATAGGAAGAGGATTATGACATAACAGTGGTACTAGTAGGGCATCACAATTGTATTGTGACATCACAGTGGTACCACTGTGAGGCACTAGGGAATTATGTTTTACAATTGAATTGTGACATCATAATGTTACTATTGTGATATCACATGGGATTATGAACTCAAAATAGTACTATAAGACAACACAATTGAATTGTGATATCACAATGGTATGATTGTGACATCACTAGGGAATTATGACATTACGATTGAATTATGACATCACAATGATACTAGTAGGACATCACAATCGTATTCTGACATCACAATGGTACGATTGTGACATCACTAGGGAATTACGACACAAAAATTGAATTGTTTCATCACAATGGCATTATGACATCACAATGGTACTATTATGATATCACAAAGACTTGTGAGATCACAATGCTACTATTGTGACATTGCAAGGGAATTATGATATCACAATGGTACTATAAGACATCACAATCAAATTGTGACAGCACAATGGTTTGATTATAACATTACTAGAACATTATGATATTACAGTTGAATTGTGACCTCACAATTGTGTTATGATATCACAATGGTATTACAAAGACATCAAAATGGTATTATGAGATCACAATGGTACTAGAAGGATATCACAATGTCATTATGAAATCACAGTGTTACTAGGAGGACATCAAAATCATATTGTTATATCACAATATTTCTTTTTGGACATCATTAGAGAATTATGACATTAAAATTGAATTGTGACATCACAATGATATTATTCTGACATTCCCAATTGTATTATGACTTCACAATGGTAGTACCAAGACATCACAATGGCATTGTGACATCAAAATGGTACTATTATTATATCACAAAGACACGGTGACATCACAATGGTAATATTTTTATATAGAAAGGGAATTATAACATCACAATTGTACTATTCTGACATCACAATTGTATTATGACATCACAAGGGTACTATTCTGATATCACAATAGTAATATGACATTTTGATGGTACTATTATGATATCACAAAGACTTGTGACATCACAGTGCTAACATTGAGACATCTCAAGGGAATTATGACATCACAATGGTACTAGTAGGACATCACAATCGTATTGTTACATTACAATAGTACTATTGTGATATCAGAAGGGAATTATGATATCACAATGGTCCTAGTAGTTCATCACAATTATATTGTGATATCACAATGGTATGATTGTGACATCACAATTTTATTTTG